>NC_089257.1:64894271-65194271 GCF_963930625.1 Muntiacus reevesi
GGTGCCACTGAGGATGTCAGAAAGGTAGTCCCCTCTCCTAGGCTCACAGACTACCTGGAATCTAGACCAGTGACCTCCCCCACAAAAACTTCCCCTTCTACTAGCATCTGACTGTGGGAGGTGTCCAACAAATGTTATTATCAGAAATGTTATTATGTTCTTCTTAATATCCAGGCAGACCTAGGGGTGGTCTTTGTTCAGTTTGATTATGATCCACTGGGGGACCCCTGGGCTTCCCAGGTGGCACTATGGTAAGGAATCTGCAATGCAGGAGACGTAAGAGACCTGAGTTCAATCCCTGGGTTGGGAAGAGCCCCTAGAGGAGGGTGAGGCCACCCATTCTGGTATTCTGCCTGGAGAATCACATAGACCGAGTAGCCTGGTGGGCTATAGTCCATGGGGTTGCAAACAGTCAGATACGACTGAAGTGACTTAGCATGCACGCATGGAGGGGGACTCCTAGGTACCACTTGAAAGTACAGTGACTGAACCTTTGGGTTCTAAGGATGAAGGATTTGTGGCTTCCTTGTAGGTCAGAGGGCATCAGGAAATGACACACATGCTTGTCCTGGGAACTTCTATCGTGTTCCTCCCTCTGACAATCTCAGCACTGTCCAACTGAACCCTCACAGGAAGGACCCAATATAGGGACAGTGACCCCAAGAAAACAGACCTTGAGAGGAGACCGGAAACTCTACAAGAAGAGGCCCAGCCAGAAGCATCCGACATGGGTTTTGAGCAGCCACAAGTGGGCTCCTGACTGCTTGGCCTGTGCTAAGTGGCTTCAGCCTATGTCAGACTCTTGGTGACGACCCTATGGACAGTAGCCTGCCAGGCTCCTCTGTCCAGGGGATTTTCCAGGCAAGAATACTGGAGTGGGTTGCCATTTCCTCCTCCAGGGCATCTTCCTGACCTGGGGATCGAGCCCACGTCCCTTGGGTCTCTTGCATTGGCAGGCGGGTTCTTTTACCACTAGTGTCACCTGGAAAGCCTCCTCCCTGCTTGGAGAGGCTGGGAAATCTTTCAAACTTAACTCATCAGGATAAAGCACTGATTCTCTCTTGCTCTCTCTGCCCTCTCCACCCCTTCCTGGGCCTTGAATGTTTTAAATGCCAGTCTTCATGGTTTGATGGAGAATTTTACACTAATGCAGAGTATTACCTAGTTAATTTGACTAGAATAGACAGTGATTTTACACGGTGAGGCTGTTGCCTCCTGAGCTAACAGTTCCATTACCGTGGGCTGGGCCGCTTGCTCCCCTGGAATCTGATGAGCTAGGGGCCTTCTGCACGTGGGCTTCCTGCCAGCCCCCAGGAGGCTGGGGAGCAGGAGCATCAGGTTTGCTCATTCATTCATTCAGCCATTCTACTCACTTAGGATTGCCTTCCTTTGCCCAATAACTGACTCATTCATTATTTCTTAAATTCATTCATTTCCTTCCTCCCTTCAACAAGCTTTGAGTGTGGGCTTTTGCAGTGCTTGACCCAGTGGTAGGTCTTGCAGGTACAGAGAGGCAAAGCCCATTCCCTGCCCACACAGTCAAGCCAAGGAAAATGACTGCAAATAGTTAAGGACAACATAATGGGGCAAAAATTAACCCAAAGCACTATGGGAGCCTGAGGAGAGGCTGGCAGCTTTGGGGGCTAAGGTCAGCTATCCAGAAGGGTGATGTCTATGTGACCTTCAAGGTCTTTCATCAGGCAGGCATATTAGGAAGTCGATTTGGCAATGGCATCAACAGCTAGGTACAAAGAAATGATAAGAAAACCACACAATAGAGGGACAGCAATGCATGGGCTTCTTCAGGGCTTGTGAAAGGGGCAGCTCTGGCCTTGTCATACCCCCTCATCACACCCTAGTGTCCAGCATCCCAGGCTATGGAGAAGGAGAGGGGAAACCACCAGTTTAGTGTAAGCTGTTGTGTCGTCTCTCCCTTCCCCCATCCAGGTGAGGGTGGCTCTCAGGGCATTGTTTCTGGAGATGGGAGGGCTGGTAAGAAGAGGAATGGACATCTTACTCCCAGGCTGAAAGACATCCCCATGCTTTGGAGAGAGTTGAGGATGGAGAGCTTGGCTTATGTTCTCTTCTTGCTTCTTTTCTGGGGATGTCTGAAGTTGGGGTAGGGGAAATGGAAAGTGAGGAACAGGATGGATTGTTGAAACAACTTGGGTGAAAGCCAGAAGGAGCTGTGGTGTAGGTAGCCTGGAAAGAAAATGGGGCATCTCTCCTCCATCCTTATTCTCTCTGTCTCTCAAAGTCTTCCAAAGAAAACAGATCTCATGGGTGTGAAAGAGCCAGATCTAGAGCAGAGGTAGGTGCTCTGGAGCTGTCTGCTACATGAAAAGATAGTCCTCCCAGAGGGGGCGCTTGGTGGGTAGGCCACTCATGGGGGCCTAAAGAAACCATGGATCCCCCTTCTTGATATGGTCTTCAGCACCGGGCGAGGCGGTGAAGCCAACACCCATCTGAGATTACCATGGTACCTGCACATGGGTGGAGCCAGCAGCAGGAGATGAAACCAGGCTGAGATGTTAGAGACCAGGGCCCTCCCCATGGGGTCAGGCTGCCAGTCATGCATGATGGCTCCAGCCCTCCCTCCACCTGCTCCCTGCCCCTAGCACCAAAGGACCCAGATCCCAGAAAGTGTCCAGAAAGTGAGAGTATCTGTTAATGAGAGATTCGGAGAGTTGATGAAAGTTAATGGCTTGAAAAAAAAAAGTTGTATTTATGCTCCATTGATTATAAACTGGACTTCTCAGGTGGCGCTAGTAGTAAAGAACCTGCCTGCAATGCAGGAGATGTAAGAGAAGCAGGTTTGATCCCTGGGTTGGGAAGATCCCCTGGAAGAAGAAATGGCAACCCACTCTAGTGTTCTTGTCTGGAGAATCCCATGGACAGAGGAGCCTGGCAGGCTACAGTACCTGGGGTCACAAAGAGTCAGACACAACTGAGGGACTTAACACGCATGCACACAGCACAAGTATAAACTGTTTAATACACCATTTAATAAACCAACGAAGCAAAGAAAATGGGGAAGGACATGCAAGGCAGAGGCAACCACAAGAACAAAATTACAGAGGGTGTGAGCACCTAGTGGGGGAGTCTGAGGGGTCTGGAGAGACGGTGGGTAAGTGGTGGGACAGGAGAGAGTGGGGCATGGGTGGCTATCATTTGCTTTCAGAAAGAACCCAGAAATGATTTGAGAGGTTCTGGCCCCCGGGCAGCATCAGATGGCCAGCCAGCCTCATCACCTCCAGCTCACAGTTTCCAACACTCTTCTCTGGGCAAGGGGAGGAAGTTACCTGGGCCGTGCCCCTTAAAGATCCCACTTACCCACCCTCCACCACCTACACTCATAAATTTATTAAAGAGTGCCTGGGTGCCTCTGTTAGTGTGTCTCAGTGAGCCACACGGGCTGTAACCCTAACCGTCCACTTTCATGACCATCACTGTGCAGGCCCCAGGGGAGTGCTTCTCCCTGTCTCTTGCCTGGTGCTGGGAAAGACTGAGGGCAAGAGGAGAAGGGGACAGCAGAGCATGAGATGTTTGGATGGCATCACTGACTCAATGGATATGAGTTTGAGCAAACTCTCGAGACAGTGATGGACAGAGCAGCCTGTTGTGCTGCAATTCATGGGGTCGCAAACTCAGTGACGGAACAGCAACAATTTATTTTTAATTGGAGGATAATTGCTTTGCAATATTGCATTGGTTTCTGCCATACAGCGACATGAATCAGCCATAGGTATACATACGTCCCCTCCTCCTGAGCCTCCCTCCCTGCCCTCTGTTTTTGAAACAGAAAGCAGCTGTGTGAGAATGCCCGCGAGACTGGTGGATCGTGCTGTTGCCCACATCAGGGAAGAGTGCTTTGGGGTGGGTGGTAGGGGGAACAGGCATTTAAGCAGTGGAAGTACTGAGATATAAGACCAATTAATTAACTTGTCAAATCCTTCCTCTCAGATAGCACGGTGCGATAGATTCTTTCATAATCAAGTATCCGGAGTGCTGAGCATCCATTTTCTTGTTTTGTGTTCGAAATCAAATTCGTGGAGGTATTCACTAATTAGTGTGGTATTTGCAGTAGCTGCACGTAAAAACTCAGAAACATTTTGCGATATTAAACAACTTACATTTCTCTTAAATTTGTGTGTATGTAGGTCTAGACGTAACATGCATTCAGTGTGATACAGATTCTCTATGTTACTGTGTGGATCTAGATATTGTTATGAGAAGCAGTGGTGAAAATAAACTGTTTTATAACATCTTTGGAAGTGATACTTTGCTGTATGTGACTGCATTATCAATTTTGAAAAATAAGTAAAGTTCAGTGTTCATTTCTGAATACGTAGAAGTGTAGCTTTAAGAATTTTATTGCCGATTCCAACTTCTCCTGCCTTGGCAGAGAAGTTTCTTCAAATTGAAATTAATAAAAAAGATCTAAGAATGACAGTGACTCAAGAGATGCCTAAACTGGCATTGATCTCAATAGAACACAAATTATATAAACATCTTGATTATAACAACATAATTAGGGATTCTGTTTAAATAAAGGCAAGAAAAATAATTTGGGAATAAATATACAGTAGTTTTAAAATTATTATATCTTTGTTCTGTTACTCGTACAAACATTGTCAGCACTCAAACATGTGCAATAATTAAATTCATCATATCTTTGGTATTGGTCAACTTTCAATCATACGATAAGAAATTCATGCCTTTCTACTGATATTTTTGATTTTGTCACCATGAAGGCGTAGTTCAGGTAATTGGGTAAGCATGTTTTATCAAACAGTTTATTTGTACCTTTTAAATATTTGAACCTAAGGCTTGTTGACCTCTGTTGCCCTGGGCTCCCCCAATGTTAAGAGAGGTTGTGCTCATCCCCTGTGACAATCTTGGTTGACTTCTTCCAATCTGAGCCTTTATCCTGACATTGGAGACCTTGGCACAGAGAGGTTTGGCAAATGGTTGAAAACCTTAGCATGAAAAGCATTGGGATTTAAGGATTTTCTTGTCCTACTGTGTCGTGTTATTGGTAAAGAAATTGAGTTAGAGAGAGAGGCAGAGTGTCTTTACAAGGTCACATGGTTACTGAAGCACGTGAGGCCCTGGATGGGGAACCGTCTATGGAGGCAGTGGGCAGGGAGAGGGATGGAGGGAAGTTTGCACAAAATGCCTGCACCCCAGCAGCCCACCAGTGCCTGCAAGCTAGTATGTGTGTTAGTTGCTCAGTCATGTCTGACTCTGTGCCCTCACGGACTGCAGCCCACCAGGCTCTTCTGTCCATGGGATTCTCCAGGCAAGAATACTGGAGTGGGCTGCCATTTCCTTCTCCAGGGGATCTTCCCAACCCAGGAGTCGAACCCACGCCTCCTGCATTGCGGGCGGATTCTTTCCTGTCTGAGCCATCAGGGAAGCCCCCCTAGGCCGTGTGCCTCACAGGACCGGTGCAGAGGAAGGGAGCGGGAGGGGGGGCCTTCCTATGTCTGCCGCTCACACCACTTCTCAGCCTCGGCGGCGGTGGTGGAGGCGGACCTGGGACAAGACCCCAGCCCTTTCACTCACCTGCTCTTATCTCCAGGTGTCAGTTTCCAGCATTGTAGAAGGAGCAGCCGGGCAGGGTGATCTCTAAGAGACTTCCCAGCCCCAACATCCTGTCTGCGTGATTCCCCAGAGACGGCAGGTTGCTGGGAGCCCGAGGACTGGATTTGGCCTCAATCCACATTTCTCCTTCATTTCTAAAACCACATGCACTTGCTGGAACACTAACTCCATCTGGCCTTGATTCGCTTCCTCCTGATTTTACTCCCTGCTGGAAAGCACTGCGTCCCGCCTGAGGCACCTCAGGGAGCTGCTCTCACCAGCCCCCTGGTTTTTCTCCCCTGAGGCTTAGCAAGTCAAGCGTTGCCAAGAGCTCCCTTCCTTCTGCCCCAGCAGGGAGGAACAGCCATCACCGTCTGGGTGAGAGACTCCTCGCTCCATCCTTCGGGGAGGCTGGCGGATATCACTAGCCTTCCCTCCACACGTGCCTGTGGTCCTCCGCCCTCCTTGGCCTGCCCTCATCTCTCCAAGAGGTCCAGCCTTTGCTTCCTCTTTACAGCAGCGTCTCCTGCTTGCCTACCTCCATCCCAAGCTCCTCCCAACATCTGTCCTCTTGCTCTTCTACTCCTCCCTTCAGGCAGGAGGCACTTAAACACATGTCTGGCAGAGAGAACAGACGTGTGGTTGTCAAGGGGGTGGGTTGGGGGAGGGATGGGTTGGGAGTTTGGGATTAGCAGGTGCAAACTATTATATATAGAATGGATAAGCTACAAGGTCCTACTGTATAGCATAGGGAACTATATCCAATATCCTGTGGCGAACCTTAATGGAAAAGAATATGAAAAAGAATATATGTATAGCAGAATCATTTTGTGGTATAGCAGAAATTAACACAACACTGGAAATCAACTATACTTTGATAAAATATTTTTTAAAAGTGTCTGAATTTGAATCCAGCTCCCCTATTTTTGGGGCGAGACTTTCTCTGAAATGATTTTCTCATCTGTCAGTTGGGCATAACCACCCCTATCTAGGGGCTTCCTTGGCGGCTCAGTGGTAAAAGATTTGCCTGCCAAGGTAGGAGACGCAGGTTTGACTCCTGGGTTGGGAAGATCCCCTGTAGAAGGAAGTGCAGCCCACTCCAGTATTCTTGCCTGGAAAATCTCACGGGCAGACGAGGTTGCTGGGCTACAGTCCATTGGGTCACAAAGAGTCGGACACGACTGAGCGACTAAACAACAATCCTTATCTAAGTTGGTTGTTGTGAAGTGGAGTAGCTGGTACATAGGAGTAACTAGTGTCTGTAAGTCTTTGATCTAAGAACATTTGTGAAACACTTCATGTCCTGTTCATTAGTTTGCCCAGGTTTCCTCTTGATCTTGATGAATAGCCCCTCACCTTTTTCTTAATTTTGAAATAAAGTGACCTGAGTCTCCATCCCACAGCCCTCTGAAGAGTCACTCTCCCCAGTAATTTGAGGATGCTCAGGGGGCTCTCGTGCTCTGCTGGTTACTGTGGTTCTGAATTCCTGTCCCTGACTCAGTTCTGGAGTCCCTTCTTGATGTCTTGCTTTCTGCTATTATTTGCTGCCGGCCCAGATTCGCCCACACGTGATCAAAGTCCTCTTCCCTTCCCGAGACACTACGAGTGTAAAGACGTGTTCTGAGTGACAATTTTTCACAAGACTTTTGGGAACAGAGGGGGATTATAGGTACAAGAAGAGAAGAAAATATTACAGCTGAGTATTATATGCCATTGTTCACAAAGCCTCAGAGCTTGCTGAGTAGACAGAGGGGAAGTCAGGTTGGAAGAAGCATCACAAGCAGAGGGCAGGGGTGGGAAGAGATCCTCTGTGGCTCACTGTGGCCATCAGCTAGCTCTTCACCAAGGCCAAGGCTTCCTGGGCACCTCGTTCTTTCCTGGGCGCTATGTGTGCCGAGGGGCTGAGGTGCCGGTACTAGAATGTAAGTGGGGGTGACCTGTGTTCCTCCCCACCTGGCCATTAAAACCATCCCATACATTCTTTCTTGCCCTTTTTCTCTCTGCCATCTGTGATGATGGTGACCCCAGGGAGGCCTTGGAGCATGCGTGTTCAGATGGTGGAGGTGCTGTTAGCCTGTCAACCAGGAACATTCATTTTTTTTCCTGTCACTTGAGTGAGGCATACTGTTCTTATACACGTGGGGGTCTATTTGTTTTAGCAGTTAGCAGTACTCAAGCTAACGTACACCCAAAACTCTTTCTATTTTAAACTCATCATGCTTGCGATTACTGGGGTAAGGTCAACTTTCCTTGGTAGACTCTGAACTACACAGGGCAGGGATCATGGCTTTCAATCCTCTTATCCCCCACATGTCTCGCTGAATGGAATGGGATAGATGCTGGAGAGACCCTGCGTAGTGATGTCTGGAAATCGTATGAAGCAGTACTGCCTTGCTCCCAAGGCTTGTTCTTGCCTTATCCTCTTCAAGTCAGACTCCTAGCACACACTGTAGCCTCGTTCTGTGTCTTGAATTTGTCCTATGCCCTTCATTTTGCTGCTTATGTGGCCGAACCCCAGTGCTTCACCTTAGTTTTCAATTTCCTGTGATGCTGGGTGGTGGCACAGGGTCCAGCTCCCTCCTGTTCTCTGCTGAGCCCAGCCAGTTCTAGAGAACTGTCTTAAAACATGGCCATCACTGATGAATACTTCCAGAGTAGACAGAATGAAGACATCAGGGTTTGAATCCTGGCTCCACCCACTTTATTAGCTGTGCGAGCTTTGGGAGTATATGTATGGCAATCTCTCTCTGCCTTAATGTGCTCATCTGAATAATCAGGACCCGTTCTCAGGATTTCTGTGAGGACTCTGTGCTCGGCACACAGTAAGTGCTCAATAAATGTGGTTCTTCCCCTTTCTGATTCACAGAGCAGTTTCACAGATTTCAATGAGCACTCCTCCTTCAACCCTAGGAGAAATCCACTACAGATGAAACGGCTATCCAACACATTCTGATTCAGATAATATTATTGATAAGTTTAAGACAGCATGCTGGTTTTTCACATAAACCAGATGGGGAAATTATGCCCAGAAAGGTTACATGTAAGAGTTGTTAATGAGTGTTAGAATGGGACTCAAATGCAGGACTAAATCCCACTATAGTTAGTCTGTTTGATATCCTGCTGTTCAAGATTACAGTGCCAAAGCCGTCACAGAGAGAGACCTTGATGCCCAAGGCAGAGAGTCTTCAAAACACATGCACAAGGCATATATGTGTATGTACAGCTTCCCAGGTGGTGCTAGTGGTAAAGAACCCACCTGCCAATGCAGGAGGTGTGAGAGATTTGGGCTTGATCCCTGGGTGGGAAAGATCCCCTGGAGGAGGAAAATGGCACCCCACTCCAGTACTTTTGCCTGGAGAATCCCATGGACAGGGGAGCCTGTTGGTCTACAGTCCATGGGGTCACAAAAAGTGATACACGGTTGAAGCAACTTAGCACTCATGCACACGCACACACAATTCACTTTTCTGTACAGTACAAACTAACACATTATAAAGCAATCGTAACTGAAAATTAAGCTAGAAAAAGACACACACAAACTAGCATCTCTGACCCATTGGGTTCAGCGGCCAGGTGGCCTCAGTGGGACTCTGTCTCTAACCGGTGTCCAGCTTATGTCAGCGTTCTGCCCGTTTGCATAATATTTCTCTGTCACAAGGTCCCCAGGCTGTTAAGGGTTTCTGCCTTATACCTAGCATCCTTATATCACCTTCTATTTTTCTCTGTTGGTCCCTAGTTAAAGCCATATCTGAACTTCCCTGATTTATTTTTCCCCGTGGAACTTGTTCTGGGTTCCAGTTTTTCTCATAGACCCTGATACGTGGCAAGGAAACGGACACACTGGTCCCTGCAATTTACTAGGAGGAACTGAGGGGGCAGTAGTGAGTCACCCTACCGACCACCAATTGTCATTTAGCTCTGCGTGGATGGAAAGGAAAGATGGCCTTAGCAGAGAAGCCTTTCCAAGAGCCTGCCTAATCCCATACAGCCAAAAGGTTGGACTGGCCCCCTGTCATTCAGAGCCTTACTCGTGTCCCTCCTCTCCCATCAGGATGCCAAGGGGCAGACAGTCTCTGACTGAAGGTTCAGATCCTCATTAGCCTCTCACCTGTGTGCTCCCCAGACCCCTGCCAGCTGCCTGGTGCAGCCTGTGGGGCCGGCCCACCATCTCCTTGCAAAGACTTCTGGGGAGGGTGCCTCTCCAGCAGGTAACAGCTGCCGTGGCTAATCCATTTTCTCTGTGCATTTGCAAGATACATAATTAAGAGTTCTGCTGTGGGGGGAAATAAAGCACACCATTAGATTTGTTTAGTGTATTACGCCAGGTCTAGTGCCCGCCTGGGCCCCCATGCCACACAAGACATTAAGGTAAGACTTCAGAAACAGCCCCAAGGTTGCTTGATGAGATCTGCTCCATGTTAATTCTGAGTAAATATTTGCTATTCAGGTTTTTGTATGCTCCATCACCAGCGGGGACTTTGAAAGGTGGGCTTCCCTACCGAACACTTTTCATTTAATTATCAGACCATTTAAACACAAGGTTCCTAAGGCTCTCCCCATTCACCCTTGTGTTTTCTCTTGCATTTTGCTTCCTTCTTTTTTTTTTTTTTCTCTTCCTGATCCTGCCTTCCTTCTTGCTGCCGGCTTTGCTTCTCTCTTGACCTCATCTGTGTCCTCTGTGTTCAGAGTGGGAAACAGAGCCAGGGGGGATGGAGTGAACCAGGAGTGGGCACCCAGAGTCCTGGATTAAGCATGATGCTGAACTTTGGCATTCTCCTTTGAACCCTCTGCAAGATGGACTCAGGCATGAATCTGTGGATCCCACCTGAGGGGCTGGAAGCCTCAAAGTCTGGATCTTGGTAGGAGACAGCAAGTGACGTAAGGCTGGAGTCCAGTGTGGGAAGGGGAGGAGGAAGTTCTGAAGGTCTTCCTAGAAGCTAGTTGGTATGGAAACTTACTTTTAGGGCCGATAGTGTTTAATGTATGAACTTGTAATGATCAGAGGAGTGGTGGACACCCTCACAGCCCCCTGTGAATGCAGCTGTTCGTGGCCCGCTCAATGGCCAGGTTAGGGGAGGTTGTCCCTTACTCCTGCCACTGGGGAACAGAGGATGCTGGGAAGGAGGGGGGATACTGGGAACGCTTAGCATGGTGCTGTCTTGAGAAGCCATGAATGAGTCTCTATCCCTCTTATCCATCACTGATATTAATGCAACACACAACCTCCTGTGTGCAGGGCCCATTGTGGAGCACACAACGCTCCTCTTCCCACATATCTTCCTGTTTTCACTGTGTTGTCCTCATCCCAGGTCCCACCTTGAGCATCCAGAGGGCTTGTCCAGCCCCTCTTCCTTGTCCTTCCTTCACATATTTGAGTTCATCTGTCAAAGTACCTCTAAGTTTCTTCTTCCTGGCTTCAATGATCCCTGTTTTCCCTTGTCAATATTTATCACAGTTCTCACAATGGAGTTGGTGTGTAGGTTGTAGTTTAACGTCTCCCAGGAGACTTCTTACTTCAGGAGGATAGGAGCCACGTTCTATTCTCTGCTCTAACCCCATGCCCAGCATAGAGTCAGCAGATAGCAGGCACCCATCAGTATCTGTGGGATGAGTTGAAGACGTGGTTTGAATTCCTTTCCTTTCCATCTCTGACACTTCACTCTGTGGTTTCTCTATTTACCTCTAAGGTGTCTTGTGCTGTCCTGACCAGGGAGGACCAGAGTGGCACCCACCTCCATGCTTGACATCAGATGGGCAAGATTGGCAGATTGATGCTTTTTCTATAAAGGGTCAAATGGTAAGTATTTTACTAGCCACGATCTTATCGTTACTATTGAACTCTTGTCATTAGAGGCCTAAAACAGCCAACTTGTTGTTGCTGGTTAGTCGCCAAGTTATGTCCAACTCTTTGCAACCCCATGGGCTATAGCCCTGCCAGTCGTCTCTGGCATGACATTCATGAGATTTCCCAGACAAGAATACTGGAGTCGGTTACCATTTCCTTCTCCAGGGGATCTTCCTGACCCAGGGATCAAACCAGTATCTCCAACACTGCAGGCAGATTCTTTACCACTGAGCCATCTGGGAAGCCCTCATAGACAATTCTTAAACAAATGAATGTGACCATTCTAATAAAACTTTACTTGTAATACAAAAATAGACAGTGGGCCAGATTTGGCCCGTAAGGCAAAGCTCTTGGAATTCAGTTTATTGAAGTTCTAGGAATTCATACTGGAATCGGATTCAGTTTTTAAATGATCATATCAGTGAGCTACTGGTGCCAGCCACCCAAACAGGAGGGGTAGGCAGGAAAATGCTCCTGGGCCCACCGTGGGGACAGCAGCCTCTGTAGAGGACAGAGAGGAAGAGGTTAATGGCAAGGCCTGTGGCTCATCTGAGGTCAGGCAGCCAATGAAGTAGCATGACTGCTGGGGGACCCTCCCTGCACCAGAAGCCGTGCCACTGCTGGGCTAGGTCCTCAGCCAGCAGCCCAAGAGAAGGACTTAGTCCCAGCAATGACAGTGTGAAGTAGCAGCATTATCTCTAGAGGGGAGACTGCGGGGAACATGTGAAGCCACTACAGTTAATGGAAATGACTGATCATGCATGTTTCGAGTGGGGGATTTGGGCACAGAATGGGGATATGTGGTAATGTGAATTAAGTTGTGTCCATTTGTGCATCTGAGGTTTCTCTTATGGCTCAGATGGCAAAAAAACAAAAAACAAATCAAAACCCACCTGTAATGCAGGAGACTCAGGTTCAATCCCTGGGTCAGGAAGATCCCCTGGAGAAGGGAATGGCTACCCACTCTAGTATTCTTGCCTGGAGAATCCCATGGCCAGAGGAGCTTGGTGGGCTACAGTTCACAAGAGTCGGATACAACTGAAGCAACTAAGCATACTGGCATACGTTTGTGCATCTGAGATGAGCAGGTAGAATTTTCCTGTAAATTTGGAGCTGCTGAGAGTGTGTGCTCCTGTGTACACTTACTTCTGTGGCTAGACTAACTGGCTGCTTTCTTGTCTGTATCTCTTCCTAGACAGGAAGCTCCTGAAGGTAAAGACTGCAGTTCTTCTGCATCTGCATTTTGATATGGGCTTGATTGTTTAGTTTAAATTCAATTGAATTGATGGTGAGCTTTTGATACAGCTGTTAATGGGTGTTAGAAGGGACTGTACATGGCTGCCTTTGCATGTGGAAATGGCGAGTTTGGGTGTACATCCTTGGATTGGGGTCTATGTAAGCTGATATAGAATCATTGCAGGAGATACCTGCATGCATGGGAAGAGAATCTGCCTGCAATGCAGGAGACCCAGGTTTGATCCCTGGGTCAGGAAGATCCCCTGGAGAAGGAAATGGCAACCCACTCTAGTATTCTTGCCTGGAGAATTCCAAGGACAGAGGAGCCTGGTGAGTTACAGTCCAGTGGGGTACAGCCCAGCTACAGTGGGGTTACAAAGTGTCAGACACGACTGAGCAACTAACACTACTAGTACTATGGGTAAAATAGGGCTTTTGGGCCTATACACTTGAGATGTGCATGCAGACAGGGAGTTGGAGTATGAACATGGGCAGAACCGGGGTCTTCTGTAGGTATATATGGTATGAACACTGTGGGATGTTTATATGGAACATACATACAAATAGGCATTAAGAGTTTATGTGCAGGAGTTATCAGTTCAGTTCAGTCGCTCAGTCGTGTCCGACTCTGCATGAGTTATAAGTAGGCAGAATAGGGTTTAATGTATATGTGTGTACATGAAGTGTGTACAAATATACCTGAAATACACATTAAAGGACTACTTGCATATGGGCTGGTGGGAGTGTTGGTTTATATGTGTATGCAACAGACATGAGCATTTGAAGACAGATCAGGGGGTATGGAGTGGGGTATACACACAGACACGACCTGCCCACTGTGTGTGTATATTTAGGGAGGCACACGGCAGGTATGGGTTGTTGACGTTGAGTTTATCTGGTGGGTGAGCATGCAGATGTGACTATTAGAGGTGCAGACATGTTCAAAGTGTGCAGGCAGCTTCAGCTAACGGTAGAGTATATAAATTTCGGGGGGCACTGTGTGCAGAAATACAATGTGAGGGCACCTATAGGAATGTGACTGTTCTCATCAGTTCTGAAAGTGCACATGCGTGGGGATGCACATGAATAATGGCCTTTCGATGGAGTGTCTGAAGGAAGTGAGTCCATGTGTGGACTTGAGGGTGCACCTGAAGACGTGTGTGGTTGAGACCGTGCATGTGTGTGTGTGAGAGAGAGAAGTGTGTGTCCAGGCTTGAGATTGCCCCTCGGGGAGGGAGGCAGAGAGGGGGCTATATTGTAGCACTCAGCTGTGGGCTCTTTAAAATGTGTATACACACAGGAGCACCCGTGTGGGATTTGGAATTTTTTGAAGCCATTGGGGTCTGAACATGAGGATGCGGATGGCTGAGTGTGTGTGCATGCAGGGTAGGGTTTTGGGCGTGTGGGCAGGTGCAGGTCCCAGGCTGCCAAGGGTGGCACCTGCAGCGGGGGTGGTGTGGTAATGAGGACAATTGATCACGTGTGCAGAAACAGAGGCATGTCCACATGGGCATCCATGCCCCGCATCTGGCAAGTGCTCTGGACTAGCTGCCTCCTCCGTGGGTGGAAGCTCACTCTGGGTTGCCTTTGTCCTTGAACCCCAGCTTCCTGGACATGAACTGAAGACAGAGCATTGCCTGGGAAGGGCAAGGAAGCCAAGCCTTCAAGGTTAGGTCTTCTCTCAAATTGGTTGCCCAATTTGAAAGTGATTAAAAATAAATAAATAAAAATGGGATTCTTCAGCAGTTCAGGGAAGGAGGGAGGTACAGGCTGGGGAGAGAGAGAGACTTTGGGGGTTGAAAAAAAAAAAACAAGGAGAAGGAGAGGGCAGAAAAGAGCAAGGCGATGAGCAATTTAGTTGAGCCTGAGGCGGGAGAGCGGCCGTGGCAATGGCAGCAGCTAACGGGCTGACAAGTTGTGTGTGTTTTACATGCCCATTAACTCGCTTACTCAATAAAAAATGCATGGTTACCATCACCCAGACATGCTCTGCTGGGGGAGTCCTGCTCAGGCCGCCTGCCTCTAGTCCAGGGTCGTAGGGACATCCGCTGTCAGGCAGCAGGCAAGACATCACCACCCTGGCAATGAGAGAAATTAGGCAGTGTCCAGAGGAAATCAGGCATCAACACCATAAAAAAAAAATCAGACTCTCTCGGATTCTTTCAGACAATGTTCGCCTCTCCAGGGACACTGACTTGGACCAGGAATGTGCTGGGTTTTTAGGGAGAGGACAGGGAGGGAAAGAAGGAAAAGGAGTGGATGGGCTTGACAGAGAAGGCAGAGAAAGAACAGGGTCCAGGGATGCTCGGTTTTTCAGAGTTGAGGCGCCAGGCTGGGCCCCGGTCCACAGTATCGATGGCTTCTGCACAAGCCTGTTTCCATTCACAAATGAATGACCCACAGCCAGCTGTCAGGAGAAGGCTGGGGGAACCGTTCAGCGTGTGCTGCTGATTCTCCTGCAGAAAGTTCACGTCCATTCACTCCCAGAGATTGAGTGAGCACCTACTGTGTGCACTGGCTGTGCTGGGTACAGTGCAAGGAATACCAGAGTGTGGGACTTGGTGTCTGCCCGGGGCCAGGTTCTCTCTGGAAGGGACAAAAGCTGAACAGGATAGGCTAGAAAGAACATGAAATTGGGGTGTTTTGGGTTTTGCTTCAGGCTCCATGGCTTTCTAGCCATGTGGCCATGCAAAGTAATTTACTCTTGCTGGGTTCCATTTGTGTATATATATGTATATATAGACCTTACACAATCAAAACCATCTCTTCATTCATTCAAGTTAACAATAGCATCGGGCTTCCCCTTAGAATAGCTGTAGGAACCTTAAAAGTTCATAGTAGCGTTTCCCCAGAATGAACAGCAGTCTCTCCGTAGTCAGGTTAAGTCCCTTCGGTGGCTTTTAGGCATCAATCCTGGGCAGACGACTCAGGCTCTCCAAGCTGAGGTTTCAACTGTAAAATAGAGATAAAGATGGTTCCTAGCTCCTGTGTTTCTGTGAGGATTAAATGAGATAATGCATGTAAATTATTTAGCCAAGAGCTTGACACGCAGTGTGGCTCAATGGTAAAGAATCTGCCTGCAATGCAGGAGACCCAGGTTCAACACCCAGGTCAGAAAGAACCCCTGGAGGAGGTAATGGCAACCTATTCCATTATTCTTGCCTGGAGAATCCCATGGACAGAAGAGCCTGGTGGGCTGCAGGCCATGGGGTCTCAAACAGTCAGACACGACTGAGCAGCTGTCACTTGACACACAGTAACTGCTGAACAAATATGAGCTGTCATCATCATGAGCTATTATTTGAGGGACTTCCCTAGCATCTCAGTGGTAAAGAATCTGCCTGCACAATAAGAGACATGAGTTTGATCCCTGGGTCTGGAAGATGCCCTAGAGAAGGAAATGGCAAGCCCATTCCGCTATTCTTGCCTGGAGAATTCCATGGACAGAGGAGCCTGGTAGGCTATAGTTCATGGAGTCGCAAAGAGTCGGACATGACTTAGTAGCTAACCAACAGCAGCAACAAGGGTTCTTTCCAGGGATGTTCTTATATTCTCATGGTCTAAGTCAGGAGCCTTTCAGGTCTATAGGAAGACTGGAAAGTAGGCATCCTTTGGAAATCCAGCCCTGGTGTATGGGAGGAGCCCATTGGACTGTGGGGATAAGAAATAGTCCACAGCTTGGGCTGGGCTCGCTGGAGAGGAGTGAGATGCTGGATTAACAATCTGTGCTGAGTGAGGGTGGGGAAGGAGCCCTGCTGGCCACTTGGGTACCAGCACAGAGATGCGCAGGCGAGAAGATCTCACATGAGGCGTGGTAGCCATACCCCTCCCCGTCACCCCAGGAAAGGCAGAGTCCTGGACCAGTGATGGTTTTTTTCTGTCCTCCCAGAGTGACTTTCTCTCGGGCTACCTGCCTACCTGTTACATAGTTGGGTGCTTGGACTTTCCCTATGGAAGCCACAGTTGCTGGGAAAAGGGGGTGCTGGTCCCTACTCCCCACACTTCACAGAGAAGGTAGTGCAAATAGCAGCAGTAGTAATAATAATAACAATCCTGTCGGTGATGCTACCATCACATATATTTCACATTTATGCTGGATACATATTCTAAGTACTTTGCATACACAAAAGCATTTAATCCTTATGACTACCCTATGAGGGCAGTGCTATTATTATCTCCTTTTTTGTAATTGTGGACTCAAAGGCACAGCCTTAATGAAGGGGCCCCTGATCATCCAATAAATCATGAGCAAGAGTCACAAGCTCCCCTCCTCAATACAGGGCTGGGGCAGGGGCAGGAGGTGGGCTCCCACAGGCAAAACAGCACAGGCAGGTCTCTGGTACAAAATCCAAGGGCAAACCCAATTTCAACAACTGTAAGAAAATAAAAATTTGGGGAGGCAATGCATTCAGATGTTAGCAGTGCTTGCTGGAGGTCATGGCCTCCTCTTCTGCTTTTTAATATCGTCCCATTTTTCTCAAGTTAAGTACAATATATTGTACCTGGAGAATTCCATGAACAGAGGAGCCTGGCGGGCTGCAATCCATGGGGTTGCAAAGTCAGACACGGCTGACGCCACTGAGCACACACACACACATTGTACAATATACTGGTAGTGTGAACCAAGTAAACTAAATGCTAATGAGACAACAGTGAAGGCATCTCTCTGCTCCCCCAAACCTCACACAGCTCTCGGGGATCCTCAAGGCCACGGAGAAGCCATACACCACCAGGCAGGGAAGGGCTGCCCCTCGTGGGCTGGAACAGGAGGGAGGCTGCATCAAGCAGCTCAGGCCAGTTTGTATCCTGAAGTCAGAGGCCAAACTCCAGGCTCCGACTCGCCCGAGGGACCCTGATGTCGCCTGAGGGACTTTGCTGGGAGGCTTCGGCGAGGCTGCCAGGCAGCCTGCCCAGCTGCTTCCCTGACAGGCCTGTCTGTGCGCCCCCAGTCCTCAGAGCTGCCCCAGAGCCGGTGCAGGGCTCCTGCGTGGCTCCAATAAACACTGAGCAGCCCTGAAGATGCAGAGACGGATTTAGACATAGAACGACTAAGGCCTTTGTGGGGGGAGACCCTCTTGGTCTACCCAGGAGGTGTATTCCCTCAGTCCGGGGCCCAGGCCTCCGGCTTTGCTTCCGTGTGTCTGCCCTCACCTCCCACCCCGTCTGCCTTTATTCCTGCCACTCTCTTCTGGGGGGCCACGAGGAGCATGGAGGGTCCAAGGAAAGAGACAAGAAGGAGGGAGAAAGCGCGGGGTCGTGGAGGAAGGGGAGGGTGCCAGGTCTGGCAGGCTGAGTTGGGGGTGGTGGGGGGATCAGGAACAGAGGCCAAACCACATGCTCCCGTGCTCCTTCTCCAGCTGCTAGGGTCCTCCACCCAGGCCTGGCTTCCCCTAGAGGGATGGGAGCTGTCAGAAGTCCAGAGGAGACGCCCTTGATGACAGTGTTAGAGGCAGACTTGCAGAGCCAGTGCTGCCTGGAACAATCAGCATCTCAGGACTGCAGGCAGCCTGTGGAGGAGCCCGCGGGGCCGGGCCTGCACCCCCTACCCGCCGAGCAGCCTGAGCCCACTGGCCCACCGCCCCTGTCCTCATGGGGGGCTGCCCTCCTGTACATTCCATCCTGCGGGGAGAGAGAAGGTGGCTCAGGGGGACTGAGGGGATCGCCTTTGTCCCCCTGGAACTTCCAGCCAGTTGTTGTTGAGTGGGGGGAGCTGCCTGGGTCCAGGAAGTCTCTGCTTGAGTGTGTAGCGTTGATTATGCCTGGTTAAAGATCATTAAAGCCTTTGTTGGGGGAGCTGACTGACAAGGAGAGTGGATTAATATTAGAACACCCTGTCACAAGTGGTGAAAAGGCGGGATTGATTTTATAGGGAGTTTAGTCAGAGCTGCATGTTAAACCCCTGGGGTTGCTCTGGAGTGTATCCATCTCCGCCATTAGGGAATCCCCACGGGAATACTCAGCTGCAGTGTTTATTACAACCAAAGCTGCATATCAGAGGTATAGCATGAGCTGCTTTTATTCAGCTCCCTCGCTCTTGATGGCCCTGGCTCCTTAGTGGCTCTGCCCTGGGTGTACCCAGGCAGCTGTCTGGTCAAAGGAGACAGTCATGGGCTGGACCAGGAAGATACACAGATATATAAGTGCATGTGTGTGCACATGTGTATGCATGCATGTGTGTGTGTGTGTGTGTGTGTGTGTGTGTGTGCATGTGCCCACACAAGATAGGGAGGAGATAGAGGAGCTCTAGAGCTTCCCCTTCTGGGGAGTGCTGGGGAGAAATTTCTATTATGTCTGCCCTAGAACCATCCAGCACGACTCATATTTCCTTTCACGTCAGCCTGGTGGCTGAAGGTGGGAGCAAGAAAGTCAGGTTTGTCCTCTTGTGACAAAACACAACTTGGAACTTAGAAAGCTTGCACCCCCGAGAGACTGTTTGCCTAAGAATTCGCTGAGTTTAGACTCAGTTTAGATGGTTTAGACTGAGTGGTGACCAAGAGTGGTGGCTCTGCTGCTCGTTAGCTGTGTGACCTTGGGTAAGTCAACGGACTTCTCTGGACCTACTGTTTTTCATTTGGGTATAATGGAAGAAGTGAAAGAGAAGTCCCTCAGTCGTGTCCAACTCTTTGCGACCCCCTGGACTGTAACCTATTAGATTCCTCTGCCCATGGGATTTTCCAGGCAAGAGTACTGGAATGGGATGCCATTTCTTTCTCCAATAATGGAAAAAGATTGAGGGCAAAAGGAGAAAAAAGCGTCAGATGATGAGACAGCTGGGTGGCATCACTGTTGAAATAGACTTAAATTTGGGCAAACTTTGGGAGATGGTGAGGGACAGGGAGGCCTAGCGTGCTAGGCTTGCAGTCCATAGGGTTGCAAAGAGTTAGACATGACTGGGTGACTGAACAACAACAACAATAATGAAAGTAGTGCCTCCTTGCTGGGGTGCTCTAAGAATTATAAGCATAGTACCTGGATATTACAAGTAAAGTACCTGGCACTTTGTATATACTTAATGCTGGTTAGTGCTACTGTGTCTGATTTTTGCATTGCAGCTGATTATTCTAATATATTCTAAATGGGATTCAATGTACAAATATTTTGTTTGAACAAAACTTTTCTGGAGGACTGTCATTACAGAAAACGTGGCCTACTTATAGAGGTAGAATGGCCATGGAGGGACGTTCATCAGTCCTTCCCCCACTGGAGCCCCCACTGGAGGGCTCATGGAGTGCTGGGAAGAAGGTGAGACCCCCAGATGGGAGAACTCTGGGCCATCCGTGTCTCTGTGCCCTGGGGATGGGGCACTTGGCCCGCTGGATCCGAAATGACATGGAGCAAGGTCCGGGCCTGCCAGCCCGGTTCCGGTGGACACAGAGCTGCAGGTCAGCCCTGCAGATGTCAGTCACTCAGGAAGACAGCGAGTGTAAGGCACAGGTGAGGTGTCACACCTGGGCAGAGATCAAAGCAGACCTCTGGTTAGATGAGCAGCAAAGAGGAAGCTGGTTGCATGCCAGTCTCCTGCCAGCCAAGAGTCTGAGAGCAGAACAGTCCACGACTCAGTTTTACTGAACTCCCACGGCCCCTTCCATTTTTTTAGGTCTCCCGTATACTTTATCTTTTTAAGTGAAGCATCGTTGATTTGCAGTGTTGTACCCATCTCTGCCTGGACCACAAGTGACTCAGTTTTCCACATCTATGCTTTCTTTTTCAAAATATTCTTTTCATTTATGGTTTATTCCAGGAGATTGGATAGACTTCCCTGTGCTACAGTAGGAGCTTGCTGTTTATCCATTCTAAAGGGAATAGCATGCATCTCCCAACCCCACATCCCCAGTCCATCTCTCTCCCTCCTCTCCTTCCCCTTGGCAACCACAAATCTCTTCTCTATGTCTGTACATCTGTTTCTGTTTTGTAGATAAGTTCATTTGAACTGTATTCTAGATTTCATGTATAAGTGATATCATATGCTATTTGTCCCTTTTTCTGACTTACTTCACTTAGTATGATGATCTCCAGTTGCATCCGTGTTGCTGCAGATGGCTTTACTTTGTTCTTTTACTGTGGCTGAGTAGTATTCCATTGTATATGTGGACCGTGTCTGCTTTATCCATTTGTCTGTTGATGGACACTTAGGCTGTTTCCATGTCTTGGTTATTGTGAATACTGCTGCTATGAACACTGGGGTGCATGTATCTTTTTGAGTTATAGTTTTGTTCATGTATATGCCCAGGAGTGAGATTGCTAGATCATATGGTAATTCCAGTTTTAGTTTTCTGAGGCACTTCAACTCTGTTTTCCATAGGGCAGCAGCTCTTTTAATGAATGTCTATTGCTCAGCAACTGGCTACCTTGTTTTTTTCATAGAGCATGGTTTTTAAAACTCATGCCTCTGGAGTTGGATTACATGATCTGCTCCTTAGCTCTCTGTGACCTTGAGGAAACTACCTCCATGCCTCAGTTTCCTCCTCCTTAAAAT
This sequence comes from Muntiacus reevesi, assembly GCF_963930625.1. Taxonomy (NCBI): domain Eukaryota; kingdom Metazoa; phylum Chordata; class Mammalia; order Artiodactyla; family Cervidae; genus Muntiacus; species Muntiacus reevesi. Next base: position 64,915,415 of record NC_089257.1, read on the forward strand.
GAGTATAATAATAGTGCTTCCTTCATAGGGTTATTCTGAGGGTAAAGTGAGATGATACACACAAAACATACAGAGCTGTACCAAGTAGTAACAAGCCTTCCATGCCAGCTACCATCATAGTAGCTTTCCCTTAGTCACCTCTGATCCTCTGAACTCCCCTCGAGAGTAGGGAACTATGCGCGTGGCTTCTGTGTTCACAAGCCCCAGCCACAGCCTGAGCACATTAGTGCTCTGTAGATGTTTTTGGAACTGTGAATCAGATAGGTTGGGACATTGTCACAACTAGCAGGTCCAATCTCTGGGTCAGGAAGATCCCCTGCGGAAGGAAATGGCAACCCACTCCAGTATTCTTGCCTGGAAAATCCCATGGACAAAGGAGCCTGGTGGGCTACTGTCTATGAGATTGCAAAAGAGTCAGACATGACTTAGTGACTAAACAACAGCATGGGAGGGTAACTTGAACCTGCCAGGAGGAAGCAAAGTCAAAGATGAAAGACAGAACAAGGTCAGATGCCAGGTGTTATCAGTGCAGAGCTGAGGCGAGGAGCAGGGTTGATGGTGAGGATTTCCACGTCTGATGAGGCTCAGTGGTGGGATCAGAATGCAAGGGGTAAGTCTGAAGAAACAGTGGTGGAGGAAGGTGAGAGGGCCATGGTCAGCCCAGACAGAAGAGATTTGAACAGCATCCTTCTGATGGTGGTGGGGCTGTGGGCTTAGGGTACAATGCCGGTAGACTGTGAGTATGGAGTTCCCATAGGCTTGTGTCTACCGGGATACTCCATACCTGGAAAAAGATGACTGAAGTTCTTCGAGGAACGAGAGGAAAGTTAATCAGATTGCAGACTTAGATAGTCAGGACACAGAAATCCAGGCTATTGGATACTGCAAAATAAAGAAATAAATCAGCCCTTGTGAGCCTCCCCTAGCAGCAAATGTTACAAAATAGTTTTTTTGTAAAATGTTTGAATAATAGTAAAAATTCAAAGAAGAAATTAAAATGTTCCAAATCCCACCTCCAAGAGATAATCACTATTAATATTTTGGTCAGCACCACTTGGCAGATGGCAGAGTCTGTAATCTCCATCACTGTCTCTCCCTGCCGTCCTCAAAGGACATACATTCTAAGAAAAAGAAAACAAACAAACAACTACAAAAACTTGATGGTTGGTTAGCAAATGCGGCTTCAAAGTGGACCCTCATCCTTTGCCCGTCCCCCTGTTCCAACCAGATTGCAACCTTTAAGCCCCTCCTCTCTGAAGACTACAATGCTTTAGGCATTTGGTTATCTAAGACACATACAGATTTGTGTGTGTAACTTTACATAAATGGACTCAGACTTTGCAGGCTGTTCTGTTATGTGATATCTTCTTGCTTCACAACACGTCAGACGTCGTTCCAAGTCAACACATATAAAGCTGGGGCTTCCCTGGGGGCTCAGTGGTAAAGAATCCTCCTGCCAATATGGGAGACATGGGTTCAGTCCCTGGGTTGGGAAGATCCCCTGGAAAAACAAATGCAGCCCACTCCAGCATTCTTGCCTAGGAAATCCCAGGGACAGAGGAGACTGGGGGGCTACAGTCCATATAAAGCTATATTATCATTTTTAATGACCGAACACTATGTTTCACATTCATTGGAACTATTCCCCCATTGATTGACATTTCGTTTAGGTTGTCACTAAAATTTTGCTATTATAAACAGTGCTTCAGCAAACATCCTTCTGCTTGTATATTTTCACATGGGTGATTGCTCTCAGAGTAAATTCCTAGAAATAGAATTGCCAAGTAAATAATCAGACATATTTTATATTTTGATACATAAAAACCCAGATAGATTTTCACCCTTTCAGTTGTCTAAAATGCTGTCCATTTCTTTCTCCAGTTAACAAAGTAGGTTTTGCTATTTTTTTAAACTTATGCTAATATCATGTGTAAAAATAACATCTCACTTCTTTTCTTTGACTATTGTTGAAGTGAAATTGTTTTCATGTGTTTATTGGCCCTTTGTATTTCTTCATTTGCAATTTGCCTCAATATTAGAAATCATAAGAAAAACCACAAATATAAGAAAATGTCATGTTGTAGAAGAATATCAATATAAGAAAATGTTTACAATTCATTCCAAAGTGATTAAAGTACAGACTATAGAGCATTTTTATAGTATAGTATTTTTATTAAAAAATATTAATATAAGAAGATGCAAAGACTAAAGATGAAAATAACACTTTTCAAAAGTCTTGGGAAGCAGTTTTTTTTTTTAATGCATACTTTTGGTTTATCAAGTTTTTTGCAATTAAAATGATTACTTTTATAATTGGAAAAAAATCCCAGTAAGTGTTAATAAAGCTGCAAATATCCTTCAGGTAATCTGAACTACCCCGCGACTCCTTCTGTGCAGATGGTGGCTTCTGGAGCTACAAGGAAGTTTAAATATCATATACTCTCCGCTTCTGCATTTTAGAAAAGAGAAAACTGCAACCCAGAGAAGTTAAATGACCTGGCCAAGGTCTGCCAGCCAGTGGAGGCAGGGGAGGAAGAAGGTAACATTATATGAAATGCGAACAGAGAAGGTGAGAAAACCCCCTCCCCTCATCCACTCTCTCTTCTGGGGGGTCCTGGCTAGTGGAGTACTAGGACTGTGTTTAAACTGCAGCAGAATGAATCTGAGTTCAACTTTAGATGCTATCCTGGGATCAGTGTAGAATGGCTTGCAGAAATCTGGAGATCTATAGAACTGGGGAGCTAGGCTCCAAGCTCTGTGATGACTTAGGCGGGTGGGATGGCGGAGGGGTGGGAGAGAGGTCCAAGAGGACCATGCATGGGAACTCGCTTTAGTCATGTCCAACTCTTTGAGACGCCATGAACTGCAGCCCGCCAGGCTCCTCTGTCCATGGGATTCTCCAGGCAAGGATACTGGAGTGGATTGCCATGCCCTTCTCCAGGGGATCTTCCCAACCCAGGGATCAAACCCACATCTCCTGCATTGTTGGCAAGTGGGTTCTTTACCACTGGCGCCACCTGGGAAGCCCAGATATGTGTACCCTTTGAGCTGATCCACTTCATTGTACAGCAGAAAGTAACATAGTCGAGTAAGGCAATTACACTCCAAAATGGAAAGAACCAGGAGACCTAGTGTCTGTCGAGGCGAGGAGTGGATCCTGCCTGAGGTGAGGGGAATGACAGGAGATTTCTGAAGTCCAGGGATCTGAGGTGACAGACAGTAGGGAGACCTCAGCGCACCCAGAATGGCACAGCTCCCCTGGTTCAGGCTGCCCACGCCATCCCGGGAAGGCCTCAGGAGCCCGGCGGTGACCCTGCACTGCCCCCAACCCCACTCAGCTGTTCCTCCCCAGCAACTACAGCCCCCCACAACCCCCAGCCCCCTTCCCTCCCCTCCCTCCGAGACCTTGGAATCGGGGTTTTGTTTTGCAATTTGTTGCAGGTGGTTTTTTTTTTCCTTCCCTTTCTTTCGGAAGCCTGTCTGGGATTCTGCTCCACACTGAGGTTGGAAAGAGCAGCGCGGCTTCTCTGGAAATCTTGTTTCCCCTGCCACATGACATCAGTGGGTTATATTGCAACTTTCCACATGGCTGCCCAGACACAGACAGTTGTGTTTATGAAAATCCTCCTGATACAGGCTTGGAGCCTCCCTGGCACAAGCGGCTCCTTCTCTGGCTGCGGCGTGTTCTGCTTAGAGGAGCAGCTGACAAAGGGTGGCGTGGACGGCCAGCCCCTCTGCCCGGGGCTCAGGGGGGCGGGGAGGGAGGCCTCCGGCCCCTCTCCATCCCAGAGGTGTGGAGCATCTCGGGCTGCTCTATGCCCGGCTCCACTCCGGGAAGTCACAGCGGCACACAATCAGAGGTGGTTTTTTTTTTTGACAGTGAGGCCGGTTGGGTTTGGGTGAGAGGGGAAAGGGAAAGGCCTGGTGGAGGGGATCAGAAGCCCTGTTTCAGGTTGTTCTGTGGCTGACCTGTGGTGTGCTTTGGGGTAAACCACTTCACCCAGCTGGGTCTCAATGCTTCCTTTCAATTTCCCAAGACAGGGAGAATGATTTCCATATCACCCCACCAATGTGGGGATAAGGATTCAATGGCAAGAAACACAGGGACACATTTGAAAGAAGCTCAGTGGACTTAGGGAAGCTATTTCAATGCTCCAAACTTTTGTCTTTCTATAAGATAACGAGTAAATGAGTTGGTTCCTAAGGCCCTTCCTGGTCTAAGGGAAAAAAAAAACAAAAAACAACTTGACCGTGACTTTTTCAAATCTCTAGACACTAACACTAAAAGATGGGTTAATACTCAGGGACCAAAGTCACCTAGGAAATCTTAAGCATGAGTCAAAACTTGGGAAGATTAGTTGAGGGTAAATTCCGTGAATTGTGGAACTACCTAGTCCTTTGCATTAATAGCTCTTTGGACCACACGCACTCCCTACGGTGGGGTCTGGGTGTGTCTGGACCCTCCCTAATCTCTTGTTACTACCTCTTAGAACTCCTGAGGCTGGTGAGCCACCCCCTACCCCCCCCCCCCCACGCCCCTGCCTCCCAGGATCCAGTCTTTTAAGTTTCTGCAGCTTGACTTGAACGTTCTCCCTGTGAAGGCTGTCCTGGCTGCCCAGCCAGAATGGGAGCACCGTGCGGCCAGCTGCCTTGGGGGCTTTGGGTTTCTCATAATTCCATGACCTTCCCACCCTCCTTCCCTCCCGGCTTCTCTCTTTCCCTCGCAGTCCTTGAACAGCACATGGAAAGACACGGTCTAGCAGAAATTGAACATGTGGCATACTTCCTGGGCCCATGAACTCCCACCCCACTACCCACCCCAGGAAATGAGCTATATGTGGTTAATTCTCACAATGATCCCAGGAGACATGCGCTCTCATTATCTTGCAACATAGAGTGAAGGACCCAGAGGCACAGGGAGGTGAGGTCACCATCCAAGGTCACTCATGGTAGAATCTTGATTCATATCTAGGCGGGCTGATTTCAGAGTTCAGGCCCTCGGCCAGCTGCACCAAACTTTCTTTTGGCCTAAATGCTAAGAGAAAAGAGAGGGGGACGGAAGGATCAGTTTTCCCCAGGAGGGCAGGGAAAGGTCTGCTAGAGGAGGGGCTGCTATAGGAGCGGCAGAGAGGATGAGTAAGAGCTCGGAGCAGGGAGTGACCTGGGCCCCCCACACTAGCCAACAGGTGAGAAGAGCCAGCAGCGTTTCCACTGGCCATCTTTCTTCAGTGACTGTTTCATCGAAGAAAAGGAGGTGAGGTCACAGAGGAGCAGCCAGTGACTCTAACCTCATGGAGGGACTAGAGTCCTGGTCCTTGTCACACTCGTCCCCTACAGCTCGCAACCTTTTGCTACCAGCTCCTTGGAATTCCAGCTTCCCCCAGTGGCTTAGCAGTAAAGAAGCTGCCTGCAATGCAGGAGGTGTGGGTTCAGTCCCTGGGTGGAGAAGATCCCCTGGCGGATGCCGTGGCAACGCGCTCCAGTATTCTTGCCTGGAGAATCCCCTGGGCAGAGGAGCCTGGGGCCTACAGTCCACAGGGTCACAAAGAGTCAGACATGACTAAGCACACACACACGTCTTGAAATTCCACAAGGGAGGAAAAATTGCTAGATAAGGCTGAGAAAGAGAGTGTCTAGGACACAGCAGTCACTGGAAGGCCTAAGAAGAATGCTGGGGCGCCGAAGGGTGGAGGGGAGCCAGGCCAGGCTAAGCCAGTCCCCAGCCTTGCCACCTCCCGGCCACTTTCCCTGCCTGCCAACTGCAGCCCTCCTCTGGATTCTGCGACAGTCTCCTCAGGCGTGATTTAGAAGGGGCTGTGCTGAGCGGTCATCCCTTCCTAATGGGCTTGAGTCATAATTCTCAGCAACCATCCTCCTCTCCCCCACACCCACCCGCCTCTCTGTGTCTACTGCTCTGAGGCAGTTAGAACAGATTTAAGATCAAAATCAAATCAGATTCACCAAACAAGGTGTCAGGCCAGGCAGGAGGGGCTGGGGGTTCAGAGTTATAGCCTGGAAGGCCTGGCAGTTCCTTGGAGATTATTAAGGGAGTGTATTTTATGGCCAGACACAATGCTGAGAGAACCATCCATAAAACAATTACAGGAAACTGCCCCACGTGTCTTGAGGATGCTGTAGATGGCTGGGTGGGTAATGAGTAAGCATACATTTGTACCCATCAAGCGTTCCTGAGGGTCCCACCTGCTGGTGGCTTGCTGGCTGGCTCTGTCCTTAGGAGCCAGGCAGACTTGGGGGCAGGATTACTTCCCGGAAGGGGTCAGGAAGCGTGCTCTGCATTTAGAGAGCAATGAATTCTTAAGATGGATGGGGTTTATTTTACCACTGGAAAAATGGAAACTCAGAGATAGGAAGAGCCCTTCTTGCCTGCAGTCATATTGCTTCTTGGAACTGGATACGGGTCTCTAGACTCCAGAAAGTGAAAGTGTTAGTCGCTCATTCATGTCTGACTCTTTGCGACACTATGAACTGTAGCCCACCAGGCTCCTCTGTCCATGGAATTATCCAGGTAAGAAGACAGGAGTGGCTTGCCATTTCCTTCTCCAAGCTCCAGGTTCAGTGCTTTTTCAGACTGCCAAGGCTCCTGGCAAAGCAGTCAATCCTAAAGGAAATCAACCCTGAATAGTCATTGGAAGGACTGATGCTGAAGCTGAAGTTCCAATACTTTGGCCAGCTGATGCGAAGAGCTGACTCATTGGAGTAGACCCTGATGCTGGGAAAGATTGAGGGCAGGAGAAGAGAGCGACAGAGGATGAGATGGTTGGATGAAATCATCGACTCAATGAGCATGAGTTTGCGCAAACGCCAGGAGACTGTGAAGGACAGGGAAGCCTCTCATGCTGCAGTCCAAGGGCTTGCAAACAGTCGGACATGACTGAATAACTGAACGGCTGGTCTCCCATGGAAAAAGGCAGAATGCAGGTTTTCCCCACAGATCGTGCCAGTTAGGATTCTGTGCCTAAAGCTCCTGAAAATGAGTCTTTACTAGCTTTGAAGGTGATTCTCAGGACTCTCATAGACCTCAGGCCCAGGTTAAGCGCTTAGTGTCTACTGTCAGGATGGCCATTCTGGACTCAAGTTCAACGAGGTACACCCTCACCTGGGGTCCCCTAGAGACCTGGTACCCAAGTCCTGGACCATGAGATCTGAGGACTGTCTCACCCTCCCCATAGGAACACCGATCGAGCTGAAGTCAGGAATATACTTGTTCATCTTTATATCATATAACTTAGGGCTTGGTACCTAAGAAGTAAGTACAATGGTTAGATGCTGAATTAATGAGTGCATCTAAACCTTGTCCTTCACCAGCAGTTCACAGAGGAGGAAGGGGAAGTGCACGGAGGTGTCGTTACTTGACCAAGGTCCCACAGGGACAGTGACAGGACCCTGACGAGGACCCAGGTCTTTATCTCTGGTGCCCTGTGTTCTGTCTTCTATAGCAGTTGCCTCCTCTCAGGCTCCCGACTAACTGACCTAGAATGGATCCTCTGCTCCCTCCTCACTGGGGAAACCCAGCTGTGCCATCCATTCTAGCTGTCGGGGTCCCACTTTAGAGTGGGCAGTATTTCGAGGAGGTGGCATTTCCTCTTGTGGAGCCCTGCGGTCCCCCTCCCCCCTGCAGCCGCCGGCCCTCCCCCTCCTGGAGTCAGTGCCAAGCTCTTGCTGGCCATCTCTGAGGACCCGGGAGAGGCTCCGGGGAAACAAAACCCCGGGGACCCAGCTGCTTTCCTGTCAAGTCCAGCTGCCCTGAGTGCTGCCAGCCTGACAAGTGGCATTAGCATAAAAACCTTGCCGTGGCAGCTGCCGGCTCCGTGCCAGAGCCCTGGGCATCCCTGCCTGGTGCCATTCACTGTCACCTGGGGTGGGTACCTGCAGCCAGAGGTGCCTGGCTGTCTCTCAGGCCTGACTCCCGGACTCGGAACACCTCCTGCTCTCCGGGCTCCCGTGGCAGCTCTCTCAGCAGGCCTGCAGCCCGCCTAGGCACCCCTGAGCCCTGTCCCCGGGGGGGCAAGAGAGCCTCCCTGCCTTTGTCCCAGCTGCTCCCTGTCTCGAGGAGGGCCCCAGACCCCTCCGCTTTCCGGATGGGAAGATTCTGCATTTCCAGCATGACTCAGCCTGATTTTTCCCATGTACTCCACACCCCTCTTTTCTAGTTACTTTTCCCCCTGATTAGGATGTCCTGTCCCCACTGTCAGGGTCTCATCTGGATTGAGAGAGGGAACCTGTGAAGTGCTGCTAGGGATGAGGACCTCGGTCTTGCCCCAGAGTAAGGGGAGCCCAAGTTCCCGGGTTCTCTGCCTGATGCCCCTGGATGATGAGTCTTCACTACGTGGGTGGAGCTTTGCGGGGCAACAGTCGCCCGAGTGGACATCAAATAACCGACCCTCTGAGGTGAAATGTCGAAGGAGACCTCAGGGCTGTGGTGCAGACAGGAGGCTGCCTCTGGGGGTCCCCCTCCCTCAGGCACCATAACCAAGGTCTCATTGCCCCCGGCTCCAACCTTTGTAACCTGAAAATATAAAATAAGGTCTGAAAACCTTCCCTGGGTTTCCATGACACAGAGCATTTTAAAAACTGGAGGAAGACAAGAGAACAGCAACTGCAATAAGCAAACAGCTTATGAGCCCTCTCCTGCTCAAGGTCCAGGTGGTGACTGGTCGCTGGGGCTTTCTACCGGAGGCTGCAGATGTGGGGGCAGCCCATCCTGCCTCTCCCTGTCCCCCTGCCCCCCCTCTTTTCCTTCCTCCCCCTCCTCTCCTTCCTCTGCCCCCTTCCCTCCCCATCACCCCCTGAACACACACACACCTAGGCCTGCTGACCTTCTCTGGGTTCCTGCCCCCGGCCTTTGTGACTACCCACCTCCCCAGCACCCTCCTGTCTTACTGTCAGAGCACCCTGCTCTTGTCTGTCACGTGCCCGGCAACTTTTGTGTACTTCGCGTCTTAAAAATACTTACCCGTAAATATGTCCTTTCTTTCCTCTAGAAATTAGTTTCTTTGACCAAAGTGACAGATACACAAAAGTTAAAGATCAAATCACATCAAGAGGTTTTACAGGAAAGGCAGCAGGCTCTGCTCACAACCCTTTCCCATCCTCCAGCGTCAACCACTTTCAACTCTAGACTGTTTCTTCTGGTGTTTACATCCCTTCATCTAAGCGGCATACTCCTACTCCCACTTTTTTTCATAACATTTTATTACAAAAAAATCTAATATATAAAAAAAGTTGGATTTACAGCAGACGTTCATATGCCCACCATCTAATTCTACAATTAATATTTCGTGACACTGCTCTATCACATAACTTTCTAATTTTCCATGCTTCTGTCCATCTGTCACTCCCTCTTATCTTTTAGTACATTTCCAAGTAAGTTGTAGATAACAGTACACTTTAGTCATCCCTAAACACTTCACCATGCATATCATTAGCGTTCAGGATTTGCTTGTGGTTCTTTTCTTTTTCCTTTTGAGGAAAACTTTACAGCACACCGGTCCATGATTTCAGAGCTATGCATGGGACTATGCAACATAACTGCCACCCCAAATCAGAGCTTCACCATCCCCCCTGGGGCGTTCCCTTAGGCATCCTTGCAATAAATACCAACAGCAGCCCACATAAGGCAGACAGCTACTGTTTTTTCTTTCTCTTTTTTTAACTCTGTTTTTTGACAAAACAATTTTTGATCTTGTCTACTGACTTCCTATTGTGGCATGAGTCTTTGCCCATATCTTTGCCTCCCCATAATGTACTTATATCAACTTTGAAAATTAAATCAATATTTTCTATTTCCACAACAGTAAGTAAAACACAATCACACCTGCAACAGGACTCCACGATGGTGGTTTCCTTCCCTGGGCAACTTTATACTTTTCTTCATTTTTGGTTTTCCCTCTTTTCTAAGGTCTTCTCACAAGTTTTCTTTATGAGTCAACAGAATGGAAGACCATCTATCAATATGACTTGTCAAATGAGCTAGTGTATCAAATAATCGATAACTTAATTTCTTCCCCAGGAGATGGCCTGCAATCCATTGACGGTGGCTCCTCTGCTGTTTCCTTTCTAGAAGCATTCAGGAACCTCTTATTTCTGGTACCTGAAACATCATGATCATATGCCTTATGCCTTTAATGGCCCTTCAATCTGAAAACCAACCACTCAGTTCTGGGAAGTTTTCTTCTAGTATTTCTTTGCTAATTATACTCTCCATTTTCTCAGAATCTGTCTAGAATTCCAAACAGTTAAATGCTGGACCTCCTAAGCTGGCTCTTTAATATTCTCATTTTCTCTCCCATTATCTCTATTTCTCTTTCATTCTGTTCCACTTTTGGGGAAATTTCTTCTATTTTCTCTTTCAGAACTTTTACTGAATTTTTGCTATCATTTTTAAAAGCTAAAAGCTCTTCCTTATGACTTGATTTTATATGTGGCAATCTATATCTTTGTTTTTTTATTAAAAAATATTTATTTATGTATCTGGGCTTCCCTGGTGGTTCAGCTGGTAAAGAATCCTCCTGCAGTGTGGGAGACCTGGGTTTGATCCCTGGGTTGGGAAGATCCCCTGGAGAAGGGAACTGGTCCCCACTCCAGTATTCTGGTCTGGAGAATTCCACGGGCTGTATAGTCCCTGGGGTCACAGAGAGTCGGACACAACTGAGCAACGTTCACTCTCACTATTTATGTATTTTAACGTGTCAAGTCTTAGTTGCGGCATGTGGATCTTCACTGTGGCACGCAGGCTTCTCTCTAACTGTGGGGCTCCAGAGAGCACAGCCGCAGTAGTTGTGTGCCCAGGCTTAGGTGCGGTGAGTCATGCTGGGCTTAGTTCACAGATGTTCAGTTGCTCAGTCGTGTCTGACTCTTAGCAACACCATGGACTGCAGGCCAGGCTTCCCTATCTTCACTGTCTCCGGAGTTTGCTCAGACTCATGTCCACTGAATTGATGATGCCATCCAACCATCTCATTAGTTCCCTGACCAGGGATCAAACCCACATCCCCTGCACTGGAAGGTGGATTTTTAACCACTGTACAATCAGGGAAGCCCCTGACAATCTATATTTTTATATTTATCTGCCTACCTATCTATATTTGTTCTTATTTTAAGTAAAATATCTGCCTTCATATATCTGGGGATATTAACCATGCTTACTTTTAAATTATTTTTCTTTCTTTTATTTTTTTCTTTCTTTTTTTTTTCTTTCTTTTATTTTTAAAAATTTCACGACCTATGTCTGTTTCTTCTGAGTTTCTTCTTTCTCCCTATTTGCTTATTTGGTCATAATGTTGGAGGCTTTCCTGGAATGTCTGGTGACCCATAGTTGCCTATATTTAAGAGTGTGAATCATTTTTAAAAACCTAGTTGTCCCTCTTTGAGTATGGGTGAGTCTCTCTGGGTTGGTGGACTTCATAGTAGGGTGGATGGACAGGAATTGGGTTTTTTTTGGAGGCTTCTGCCCCAAATTCTGTTTGCCACTTATCCCCTTAGGCCATTCAGTTTTTCCAGAGGAAAATTTTCCTGCTTCCAATCTGGGTTGGGGGGTGAGGAATGGGAGGTGAGAGATGTCTTGGCTGCTACCATTATGAAAACTCAGTTGGGAAGAAGGCTGAGGATCTCTCTGTTCAGTATGCAGAATTTAATTTAATGAAAAGACCCAGATTCTGGGAAAGATTGAAGACAAAAGGAGAAGGGGACGACAGAGGATGAGATGGTTGGATGGCATCACCAACTCAATGGACATGAGTTTGAGTAAGCTCCGGGAGTTGGTGATGGACTGGGAAGCCTGAAGTGCTGCAGTCCATGTGGTCACAAAGAGTCGGACACAATTGAAAGACTGAACTGAATAGAAAGATTCAGATTCCTAGCAGAATGCCTAGCTCATAACTAGGTTCATAACTAATTAGATTCCTAGAAAACAAATACTGACTAAATTGAAAGTATGAAAGATGAAAGGTTTTATATATTCTCTTACATAACAAGGTCTAGTTCCTTGGAGGTGGGAATCCCCATTTTCTCTGGAAAACAGGAGGCTGATTGGATTAGACGAGAAGGAAATGGCAACCCACTCCAGTGTTTTTGCCTGGAGAATCCCAGGGATGGGGGAGCCTGGTGGGCTGCTGACTATGGGGTCGCACAGAGTTGGACACAACTGAAGCGACTTAGCAGCAGCAGCAGCAGCAACTATGATTGGGATGGAGAAAAAAGAATCACAGGTGATGGTCTCTTGGTTCTACTGACTCAGATGTTCTAGCATTATAAGGACTGGCTGGATACCCCCTAGGGGTGGGTGCCTGAGGGGTGGGGTGACTGGCTTCCGTCCCAGTATGAGTCCCACTCCCCCACCCTCCCCTTCCAGAACAGAGGTGTGTCTCACAGCCGGAGGGAAGGGAAAGCCAAGGAGGACTGGAAACCCCTCTCCTCCCCTAGAAGGCCAGGAAAGGAGGAAGGAGGCGGGGAGGAAGGCCAGGGAGGGCGGCGTACCTCAGCATCCAGCCCAGAAGCTGGCTGATGAGCTAAAAATACAGCCAGCGGTGTTCCCCCCCTCCCCCACTGTCTTAATGTGGTTTTTAAAATAAGTCAGCCTCTCTAGTTCTCCCTTTCCACTGTCATTTATTTCAGTTTTTATCTCCACAACAAAAATTCCTTCCAACTTTTTTTTTCCCCTCTCTCCCTCTAATGCTCTTCACTTTCAAATGCTAATAATCTCCAGCTGTAAAAGGCTTAGAAGTGGCTCTAGATTGTTTGATCTTTGGCCTGTGATCTGCTTTCATCTCTCTGCTTTCAAATGTTACTTTAGATTTACTTTAACCTATTAACATGCTTGGTATTCACAGACATGCTCCCAACCCGCTTCCCAGCACCCAGGCGCCACCCGCCTCAACTCCAGCCCCCCATCAAACTAGAGGAGGAAAGTGAAACTCCAAGCACAGAATTTAACTTTGGCAGCGAGGGGACAGGAAGCCTTGAAGACTGGGACAGGTGGAAGGAGCGAGGGGGAGGGGAAAGGTTGGGGTGGGGGGAGGACGGAGGGGAGGTGATGGGGATGGAGAGGGAGGCAGGAAAGAAGACAACAGGTTGGAAGAGGAGAGGAGAGAAGAAAGAAGGAGATGAAGCCAGAAAAAGAATGGGACATGCACAGAGGGACAAGCCGTACTTGTGAGCACGCTGCCTCCTGGCTGGTTAGACACCAGCTAAATCTGCTCTCCCCGGAGCCGGGCTGGGGAGTGGAGAGACTGAATCAGTGCTTCAGAATTCTTGCGCCTGCCATCGTGCTGGAATGTCGCGTGTTCATTTCCACAGAAAATGCGAGGCATGAATATGGATGAAACTTCTCACTGAGACCACAAGGGTACGGCTCAATTATTTGCCATAAAAAGTAGCACAGGAGAGTTCTCTGCACTTGATCATTTCCTCTGAGTAGGGCTGTGTGCTTGTGCACGCGTGTTTGTTGGGACGGGTGGGGGGAGGGGGACCTGTTGGGGAGGGGAGGGAGGGTCATGTGCAGGGAGGGGCCTCTGAAAAGGGCCCAGGTTAGTCAGGAGGCACCTCTGAAAGGTACCTTGTGATTTAGACCCCGATGTGGCTCTGGTGACCATTGGGTGCCTGGGGGCTGGTTTGGGACGAGAGCCCCCCACTCCCCACCTCCCCACCCGTCACACACACATAGTGACATCTGTGACTTCACAGTGTCTGACACAGATCTGCAGAGATCCTTGGAGACTCAGAGGAGGACCACTGATAGCAGAATTTTTGGAACACCCAAAGCAGGATCTGTTGTTCACTTTCTAAGTCGTGTTTGACTCTTTGCGACCCCATGAACTGCAGCATGCCAGGCTTTCCTGTCCTTCACTATCTCCCAGAGTTTGCTCAAACTCGTGTCCATTGAGTCGATGATGCCGTCCAACCATCTCATCCTCTGTTGTCCCCTTCTCCTCTTGCCCTTAATCTTCCCCAGCATCAGGATCTTTCCCAGTTGAGTTGGTTCTTGGCATCAGGTGGCCAAAGTATTGGAACTTCAGCTTCAGCATCAGTTCTTTCAATGAATATTCAGGGTTGATTTCCTTTAGGATTGACTGGTTTGATCTCCTTGTTAAAGGGACTCTCAAGAGTCTTCTCCCAGCCTGATGGCCTCTTTCTCCTGAGGCTGCTCCTTTAGGGAGAAGGCAGATATCCCCTCTCCTGGAGGGAAAGCTCCCAGCCTCTGGGACGTGGTGGCTCCATCAGGAGGGAGAGGCTGTCTTAGGCTGGCTGAAAGGGCCACTGAGGGGGACCAGAGCCCTCCTGGAGAGTCTCTCCATAGATGAAAATCCACCAAAGATGCTGGGGGCAGAAGAGTGCAAGGAAATCTCACTTGGAACTAGAAAGCCTGGAGTTCAAGCCTTGGGCCAGTGATCTTGCCCTTTTGACCTCAGTTTTCTCATCTATGAAATGGACTAACACTACTCCTGACTTCAAAAGACAATCATGATGGCAAAATAATCTTAGTATGAGGATTTACAATTATAATTCACTGAGCACTCATCATGAGGCAGGCACTGCTCTAAATATGCTATTAATATTAACTCACTTAATCCTCCATTAATCCTCACTTAATACTCATTTAACCCTACGAGGTACATCCTGTTATGAGCCTCATTTTGCAGATAAGGAAACTGAGACACATACGGTTTAAGCAATTTGCACAAGGTCACATAGCTAGAGCTATTATGTTCACTTTAGGCTAACTGGGCTACTGGGTCACTTGAACTCATCTGTTACCTCATTTCATCCTAATACTTCCTTCCGGGTTGGTATCACAGCATGTGGTTTACACAGAACCTAGCAGCGAGTCCCAGCCCAGGTTCTCTGCCACCAAGCCCCCACTTCTTATCATCCTGCTAGGCTGCTAAGATGCTTTTCCACTGCAAAGGGCTTGAAAATGTTAGTTATTATTATCCATGACTCTTTGGATTTCTGCCAAAGGGGAAACTCATATTCAGCGAGCCGGAGGCCCAGGGTGCAAAGGAAAAGGAAGTGTTCCTAGGCTGTCCTCTCTCAAAGGCCTTCTCTAGGGCAAGTCAGAACCTCTCCGCTACACACTCCTGGTCCTGAACAAGGCGGAGAGGGAGGGTGGAACTTGTCCCATCCTACAACCTAACAGACTCCACACAGGAAGGCAGGGAAAGTGACCCACCTCAGGTCTGGGGATCATCTCCACGGCTGCCACACCCCAGCTTCCCATGGTAGAGGTGGTGGAGGCGTGTTAACGTCTACAAGGGCTGAACAGAGGGGTGACCATGAGCTGAGGCCCCGGTGGACACCTGGGGAAGCTTTTCAAGTGACTCTGGCCGGTTGAAGTGAAAGGAAATGGACCCAATCTGAACACTGCCATGCTCCAGGCAACACAGGGGGTCTTTCCACACCTGTTGGTCTAATCAGACTTGACACCAGTCCTGTGCGTCAGGCAACCATCCGCATCATCGTCTGAGTGACTTGAACGTGGCGGCACGGAATCTTCTCACTATACCCCGCTGCCTCCCTTGGCCCTCCAGAGACCGAGGCATCAGTGACCCCAAGTCCCAAGAAGGTCGCGTTTCATGGGGGCACTCGGCTTCCCTGGGGCAGGACCCGGGTCTGCTTGTGACCTGGTGGAACTCAAGCTTAAAGCCTTTCTTCTTTCCCACTCTGGGCTCTGTCTCCTCCCAGGGTCCCAGTAGTGAGCCTGGCATGCCACGTGCCTGTGTGGTGGGAGGGGACTCAGCTCTCTGTCTTGCTGGCTGTGTGCCCTGGAAAAGTCCCTTAACCTCTCTGAGGTGACATTTCCCCATCCCCCTAAATGGAGGGGCAGCCCTAGCGAGCCATGACCCCAGGGGTGACGGGGCCCTAGGAGTGCTGTGTCTTCTGCTTGGCCACTTGGACTCTTCCTGGGGAGGCAAAGGCAGCACGCAGAGCCCCTACCTCTGGGGCTTGGTGAAGGATCCTGCTGGCAATGAAGGAGGGAAGGACATGTGTTTCCTTCACTTTTCTGGCTCCAGCAAAGCTCAGAGTCCTCCTCCATGCTCCTTCCCCCTGCCCTCATCCCAGGCAAGTATGCAGTCTAACTCCCAGGGGCTGTTTCTAGAAGCGCCTGCCCAGGGCCAGGATGAAGACGTGAGCACCCAGCCTCTGCGGTGAGGTCGTCCCCAGTTGAAACCCAGGAGTCAGCTCTTCAGGCCAGAAGAATCCTTCCAGGCAGCCAGGGGAATGGAGGAGAAGCCGGGGCTCGAGGAGGGCATCTGCTCTCCCTTCACTGTCGCTCTCTTTGGTGCCAGCCTCACCAGGAGCCCTGGGAAGCTGGTCAGGAGGGGGGTGGGCAGCGGGCACTGAGGCAGAGTTCCCCCTCCCTTCACACCCACCCACCAGACCTTAGTTACTGAAAAGAGCAAATGCAAATGGATTGGAAGTGCAACACCCAGAATGCACTGCCCCGCTTCCTGGGGGCTCACTCTAAGTTACAGCCGGGCTCCTCCTGGGGGCTGACATTTTCCTTGGTTCAAACAACATCTGCGCCTTGACGAGCCTGGCGAAAGGTGAGGGAGCTAGTCACTGCTGCGGCAGATTCACGTGAAAGAGAATAACCCAGCCCCACGGGTCCCACCCACCCAGACGGAGCTCTGGGCCCCATGTGCATTGGCACACATACACCCGTGTACAACCCCCACACGTGCAAAGTGACGTGTGCACCCCTTCACTAACCCTCATGCTTCCTCACACATATGTGTGCACACAGTGCCTGCCCATGAGCAACACGCATACGTCTGTGAACTAGTGGAGCATGTGCCCTCACCCCATCCCCCTCCCCCAACCCCAAGAGGGGCTGCAGAGGATTTGAAATTAGCACAGTTTTAAGAAGAAGGACCATCTTTCCCTCCAGGCTCCTGGCCAAATCTCCAAATGAAATCAGGCCGGGGAGAAAGGAACCACTGAGATGCACAAAACAATGTGAAGAAGAAACTCTCAAGAAACGAATAATCATATATAAAAAAAAGGTGAGAGTTATTTTTCAGCTCACTGGCTTTCTGAAAAGTAATATAAAGTTGGGCAGCGTCTTCTTGGAATCGACCTTTCTGAGCCGAGACCCAGGCCACACGCACATCTTTTTCCTCTCTTTCTATTACCCGGAATTTGTATGGTTTCATCTTCTCTGATTTTCTTTCATTTGTGCGCCTGTGCGAACCCTTGTGTCAGGGGCTCGTTCCTAACCCAGCAGCCCGGCCGCGCTGGGAGCTGCTTCTCCCTGGCGCCCTGCGGGGCTGAGAATTGAGAGCCTCCCCTGCCGTTCTCCCCAATCTAGACCCTGCCACCCTCGGCTCTCTCCCTCTCGCTTCCCAGAAGGCTGCAGGCCTCCTCCCTCCCCAACTCTGCATGAACCTGGCCTTCTTTGTTCCTCAGAGAAGTCTCTTGCAGATGGTTCCCTCAATCAGGGCTGGAAAGGAGAGGCAGGCGGGGGTGGAGGGCCCAGGGTCCTGGAGCCCAGAGCCCAGCGCAGGCCCGGGTGCAGAGAGGAACAGAACAAATGTTTAACAAATGCAAGAAGAGATAGATGAATCAACAGATGATTCTGCCTCTTTCGGGGTGTGGAGGGAAAAAGGTCTCCCTTCTGAGATGTCCAGGAAAGGGAATTCCCTGGTGGTCCACTGGGGAGGATTTGGCGCTTTCACTGCTGTGGCCTGGGTTTGATCCCTGATCGGGGAACTGAGATACTACAAGCCATGTGGCATGGGCAAAATTGCTCAGGAAAAAGGTTTCAGATGGGGAGATGAAGACTGTCTTTAACAATGACATTCCCTGTCGTCTAGTCAGTTCTCCAGCACAATGAGGCTGAGTGAAAGTGAAGGTGAAAGTCGCTCAGTCGTGTCCGACTCTTTGTGACCCCATGAACTGTACTGTCCATGGAATTCTCCAGGAGAATACTGGAGTGGATAGCCTTTTCCTTCTCCAGGGGATATTCCCAACCCAGGGATCGAACCCAGGTCTCCCACATTGCAAGTGGATTCTTTACCAACTGAACCATAAGGGAAGTCAAAGAATACTGAAGTGGGTAGCCTATCCCTTCTCCAGTGGATCCTCCCAACCCAGGAATTGAACCAGGGTCTTCGGCATTGCAGGCAGATTCTTTACCAACTGAGCTATGAGGCTGGGAGGACTTACCTAATGGCAAGTCCCTCTGCCTCTTCTCCTCTGCCACCTCCCACCCTGGGACACCCACTTCTGTAGTTGCACACACATGTGTGAACACTGCAAACACACCCATTCTGCACATATGCACCCAGCCCTGAAACAAACACACATGTGCACCCCTCAGAACACACATGTTTAATACATGCCTCAAACACATCCCCACAGATATACACACATATGCACTACACGCACACCTGGATGTGTGTGTGTGGCTACCTCAAACATATCCACACCACTATATACACACTCAACCCTCAAACACACCCTGCAAACACACGCAAACCCATGTGTGCACAGCCTTCAAGACTTGAATGCCTACACACATTCCTCTCAAACACACACACACGGAGACAGATGCACATGCACTTTGCCTACTTTTTAGAGCTGCACCAGTGACCTTTGCAAGCACCCGTGTCCACTCTCAGCTTCTACTTCTTGACCTGAAAATGTGGGGTGCTTGATGGTCTGTATCCCTATCAGCTTTTCCAATAAACATACCATTCAGGGGGTGACAGCACCTTGTGACTTTTTTTGCTGCAAAAGTCAATCAAGGGAGCCTGGCTTCCCCCAGTCTGGGGATGTAATTATGTCAGTAGAAACTTCAGTCTGGCACCTGCCCTGGGTCCATGCAGCAGAGATAAGAAATCTCTGTATGGATGTGTTTGAGGTGGGGAAGTGTGGACATGTGGGTGTAGGTAAAGTAATTGAATCTTTTCTCTGGAAGAGATAAGAATAGTGCATTAGTCAGGTTAGGCTCGCTGCTGTAACAAACAGCCCCCAAATCTCAGGGGATTACCTCAGAGTCTGTCAAAATGCCCCTCTTCAATGAGAGTTGACAAGGATTCTCTGCTTGATGCAATATTTCTTTTAATTTATTTTAAATTGAAGGATAATTGCTTTACAGTATTGCATCGACGCAATATTTCTGGATCCCAGGCTCCTTGTCAGACCCAGGCTCTGTTGTCCTATAGGTACTTGGAGTATCTTGATCTAGCAGGTGGATAGAAAAGCCAGTAAAGGTTCATGTGGGCTGCTATTCATGGGCCAGGCCTGGAGGTGGCATGCATCACCTCTACTCACACTCCATAGGCTAGAACACAGTCCCATGGTTACATCTAATGACAGGAAGGCTGGGGAATGTACTTTAGCTGGGCATCCAGGAAGAAGAGAATGCAGGTACTGGTGAGCCCTGCCAGTTCCCACCATGCCCAGAATCACACAGCTAACCATGGGAGAATCAGTTCTTAGACTGAGGTCTCCTGATCCAGTGCTGTACCTGTCCCTTCTAATTATTTACTTGCGGTGTTAAGCTTTCCTAACAGAGCCCTGTTCCTTGGTCCTTGTTCTAGGTCTAGAAGTCCTTACATTTATAAGAATATGATTATAATGACGATAATATATTCCTATCTGTCCTATTACACATGATATCTCCTTTAACCCTTATCATCACCCCATAAAGTATATAGTATAACCCTATCTTCTAACTGAGCATACTGCAACTCAGAGAGGTTTAGCAGCTTCTCTGAGGTTGTGTGAGAGTGAGATCATGAGTCTCAGGCTTTCCGGCCTTGGTCTTCCATCTTCCTCCCATGCTGCTATTGTTCCTACCAGACACGGGCTTGGAGGTTGGGTGGGTAGAGTGTCAGCCTTCTTTATCCTGCAGGGCAGACACCCCGATGAAGCTTAAGTAAGATGCAAATGGTGTCAGGAATGGGCAGAGTTCTTGCTGCCTTTCTGCTCTGGGAAGCATCTAGAAAAATGTGAGGGCCAGGGCTTTTGTAGCTTAATTTAGTTGATAAATGTATGCCTGGAGATAGTAGGGGCACTGGGAATTGAATTCCGCTTATATGATCTTCAGCAAAGTGTTGTGGGTTAGGAGTCAAAGACATTCACAGGGAAACCTATCCATAGTTAACTGTGTTACTTTGGGCATCTCATGTAGAATCTCGGGTTTAGTACGAACAGCCTCCCTCGCTTACAAATTGAAGATTGTAGCCACCGCTTTCCTTCCAGACTATTCCAGGAAGTGAAGCCTCCTAAGTGGTTTCCACAACACTGCATAGTTTCTCTTCAAATCCTTCCTGCACATCCCTGTCAGAGTAACTTTCTTAGTCACACACACATTTCAGCATGTCTTTTTTTCTACTCAGCAACTTTCCTGACTGCCATAAAGTCCAAACTCCTTAATCAGCCCTCACATTTCTTTATACTCTGTTCTGAAATTACTGGTCCAGATGGAGCAACCTTGACAACCCTAAATATCTCCAATGCTTCTGCCACTCTGCCCTTTCCCTCCCTCTGAATCTCCTTCTCTGGGTGACCTTCATGGCCAGCCTGCCTGTTGCCACGTCTAACATATCTCCCTTCTCTATGAGCTCAGTTGCTCCGTCGTGTCTAACTCTTTGTGATCCCATTGCCTGTATGTAGCCTGCCATGTTCCTCTGTCCATGCAATTATTCAGGCAAGAATACTGGTGATGCCATTTCAAAATGATTGCCATTTCTTCCTCCAGGGGATCTTCTCAATCAAGGGATCAATACTGGAATTGATCTTGAATCCCCTGCATTGGCAGGTGGATTCTTTACCACTGTGAAGTGAAAGTGAAGTCACTCAGTCGTGTCTGACTCTTTGCGACCCCGTGGACTATAGCCAACCAGGCTCCCCTGTCCATGGGATTCTCCAGGCAAGAATACTGGAGTGGGTTGCCATTTCCTTCTCCAGGGGATCTTCCCAACCCAGGGATCGAACCCGGGTCTCCCACATTCCAGGCAGACGCTTTAACCTCTGAGTCCCCAGACTAGTACCACCTAAATCACCCCATCTAATCTTCACTCTCATATCATCAGATTTGTGCCCTCAGACAATGCTATGTGTAGAGGTACCCTTGGTGCCTTGGTCTTCTGAGAATGTTTCTTATCTTCTTCACCAGATTGTGAGCCTCCTCAGAGTGAGAATTAAGTCTTGTACAATTTGTCCTCTTGCATTTCACAGCTCTTGGACAATAGTTTATACATAAAAAAATAATCGAAAGATAGCAAAGACTTTCAGGGATGTGCAAATGAAAGGCTTAGCTTAGGAGCCATCATTGAAGTTTTTCAGGCTGTTTTCCACCAGCCAGGGATTTAGGGGTGGCTCCCACAGCTTGATGAGCTGGTAACCTCTTTAGATTTATCTGCAAGCATCTATGGGTGGGACCTCAAACCAGAGACTTGGGGCACTTTGGGTTGAGTTTCTCCTCCCACAAGTCTGGGGAAGGATAAGACCAGTCCTCCAAACAGGCTGACCTGTCAGGTAGAAGTGAGCTGGGCCTGTGCTTTCAGGGAGCATCTCAAATTGAGCTCTCTTGGCTTTCTGCCCACACCCGGCCCCTCCACACCAGGCCAAACTTTAGGCTGAAGCCAGTGGAGAAAGTAATAGATTGGAAACAGGGTGCTCAGGTTAAGTGGGCCGCTTTGTGGAGCTCATCCATAATCCTGCTAGAGCCCAGAGAACAATACGTTAATTAGAGCCAAAGGCATTGCTCCCACCAGCCATCCATCCTGCCTGTGTCTGCAGGGCCATCCCCATGGACACACCAGCCCACTCCCTTCCCTGAAAGAGATTTATTCATTATCAATGTTTGTCTGTGAGAGGGACTGGCGGGGAGCGAATGAAATTCTGAGAGGGACGGGATATGAAAGCAGCAGGGCCAGGCTCGCGGGCAGCTAACAAAGAGGCATGCTTGGGGGCTGGGGATGGGGGTGCTGGCAATTAGGAGGAGGAGGCATGTCTACCTGGTTGGACAGGACAAGAGGTGAGTCAAATGGAGTGAGAAGAAATTCAGTAAATGTGCCCGACAAGTGGTCCTTGTGGGATTTTTAGCCTGGGAACTCATTCTGTTTAAGCTACAAATGATGGGGGGAAAAAGATAAGGAATGGATAAAGCCCATTTATCTAATGTTTATGCTGGCGCTTGCACGTAAGAAACACTGAAAAAGTGCTTGTTGAGTGAATAAATAAATGGCTTTTATGGCAGCCAGAGGGATAGTTAGGATCCCATTGCCAATGAGTAAATAGAAGCCAAAAAGACTAAGAAAGGTTCTGGGATTTTTACCCAGGAGTTCCTTGAAAGAAAGGGAGACATAATTTATTTTTTTCCTGGATCCCATGGTCTGTGTATCACATCAAATTTTGGAGAAAATGAGAGAAGAATACCTCTCCCCAAGATGATGGTGTGGCAGACTGCGGAGGGGAGATGTTCACCAGGGCAGAGATAGCAAAGGACCAGCAGGGCAGGGGCCCGCTGACCAAGCTCCAGGGAGAATGAGCGCGGTGAGCAGAAGGACGCATAGTCACTGCCTCTTGGGTTTGTCTCCCAAGAAGAGCATGAAGTTAGTACCTCTTCTCAGCCCTTCCCGCTGCCCAGATGGGGAAAGGGGAAGTGGTGGCTGACTTGTCCAGAATCCCACAGCCAGCAGCAGAATTGTGCTGCTCAAGGTGTGACCCCTGGGCCAGCAGCATCCTATCACCCAGGACCTTGTTAGAAATGTAGAATCTCAGGGGGTACCCCAGAACTGCTGAATCCAAATATGCATTTTAACAAGATCCCCATGTGATTTCTAGACATACCAAATTTAAGAGCAAGTCAGTTACATCATGTGCCTACTACTGAGGGGACCACATGGTGTTTTAGAGAGGGTGCGATGGATTAGAAATTCTCGTGATGATTCTTCATTAACTGACTGAGGGACTTGGGGAAAATCACTTAAGCCCCTTCTGGGCTTTGTTTACTTCTTTTTTTCCCCTTTTGATTGAACTATAGTTGATGTACAGTCTTGTGTTAGTTGCAGGTATATAGCAAAGTGATTCAGCTATACATACATATGTACACACACACATATATAATCTTTTTCAGATTCTTTTCCATTAGATTATTATAAGACATTGTATACAGTCCCACATGCTATACAGTAGGTCCTTGTTGTTTATCTTATATAGTTATTCATTTTTAATATGAAAGGGTTGAAGCAGATCAGTGATTTAAACTTTAACCATCATCAGGGGCACTGAGGAGGAAAGGCTGATTCCTGGGTGCCACCCTAGTTTCTGTGTAGGGCCTGAAAATGTGCATTTCTTGTCTTTTCTTTCGGCTGCTGCATGTGGGATCTTAGTTCTCCAACCAGGGATCGAATCCACCCACCCTGCATTGGGACCCCCGAGTCTTAACCACTGGACCATTAGGGAAGTCGTGAGAATTTGCATTTTTTAGGAGTTTTTCTTTTCTCTTCTTTTTTTTTTTAATGTGGACTATTATTTGTAAAAGCCTCTGTTGAATTTGTCACAAAATTGCTTCTGTTTTATATTTTCATTTTTTGGCCGAGAGGCATGTGGGGTCTTAGGTCCCCCAGCAGGAATCAAACTTGCACCCCTTGCGTTGGAAGGCAAAGTCTTAACCCCTGGACCGCCAGGGAAGCCCCTGGACCACCAGGGACATCCCAAATGCATTTCTAAGAGGTTCTGTGCTCTGGGTGTGCTAAGTCACTCAGTCGTGTCCGACTCTGCAACTCCATGGACTCTAGCCCACCAGGCTCCTCTGTCTATGGGGATTCTCCAGGCAAGAATACTGGTGTGGGTTGCCCTGCCCTCCTCCAGGAGATCTTCCCAACCCAGGGATCAAACCCAGGTCTCCTGTATTGCAGGCAGATTCTTTACCCTCTGAGCCACCAGGGAAACTGGACCACAATTACACTGGTGGTCTGGGGAGCCCACTCTGAGAACTGCTTGACTAGATGATTTCTCAGGTTCTTTCTGATTCCAGCATTCTGTGGATTCCCATCCCCTGTGTGGTATTCTTCTTCTGCCCAGCGGCATCCGCTGGTCCCCTGTGGTTTCTGGCTTCCCCTCCTGCTCAAGGTAGTTCGTGTCATCTTCCCAGCACATGTGGGACCAACGAGCTAAATCTTATAAAATGCAAACCGAAGGTAATTCAGGCAAAGCATTATCCACAAGATTTAAGAAGAGTCCTACAAAACACAGCAATAAAACCTGGAAATAACTATCCATTTCCTACAACAAAATGTCTCATTTCCGAGTCCATAAACGCTCCCCCACCAGATCCCCAGACCCATCTGTTTTGTAAGCATGTATAATTATTAGCACCATAAAGTCACTTTCTACACCTAATGTAATTATCAGGAACCAAAATAATATCAGGTAAAGGAGGGGGAGGGAGCGGAAAGCTTGCTCACTGCAAACTCAGGCTATTTCTTTAAAGAGAGAAGTAGCCACCCGGGAAGATGACAATTCTTTATGGTGAGATTATACTTCCTGTGGAGGCTTTGGGGACAGCTCTGCAAATAAGACTGAGCTGGATCATCTCAAGGTAGAGAGGGGCTTCCAGCCTCGGATGGAGGATTTCGGTCCTGTTGGGAACTAGGAATTAGGATCACCTTGCTTCCTCGGCTTCCATCCTCAGATTCCCTGGAGGCTCCAAGGACATGACCTCCCATCCAGAGGCATTCCCAAAGCCAGTTCTTCCCTTTCCTTCCTTTTGTATTTTCTCTGGAGGGGAAAAAAACAAACAAACAAAAAACACAAAAGAAAGGGTTGACAGAGTTATGCTGAGATATTGATCAGCTGGTTCAGAGTAAACTCAAGGCTCATGTCTCTGTATCCTGCTGCTCTGTCTTGGAGGAACGAGTGAATGAGTGAGTGATGGATGAATGGATAAGGTACAGATGATGACAGGACCTGTTCTTACAGGAGGAGAAGAGCATCTGCCTCCTCTTTTTTTATGTCTCATTTGTGATGGGGTGCAGGACCAAATAAGGGCCAATGAGGCATCACTGCCAGGCTGATTTTGATTTCCCTTGCTGTAAGCAAAATAGCATTTTGACCATGAGGGCTGTCTAAATGGAAGGGCCCTCTGTGCCCAAGGGGTGAGTTTTCATCACTGGATATTTTCAGACAGAGCCTGGGAACCTTTCCCTGTGAGTCCAGGCTAGGAGGTTGCTGTATTCAGTATGGAAGAAGGGTAGGGGTGGTAAGAATATTTATCAAGCATTTACGGTGTTCCCAACTGGATATAATCTCATTTAACCCACCCACCAAAACCCATGAGGTAGACATTCTTACTCCTGTTTTGAGAATACTGAAAGCAAGTTCAGAGATTCATCAAACTGGTCCATGCCACCCAGCTAGGAAGAGATGGAGGTAGGGTCCAAACCAGCTCTGTCTGATCCAAGGTTCATCTGCCTCCTACAATGACTTAGGAGGACCACGCCAAGCTTCAAATTCTTCTGTGCACTTGTCGGATCTGAACCTGACATGCCTGACTTGAGAACACATGGACTGCCGCCGCTGCTGGCTGAGACGGCGGTTTGTCTTCTGGATTCATCACTGAGAATTCAGAGTTCTCTTAAGAGAGCCTGTTGTGGGAAGCAACTGTTTTCAAGGCAAATCTCTTTGGGTTCAAACTTTTTTTGTCAAGTTGCCCTCACACCTTCATATTTGCAGATTGGCTTGACTGCCGGGGTCCCACATCCACAGGCTGGTTTAAGCTTTCATTCTCTGATCTGGGGATCCATGTGTGCTGTGGCCCCTTCATTTCGCTCCTCATGCGGGAGAAGGGGCTCTTGTCTCCTGCTCTTACAGTGACCACAGTCAGGGCTGCCTGGAGGAGTGTTTCAGCCTGGCAGGGGCAGATGGCCCAGGCTACAAACTGCCGTGCTGTCGCTAATTTCCAGTGATGAGAGAATCCCCGAGGGGCTGGTGGTGCAGTCTGGACAAGACTGAAAAGCGAGTCTGATCTGCTTTCTGAAGCATCTCTGTGGCCTTTGGAGGCCGCTTTGCATGTGTGTGTTTCACTCCTGTCTCTGTCCCTTGTTCTCATGCCAACCTTCTTTGGATGCCCACCAGATTCCTTCTGTGTCCCGTCTCTCATCTTTCTCTGCAGCTTCGTAGCAGGGACTCCTTGCCTGTGAGCTGGGGGAGCGGCTGATGAGACGGCCGGAGACAACTTGTCTGTTGGTGCCAGGCCACCAGCTTTCCTCTCTGAAGTGGAGCATCTTCCTTTGCCTCCGCTTTCCTTTGCCTCTAGTTCATTCCAGCCTAGCGTCACATCACACCAGGGAAGCCCAGATAGAGAAGAGCACCTACCAGGCCTCTGGGAGGGTGTATTCTTCTGCTGATCCGTACCCCTGTCATTCTCCTACCCTTCAGTGGGGTGGAGAGGCCCTCCCCCAAGAACCTTGGAATTCAAGCGGGGAACTGGGCTCTGGCAACTGGCCTTCCCTCTGGCACTGTGCCTGCTCTGTCTCCATGGATTTCTCTCTGAGCATCACTGTTGCCTGATGAAAAATGATCCCTTCCTGCAAAACAAAACAGGGTTTTGTGTCGAGTCCATCCCCTAAATGCAATGGAAAGTGGGAGCTCCGGGGGTCCAGAACACAGTCAGTAGGAAAGAAGGACCTTGGAGTCTGAGAACCGATCCCCCCTCCAGGCTGAGAGGAGGTTCCAGAGCAGAGGGCTGCGTGGAGGGCAGACCTGACCCTCCCAGCCTCAGACCTGTGGTGACCTGCCTTGCCCGGTGTGTTCATCTGCTACGGCTGCTGTGATAAAGCGTCACAGACTGAGCGACTTAAACACCAGAAATGTCCTGCCTCGTGTAAAGAACAGACTTGCAGACTCAGAGGGAGAAGAAGAGGGTGGGATGATTTGAGAGAAGAGCATTAAGACATATACTTTACAATATGCGAAATAGACAACCACTGCGAGTCTGATGTGTGACCCAGGACACCGGTGCTCTGTACAACCTGGAGGGATGGGGTGGGGAGGGAGGTGGGAGGAGGGTTCAGGACGGAGGACCCACATGTATACCTGTGGCCGATTCATACTGATGCCTGGCAAAAGCCATCACGATATGGTAAAGTAACTATTTTCAATTAAAATATGTAAATAAAATTTTAAAAATGTACTGTGTCAGAGTTCTGGAGGCTGGAAGTCTAAAATCAAGGTGTCACAGGGGCTGGATCCTTCCACGGGCCCTGAGGGAGACCTGTTGCAGGTGTCTCTGTGTGACCTGTAGATGGCCAGGTTCTCCTGGTTGTCTTTGCATCATCTTCACTCTGTGAGTGGCTCGGGGATCAAATTTTCTTTTTTTTTTTTAACAAAAAATTTATATTTATTTATTTATTTGGCTGCTCCAGGTCTGTTGTGGCATGCGGGATCTTTAGTTTTGGCATGTGAACTCTTAGTTGTGGCATGGGGGATCTAGTTCCCTGACCAAGGATTTAACCGGAGCCACCTGCATTGGGAGCACAGTCTTAACTACCGGACCACTAGAGAAGTACCCCCCACCCCAATTTCCCTTTTTATAAAGACACTAGTTGTGTTGCTCAGGTGAGGCTGCCGTAATGAAACGGCACGGATGCCAAGATTTAAATGACAGAAATTAATTTTCTCACAATTCTGGAGGCTGGAAAACTCAGTATCTAGACGTGGCAGATCTGGTTTCTGGGGCGAACCCTTTTCTTGGCTTGCAGATACCTCCTGCTCACTGCGTTCTGCCGTGCCTTCTCACAGGCCTGATCTCCAAATACTCTCACATTGGAGTGTTGGTTGCTCAGTCGTGTCTGACTCTTTGCAACCCTGTGGACTGTAGCCCACCAGGCTCCTCTGTCCATGGGATTCTTCAGGCAAGAATACTGGAGTGGGTAACCGTCCCCTTCTCCAGGGGATCTTCCTGACCCAGGGATTGAACATAGGGCTCCTGCATTGCAGGTGAACTCTTTACTGTCCGAGTCAAGATTGGAATTTAAATCTATGAATTTTGAGGGGAAGCAGATCAATCCCCAAGCATATGGGTTTAGGCCCCACTCTAAGAAACTGTCTTTAATTTGATTACTGAGGGCTTCCCAGGTGGCACTAGTGGTAAAGAACCCGTTTGCCAGTGCAGGAGACCTGAGGGATGGCTGTTCGATCCCTGGGTTGGGAAGATCCCCTGGAGGAGGCATGGCAACCCACTCCAGTATTCTTGCCTGGAGAATCCCATGGCTGAGGAACCTGGTGGGCTACAGCCCATAGGGCCACAAAGAGTAGGACATGACTGGAGCGACTTATCATGTAAAGATTCTGTTACCAAGTAAGGTCACATTCTGAGGTCCTGGGGGCTCAGGAGTTCCAAAGGACACAATCCAACCTATGACACTTGGACTCCACTCAACTCGCTCTCCCACTCTGAAGTCCATCCCAGAAAAGACGGATGGCTCCTCAAGAAAGTTCCCCTGCCTTTTCAGAGTCTGCCTGGTTTTCTAGGGCCAAGAGATGATTATAGCTCCTTCATCGGCTCCCTTTTCTGAGGCTGACACCTAGGACGCCCCAGGTTCTGCAGAGCGGCCCCACCTCGTGGTCACAGCTCTGCTCACAGCTGCTGGCCCCCACGTGTCAGCTCAGCACTGCCACCCTGGCTGACTCAGCCCCGGGTTAGCAGAAGGTGGGAAACCACGGCATCCTGATGGCCCTTTTGGTCTCTTTCGGGATATGTGGGCTGAATCAGCCAGAGAGTTAGAGGGAGCCTATCTGAAGAGGATGTGTGGATGGGGTATTTTGGAAGGATCAGAGAAGTAGAGTAAGACAAGAGAGAAGTGGGAATTAGATTCTCTTTCCTTCCAAACTCGCTGTCACAGCCATGGAGAAAATCTTTTCCCACACTTTGTCCTCATAATAGGATTATTGCAAAAACATTTCAAGCAAGAGAAATGCTGTTTTCTTTTAAATCTGCATTTAAAGTACACAAAGATCAGAATTTTCTAGATTAGGTAGCCCTCATACCTTTATCATTCTCCCATTATTTCCTTCTGAGGGTAGAGAAGGCAGACCTCGGCTATTCTCAGGCTATGCTATGATTCTGTGATCCTCAATTTCTGAGCTGGGGCCTGGGTCAGGGAGTTGGGGCTCCTCTCCCCTCCCCTTAAGCTGACCACATGCTCTCACCTCAGTTCCCACCCTTCAAGAGCCCTGGGTCTCTCCAGGGTTGCTTCTCTGCCTCCCTCCTCAGCATCTCCACACCCCTCTCAGCATCACAGTGAAGGGGGAACACAGGGCTGGGAGTGAGAAGAACTCTCTTTACTCACTGTGTGATTTAAGTGGTTCGGGCGGTGTTGGGGGCTCAAAGGAGAAGCTCACAGGGAGATAGATTTCATGTGGTCCCTTTCATCCTGCTTGCACCTGCCCTGGCCAACTTCTGGGGAGAAAAATGGCTGCCTGATGCCCTCCCCATTTCTACCTTAAAATCACAGACTTTGAGAGACAGAAGGGGCTTTGGAAAGTGTCAAACTCATGTTCCTACTGAGTGTGTGGATGCTGAATGGGGCTCTGCTTTCATACATGCAGGGGTTGGAGCTCAGAGTGTTAGAACATTTTCTCTAGTTATGAGTAGGATTTCTTTTATATTAGGGCTCCCCAGAGAAACAAAACTAATAGAAAGTGTGTGTGTGACTGTGTATACGTATATATATTTCCATATACACTTATAGTTTCATATATATGTGAATATACATTTCCACATTCATATTCCAGGTGTATGCATATATAAAAATAAATTTACACACACACACAGACATATATGGAAGAGGATTTATTAGAAGGAATTGGCTTATGCAATTATGGAGGCTAATAAGTCCTAAAATCAGGGTCAGTGAACAACTTACAGAACCAATGGTATAGTTCCAGTCCAAAGGCTCAAGTCTCAAGAAACGCCAATATTTTGGTCTGAGTTCAAAGACATAAAAAAGCCAGTATGTTAATCCAAAGGCAGGATATACTGTCTGGTACTCATGGAATGTCAGCCTTTTTGTTCTATCCAGCCCTTTAACTGATTGAGGGAGGCCCACCTTCGTGGGGGAGGACAATCTGCTTTACTCCATCTATTGATTCAAATGTTAATCTCCTTCAGAAACACCTTCAGAAAAACATTCAGAGTAATGTTTGGCCAAAAGTCTTGGCACCTGGTGGCCCAGTCAAGCGATCATGTAAAAGTAATCATCACACTTTCTACCATTCCTCCTTCACTTGGTCCTCCTTATCTGGTCTTAAAGGGAAAGAGACAGCCCCTCGGTGGGATTCAGAGTGTTCGGCCCAGTCGACTGCTCCTGGGAAGGGGCCTGGGTACCCCCACCTGGAAGATGCCTCTTATTCCCACTAGATTGCCACTCTCTACAGAGGAGTGGTCAGTTCCTCTTGCCTCACTGGGCCAGAAGTCACAACTGCCATACCTGTGCCTGTCTTCCTGCCCCTCCCAACCTCATCCCTCTTAGCTTCTGGCTGAATCATGGTCAGTGGTGTCTGGGGCTAATAGGAACTATGTGCTGGTACCAATATTTGCAGAGAGGAAGTTAGAAAGCTCATTTCCACCTCTGTCCCCCCACAGCCAGGGGTCTTAAGGAGGAAGGAGCAGGGAGCTACTACTTAATGCCAAAGACTTTACATGCCCTGCATCCTTGAAGCTGCATAAAAACTCAGCACAGGCATATCTCATCTCTATTTTAGCCACAAGGAAACTGATGCATGGGGGCTTTATATCACCAGCTCAGAGTCAGATAGCTGCCAACTGCAGAAGTCAGGATTTGAATCCTGCTTTGGAAGGTTTCAAAACCTCCTCTTTCTGCCGCACCTTGGGATGTTATGTGCAGACAGAGGAGCCTGGTGGGGGGCAGTCCATGGGGTCACTGGGAGTCAGACATGACTGAGCAACTTCCCTTTCAATTTTCACTTTCATGCATTGGAGAAGGTAATGGCAACCCACTCCAGTGTTCTTGCCTGGAGAATCCCAGGGATGGGGGAGCCTAGTGGGCTGCCATCTGTGGGATCGCACAGAGTC
The DNA here is from genome assembly GCF_963930625.1 of Muntiacus reevesi. Taxonomy (NCBI): domain Eukaryota; kingdom Metazoa; phylum Chordata; class Mammalia; order Artiodactyla; family Cervidae; genus Muntiacus; species Muntiacus reevesi. The sequence continues at coordinate 64,946,484 of NC_089257.1, forward strand.
GGACACGACTGAAGTGACTTAGCAGCAGCAGCAGCAGGCCCCATAAAGAATATTGCCTAAGGGATGCGAGACAGTACTCAGTTTACAGAAGTCCCACAATAGTGATGTAGTTCCGCCCAGGTGCCCAGGCAGCTCAGCTGTCAGTCCACAAAGGGAGTTGCTATGGGTCTGATGTTGCCGTGCTGTGTCATCTGCAGTAGACAGTAAATGAGGCTGGAGGAGGTGACCACTCAGGACTATCTTCTCCAGTTCTGGGATCCTAAGGATAAAAGGCTTTCCCCTGACAAGAAGGATCCTCCAGAGCAGGCAGCCTGGAGTTTCCTTCATTTTGGTGGCACTGAGGACAGTGACAGGTGGAGGAACGCTGGGTGCATGCGTGCCTCAGGGTATCTGTCCCTTCTCCTGTTGTGTGAGAGCAGGGCCTTGCTGCGGGAAGAGACGTGGATAGGAGCCATTGCAAAGGGCCGAGCAGAAGCAGAGCCCGGTTTCCTGTGTTTGTCTGGGACGCTGCCAGCCAGTGTTCTGCAGTGACTCGGAAGCGGAGAGCAAACAAGGGATTTTCAGATGGTCTTTGCATGCTTTCTCCTTTGTTTTCTCTTGAAGGGAGAGGCAGCTGCCACGGGTACTCTAAATCTTGGCCTGGAGAAGCCAGGCACGAGGAGCTGGGGGGGAATGGCTTATGTGAGATGAGAAGCCTGAAGCCATGTTAAGCTGAGCTGGGGAGCATTTGATCTGCTCCGTGCTCCGGGAAGCTCCAGTTTCTCTGGAGAGGATGCATGCTGACCTCTTGGGATCCCCTTGCTTCTCTTATAGTGGACTCTAGAAGGAACGGTCATTAATTTGGAGAATCTTGGGGCTGGGGTGGGGCTTGAAGTCAATCACCCAGATACTCCTTGAATACCTCCTTCCTGGGCAGCTCTTCTCATCTTTGCCCAGCTCCTGCCTGGGAACTATGTCTCCTGGTAGCTTCCATTCATCATTCCGGGGTCTCCGTCATCCACTCTGCACATGCATATCCTCTGATCACACATGTGTATTTTGCTTGGAGAGCCATTGCGTCCCCGTGGAAATGTGGCATGCACTCTGAGATTACTTCCGGTGATGGTCATTTTATCTCCTTGGCTGGACTGTAAGCTGCCTTCAGCAGGAACAGCTCGTCTCTATCTTTTTTATCTCACATGTTCACTACTAGAGGGCTAAGCATATGGAGGATGTTTAATCACTGCAGGGTGGAAGGAAGGAAGGGAGGTAGAGAGGGAGGGAGGTAGAGAAGGAGGGAGGAGAGAGAGCTTTGCCCCATCTTTTTTGTCTGGCTGGACAACAGATGTGCACAGATGACAATTTGCTGTTCCCATCTGGTCGGGCGTGGGGCAGGGAGCCTGCTGTGGGGACCAGCTCCACGTTCTGGTGTCAGTACCTGGACCCCAGTTCCAGCCTTGGATTTCCCAGCCAGGCAACCCTGAACGAGTTACTCCTCTGAGCCCCAGTTTCCTCTCTGTACAAGAGGCATGGGCTGCTCTGGTGGCTCAGTGGTGAAGAATCTGACTACCAAGGCGGGAGACGCGAGTTCAGTCCCTGGGTCAGGAAAATCCCCTGGAGAAAGAAATGGCAACCCACTCCAGTATTCTTGCCTGGTAAATCACAAGGAAAGAGGAGCCTGGTGGGCTACAATCCCTGGGGGCACAAATAGCTGGACGTGACCTAGTGACTAAACAACAACAAAGGGCATATAATCACTCACTTTAGGGCTGTCATAAAGATCACATCAGATCAAAGACCTCACTGGACCCTCTATAAACTGGGTTTCCTTAGTCATGAGGGACAATGCTCAGGTCTAGATTATGGGGCATCTTGATTTTAACATTGATGACACCATTATTATTTGATTAATTTCTACTGTGTGTTGACCATTGAGACATTCTTTACATGGGCTGTCTTGGTAGTATAACTTATGAGGTGGGTCGTTTACCAGAGAGGGTCAGAAATCTTGAGAGACTTGAAAAACTAGGATTTGAACCCAGACCCCTAATGGCTTTTCTCAGTCCCCTTGTTTCTCCCACCAGGCTTCTCCCCATTAAATGCAAATGAGGACCAATTTGAGGAGGTGGTTAAGTATGGTGGGGGATGTTGGATTCAAAGTCTCCAGAATAGACTCTCAATCTTGTGATTTTACTCTTTCCCATCTAATGTGTGCTAAGTCGCTTCCGTCGTGTCTAACTCTGCATGACCCTATGGGCTGTAACCCACTGGGCTCCTCTGTCTCAGGGATTCTCTAGGCAAGAATGACAGAAGTGAGTTGCCATGTCCTTCCCGACCCCAGGGATCGAACCTGTGTCCTTTTACATCTTCGGAATTGACAGGTGGATTCTTCACCACTAGTGCCACCTGGGAAGCCCTTCCCATCTAATAGGGCAGAGCAAATACACAAGGATCTTTCTTTTCTTGGGTTGTTTTTTAAAGTCTTTCTCTCTGCCTAAGTGTCTCATTTGCAGTCAGATTTGGATCTGCTAGCCAGCCACTACTTCTTTTCCAAGGAACCAGGGAGGGCTGCATAAAAGATGTGGGTTTCCAGAAGCCCTCAGTGGGAGTATGTGTATGTGTGTGTGTGGTAGTGGTTGCAGGGGGGGTGGGTAGATCTAGAAATCAGGCAGAACAAGGCAAGGAAGAAGTGACTTTGAGGCTGTAACCAATGCATCATTCGGCAAACTTTATTGAGCATTTATATGAGCCAGGCGCTGTGCTAAACCCCGCGGGGTTGAAGAAGCCTCACACTCTGATCTCCAGGAGCTTGCAGATTGGTGAGGAAGAGAGGATTCAAGGCAGATGGAGGCTCCTTCTGCTTAAAGATGGGCTGGAGAAGGGAGGGGAGGATGGTGGGAGGGAGGGTGTGCAGGCACGGTGGGGGTGGGGAGAGGCTCTTTGCGGGAGGGGATGGTGGGGGAGGGTGGCACACCTGGGTCCCTCTCTGGAATTCTCTACCCCCTGCAGCCTCCTCGGGCCTTGTTCTCAGTTTAAGTCAAATAACTTAGGTCCCCGGTTGCCTACTGCCTGCCACGTTCCAGCTCAATCATTCTTTGAAATTTGGAGCTGTAGCTAAAACGCCTTTGCCCTGTAACAGGATTTTCACAGGCTCCACAGCGGCGGTAACGTGACTCATCACCTGCTGTTGTAATCGGCCCCGCTAAGCCCGGGGCTCCAGGCAGAAAGCTTAACTCGCCTTGCTGATTCCAGCTCGCTCTTCCTGGCATCAGTGCAGTGTTTCAGGAAGGGAAGCTAATCTGCTCCCCCCTCCCCACTTGCACACAGAAGCATTTCAAAGGAAATACAAATGGCAGAGGGAGGGGTGGTGAGAACCCAGATCCTCCAGACCTGAGGGGCAGCAGGAACGGTGTGCAGCAGGGGCGGGAGTGGGGGGTGCTGTGACGTGTCCCTTTTCCCACAGAGAAGTGGGTGAGGGAGCTGGGTTTCCCTGAGGGTCTTGCTTCCCAGCCAGCTTTCAAGGTCTGCATTGGGAGAGCTGGCTCTGTTGAAGGGAACGGTGAGTTTTGAGTAGGAATGTGTGTGTATCTGCCCACTGTGCCTGATGAAACACCTAGACACTTTCCTTAAAATCATACTCATCGCTGGTAATTTTTTGCCCTCTCCCAACATCTTAACACTTTCTACTTCCGAAGACCAGAACCCAGAGCACTTAGAGAGACTCTGACATGCATTAGGTATTCATTGCGGGCTCCTTGAGTGAATGAGTACTAGCACTTTAGCTCAGTTTTGTTCCAGGCATTGGGTTATGCCCTTAAACCCATGAGAATCCGATCACATAGGTAATACATGGGAAAGCAGGTTGGAAACAGAAACAGGCTTCAACTCCTTGGTGGCATGGGCCGTGCATGCATCCGTGCATGCTAAGTTGCTTCAGTCGAGTCCCACTCTTTGTGACCCCATGGACTGTAGCCCTGCAAGCTCCTCTGTCCAGGGGATTTTCCAGGCAAGAATACTGCAGTGGGTTGTCATTTCCTCCTCCTGGGGATATTCCCAGGAAACGCAGAGATCCAAACCGCGTCTCCTGCAGTTCCTGCATTGCAGGCGGACTCTACTCCTGAGCCACTGGGGAAGCCCGCATGTATGCCAGCATTCATTCATTCAAGAAATACTTACTGAGCTTAACATGTGCCATGTGTTCCTACTAGATGCTGAGGGTATAGCCACGAAATGGACAGACAGACTTCCCTGCCCCTGTCCTAGTGGAATGTACTGAACGGAGCCTGGGCAATGGGCAGATTTTAGCTTAACCTAAGAAACAACTTGCTGGTGACTAGACCTGCCTGACTATGCAGCATGCTACCATACTAGGTAATGAGCTCCCTGCCACTGGAAAAGTTTGAGCAGAGGCTCCATGGGCATAAACTGGGGTCATGGAGAGGGGGTGCAGCAGACCCTAGAGACGCCTGCCCACATCCCCCTTCCCTTACCTCTTTGGTGCACACTGGAAAACTCCTGACTGTCAGCACCTGCATTCGTTTGCCTGACAGTTTCTTTGACCGCGCCCCGCCCCCTCCCCAGAATCCATTGTGCTGCCCACCCAGCAAGCTGGAAAGTGCCAAGGAATTGATGCAAACCGTCTTTTCTAGGTCACTTAGCCTGAGAGAAACTAGGGCCTATGCCTGAGCAGGCAGGTAGTGGGGCTCATTGCCTTTTACCCCACAGGTCCTGGGCACCAAAGGCCCAGGGGTAGGGTGATTAAAGCATTTTCTGGTGGAGAGGGGAGAGCGATGGTAGGTGTGGTCGACACCCTAGTGTGCCTCCCAGATCTGCCTTCAGTGAAGGACTAGAACTAGCTGTTGGGGAGGTGATCAGCAGACAGACTTCAGTAATTGGGCCCCATCAGAGATTGTTTAAGCTGCGGAAAGCTTCCTGCCTAAGACACCTCCCTTTTGAGGTGGGTGGCCCACATCCAGTGACAGATTGATGAGGGGATAGAAGGCCTGGCTATCTCTGCTGGATTGGGGACAGCTCCAGAGGACCATCCTGAGTTCTAGGACTCCTTGCGGGGTTGGCCACGGCTGCTGCTGGCCTGCATAAAAGCTGTGTTCCTCCCTCTGCTTTCTATTTCTCTTCCCCACTGGCGTGGATGGACCCTGTGGGCTCTCCTTAGTAAACACCCTGCTGGCTTAACTCAATCTGGAGAGGTTGCTTCCCAAGGAATCCACCCCATGACAGTGGAACCTGATCCCTACCTACCTAACTGAGCCTCTGGAATTGGTCTGCTACACCCTGTTCCTTTCTGAATTGTCAGCTCTACAGCAAGCTCTAGCTACCTTAAGAACTGAGCCAGGTTCAGCGCCTTTCTTACTGGCCTTCATCTCAGCTTCTCAAGGAAGGGATGTGTGTGATCGGGCTGGTGGGCGTAGGGTGCCTGCCTCTCTGACAGTCACACCCCTTCCGCTTACCACACGCGTGCCTCCACAACCGTGTAGTGTGTTGATGCCCCAGGCACTGTGCACCCAGACAAACCTAGTCAGGGGGCCCCCACGAAGCCTGAGGCAATCACGGGCCCCAGAGTAATGTCCCTGGATCAGAGGCGCACTCCAGCAAGCTGGGACTGCAATGGGAGCTCGCTTTATTAGATCCCATTATAAATGGATGATTTGCCATCTCCGAAGATAAATGGGAAACTTAATGCAGAGGTATCCTGTCTGGGGAAACTGGAGAGTTATGGATGTTAGCTTTGTAGCTTTATGAAAGCACTTTCTTATGGAAACTGAAATGACCAAGATTAGATTGAATTAGTAGGTACTGGTATGAGCCTTTTCTCCCCCTATCCATCTTGATATTTTTTTTAAAGGGAAATGATTTGCCTCCTGCATGAGCATTTCATAAAAATGCAAATCCCAAGTTTGGGTTGATAATTAGCAGAATTGCCTCCTGGTGCCTAGGAGGCAGCAGCCCAGCTGGAACTCTCTTTGGTGGTGAGCAAGTAGGCACCTTCTATTGGCTCCAGCCCTGGGCAGTATCTGCTCCTCTCGTCCACTTCCTTTCCCACTGGTGCTAGGTACTCCCCTCACCTGTCCCCACCGAGCTCAGACGGATTAGTGAGACTTTCTGTCCCAGCAGCGGGGCTCCTGGCCTCCCGTTTTGAGGACGGGATCTCCCCATCCTACACAGGTCCCACTCTCCATCACAACTTCTCCAGCCTGAACTTTGAGCCCAGGTCCTAGTTGGGTGGTAAGGTTTTCTGCCAGCAAACAAATCCGTCGGTTGGATATTTGAGTAGTTTTGATAACAAGTACCTCTGGGGGCTCAGCAGTAAAGAATCCACCTGCAATGCAGGAGTCATGGAGATCCAGGTTCGATCCCTGGGTCAGGAAGGTGCCCTGGAGGAGGGCATGGTAACCCACTCTAGCATTCTTACCTGGAGAATCTCACGGACAGAGGAGCCTGCAGGGCTGCAGTCCATGGAATCATAAAGAGTCGGACACGACTGAAATGACTGAGCACACATATGCACCGTGCCGGGTGCCGGAGAAACGAAGATGCAGATACTGATCCTCTGCCTTTGAGGCAATCAGTTTAATTGAGAGAGAAATGCAGATAAAGATACTTTGCAAACTAGCACTGCCCAAAGAACTTTCTGTGATCACGGAAATGTACAGTACCTGAGCTGTCTGCTGCGGTAGCCACCAGTGACATGGGATCTGACGGAAATAATTTAAGAAAAGGATTCTGGAGAGGAATTTCAAGCTTAGTTTTTCAGTCAATCATCTGGAATCTCAGGTACATTGATTCTGAGATTTGAACCTCAGTTTCATCATCTGTAAAATGGGATTATTAAAACCTATTCTGCCTCTCTAAAATATTAGAACCCAGAGACCTGGCCCAACTTTCTTATTCTACAGAGGAGGGAGCAGAGGTTGTGACCTGTCAGGTCTTGTGGGAGAGTAGGGGCAGAATAAGACCCTTAACATCTGGTCCCAGGTTTTGGGGCCACAGCAGGATGCTACTTGGGATGCTGTGGGAACTGAATATAGAAAAAAAGAGAGATCTTTGAAGCATGCGTATGCATGAGTGCCTGCATGCTCAGTCGTGTCCAACTCTTTGCGACCCCATGAAATGTAGCCCACCAGACTCTGTCCATGGCATTCTCCAGGCAAGAATACTGGAGTGGGTTGCCATTCCCTTCTCCAGGGGATTTTCTTGACCCAGGGTTCAAACCCACACTTCCTGCATTGGCAGGCAGATTCTTTCCCACTAAGCCCAATCTTTGAAGAGTCAAAACTATCTAAGATGATGGGTGGTGAAACCACCCGAAGGAACCATCGCAGTTGTTCAGGACCAAGTGTTGAAGAAGAAAGGTGGAAGAAGCTTTGTTTGTGATATGACGTGGGGCTCTAGGCTTAGCACACACCTCACAGCTAGTGTCTGCCCCAAACGTCAGGACGATAAAGGGATCCCTGCAGAAAGAGGAGACAAAAGGTGCGTGTGCCACCTGAGGTCAATGGGGACCTCAGACTGGGGAGCCCTGAGAGCTTCCAAGACCCATAGATGCTTTATCAGGGTTGAGATCTGACCTACTGAGTGCCAAGTATCCCTACCAGACACTGAATGTGGTATCCCAACATACCACATTCAGAGCTGCCTTTGAGCCAAGAATCTTTGCAGAGATGGAGAGAGAGCCCCCAAATGAAATAAACATGGAGGACTCCTGGCAATGGACTCAGGCTCCAGGGGACAGAAATGAAATTTGAATGAAGGAATTGAGTGCTGGATTGGGAGCTGAGAGGGACAATTAGTCTCAGGAGGAGTCATTTAAAAATTTAAAATACAGATTAAATAGCTCCTTTTTAATGATGGTAAACACTGTGCCTCTCCCAAATCCTAGGGTGTTTTCTCCACAAGGTGCCGAGCTCTGCTGAATGGAAGTCCAGTTGAATGGGACTCTGAAGGCCTTGGGGGCGGCTCTTCCTACACGCCCCAACTTTGGACCCCGACAAGGCCCACAGGGTCCTCAGGGGCTCTGTCCTCGGCCTATCAGTCCCAAGGCTGCCTGCATTTCAAGCTCCATTCAGCAAAATTGTTTTTGCTGATGGGAGCTGCTTCTGAATTCAGTACCTAAGAGGGCGCAAGCAAAGAGATCCTGGAGGAGGAGGGCCCTTGAGGCTGGCACAGGAGGCTGTCAGGGGCCGTGGGAAGGCAGTTTAACTGGAAAGAGCTAGGTGCATCAGAGGACTGATAGCTCCTGTTGGAAGAGGCCAGACTTGGGCCTCAGGCTATGATTAAACTGTATATCTGTGAATCACTTTCCTATATGTGCTGGTGCCCCGACTGTCCTGACTGGTGATTTTAACTAACGGGTGAAGTGTTGGCAATACTGACACACCATTTACCTGGGAGATGGGCTGTAGAAGATGCCTGTGGATAGGTGGCAGGGCCAGGTTCAAAGGTCACTCCCATGCATGCAGCAGGGATGGGAGATAGGAGAGGAGAATGAGGACTGAGGGCTTCCTTCAGTTCAGTGACAGAGTCTGTCATTCCTTCCTAGGGGGCCCTCTTCTCTGGCCCTGGTTGTGGAGGTCCAAGGCCATAGGCTCAGCCTGCTTCCTGCTCCGGGTGAGTGTGGTGGGCATAGGTCTGCAGATGGACCTCCCCAGGCTTTCATTCATTGTGGTGTAACGACCTGGTTGACCATGTGCCCTCTCATAGGCCATCACAGTACCATCTCAGGGTACCATCACCGGATGAGGAAAGGCATGTAAAGTGCTTCACACATGCCCACGATGCATAGAAGCTCAGCCTCACTACTGTCATCCTCATTGTTCATTGGGTCAGATCTCCTCTGTTAATGTAGGTTAACTCCCTTGCCCTGAAGTGAGCTCCCTGACCTCCTCCCATGAGCTGATGTCCTCCCATCTTTCAAGACCAGACAATATAGTCCAGGAACCTTAGTTTTCCACTTGGTGCTGGCCCAAGTGTGTGACCTCAGCCAAGTCACTTTTGCTCCCCAAATCTGTTTTCTCATCTGTCAGTGGAGGAGCTTATTCTGAAACTGAGTTTCCCAGGAGATGTGTTGTGGTTCACCGTGGGGGGTGGGGGCTCAGATAAGTAGCCCATGTGTCGAGAGGGGGATTCCCTTGGCCCTGAGATGCCTGGGTGGGTGGGGATGGCCCCTGGGACCCTGGCCGGTTCTCTTTCAGCTGGGAGTAGCTGATGCTGTGTGCTCCAGCGTGCAGAACAAATGTTACCTTTTCCCTGTGTGCCATGATGTACAAAGGTAGGAAATCAACTCCGAAGTCTGCAGGGTTAATATCTCTAATATTCCGAGTCATCTCCGAGCTTCAAAATGTACCTCTTCTGAGAAGTCTGCCCCTAAAACATCATTCAAAGGTGTATCACCATCACAGTCATCTTAGCGTTTATGACCTGCTTTAGTCTGAAATTAATTAGTTAATTTGTACTTCTTAAAATGTGGCCTGTGGGCTGTTTCCCATAACAGCTACTGTGACTGCAACTGCTGCTCCTGTTGTCTTTACAAGCACGCAGGTGCCGGGCCCCTTGCGATGGGCTTTGCTCTTCACTCTCACAGCAGTACTGTGGGGTGTGCGTGCACTATTGTGCATTGCCCATGGGAAACTTGGGACTTAGACGGTTTGAAATAATCACCCAAATTGCAAGTAGCTGAGTCAGGATTTGGACGTGAGCCTGTTGGTCTGATGTGGCCCACGCTTTTAGCCTGTGAAGCAGTGTGTGTGTGTGTGTGTGTGTGTGTGTGTGTGCGTGCGCGCACACATGCACACACGCGCGTGTACAGGCAGGCCCTCTCTCCTGGTTAGATGTCCAGTGTCCAAGGAGGAGGCTTGTGTTTTCTGCATTCTTTCCACCTCCCTGCAATTCAGGACTGGGCTCAGTAGTAAGCACTCAAGGGCGATTGCCGGCATGCCAGATATTTTCGTGTAAACTAAAAGCGAGGGCTGGGACAGCCTGCCCTGATCACAGACGGAAGGCACAGGTGACCTCTGTCAGGCCTTCTGGGAGGTGAGAGTGGGAAATCTTACGGGCACGGGGACACAGCAGAGCAAGCCCCATGCAGCCTGACCTCTGTTTTTTTAGGGTAAGAGGTTGAGCCAGGGAAGTCCTGAACTGACCCCAGGTACACAGCCGATGAGAACTGGTCCTGAGCCCCCCCGCCCCGTCCCCCCACAACTGAAGTTTGTCAGACAGCCCCGGCCAGGGATCTCTGTGGGAGAGAGAAACAAGTCAGTGATTGGCTTCGAGGATCAGTGGGTCCTGGGAGCCTGGAGAGGGGTTCAAACAGCCAAGCAGTGCTCACTTAGGTGGCCCTGGGCTCCAGGCTATGGTTTACAGCACCCAGGACTCACTCTTTTCTTAAAAATTTTTTGGTCATGCTGCATGGCATGAAGGATCTTAGTTTCCTGACAAGGGATAGAAACCACGCCCCCTGCTTTGGAAGTGCCGTGTCTTAACCACTGGACTGCCAGGGAATTCTCAGCACCCTGGTACTTACAGTTGACCCTTCCCTCTCCTTCCTTCTGGGAGCGGCTTCTCCCCTTATGTTGTGGATTGGTCCTTACCTGGCCTTCTCACTGCTGGGGTTGCCAGCCAGGTCCTGTGAAGGGTTTATATTTGGACTCCTGATGAGTTGTCCCTGAGAGTCCCGGGCAGCCCCCAGCCCACTCGTCCTTCACCTGAACATCTGAACCACACATATACCTGCTGCATGATTAAGGGTCAGACAGACTTGAATTTGACTTCCTGCTACAACTCAGAACATGTAGCCTTAGACAAGTTTGCTAACATCTTTCCAAGGAATGTTTACTGTGTATTTAATAGTACCTGCTGTGTTTTAGGTACTATTCTAGGCATGTAGTGGTGTAGAAGAGGACAAGAATGTGTGTGCCTAGAAGAGAGGTCAGGTAAGACCTCTTTGAGTTGAAATCTGAATGATGATGAAGAGGAAATCTGGAGCAAGAACATTCTACTGAGACAGGAAACAGCCAGTGCAAAGGCCCTGGGGCACAAGGAAGGTCGACTTGTTCCCCAGGTTTATGACTTGTTGCTCCACGTAGAGCAAATTGCAGGGGATCGAGGGTGGAACTTGGGAGACTGGTTAGAAGGTTATTGCAAGGGTCTGGTTTGGCAAGGATGATGGTTGGGTGAGTTCCATCAGCTCTCTGAACCTCAGTTTTCTCACAACAAGAAGATAGCAACATTGTCTGCCTTACAGGCTGATTGTGAAGATTAAATGAGTAGACACATAGCATACAATAAAATAGTAACTATTATTAATAAAAGGAGTAATAATCATAAGCATGAGGGCTTACACAGCTAGGCCCTCACAGGAGGGCTAAGGCTTTAATTAAGTGGAGAATTTTCCATTTAACAGATCCAAGGATGCTTCCAGTGAGTCAGGAATCAGGTGTCTCCTGCCCTTCCTGGCTCACCTATCCTGGGCTTGGTGCAGGGAGGGGGAACTGGTAGGTGGCGTTGGGAGGGAGGGCAGTGATTTCTCTGTGCTACAAGAGCGAGCCAGCCCAGGAATGAGAAAGCTTAAGCACTCCCCATGTTCCATTTTTTCTGGGACAGACCCCGGAGAAATCCTTCCCTCATCCAGGAAGCCTTCTGCATTGAGACAAGGGCTTGAGGAGGGCAGGCTGATGAGAGGACACAAGCTAGAATAAGAAGGCAAGGAGTCAGGCTCCTCTTATTTCTGTTCTTTCCATAACCCAAGGCAGGGGAGTGGGGAGGATGGAGGAAGGGGGTGCGGTCATTCTCTGAGTTTAAGCCATCGTTGAAATGAGAGGACGAGATGGAAGAGGCTGAAGCTCCCATGAAGAATTTGGGGAAACACTCACAATCTCAAAGGTGGCAGCTGGGTCCTATCACATGTGACCTTTCCAACAAGCGGGTCTTCTACCCCACAGAAATCCTCTTCCGTGCGGTGTTGGGGGCAATCCCACTGAGGTGGACAGGGCTCCAATGACCTTCGGGGGCCCCCACCCGCTCTCAGCATCTGTGATGGCTGTAGAGGGACATTTTATGAGCTCGTCAGTCCTTGCATCCCTTGAGGCTTTTGCCTCGCTCCAGACCCTCTCTGATACACACATATATCTTAAAAAGGAAAAGAAAGAGAGAGAAAAGCTATTTTATTTCATTGCCAAACTATCCACTTTAAATACCCTTTTTATTACAGTATCTGCATAGTAATACTAATAATAGATCTTGTTGGCAGCTCTAATGAGGCTGGAGAATATAAGGTTTCCAATAAAGTTAATTGTTGCCTTTAATATTCTCATACATTTATACATGGTAAATCTTTAACGGAGAAAAAACACTCCATTTCTTCCCTGCTTAGCAGCCGGTTCTAGACCAGATGGGGAGGGATGGCATTGGTGACGTCAGCTGGACTCTCAGGCAGCTTGAATTTTGATCCTCCAAACTTTTTTCCAGTGGTAAGAGCGTGAGTTTTGAGTCAGAAAGATCTGGGCTTGAATGCTGACTTTGTCACTTCTAGCTTTGTATCTGGAACAACTTACTTACACTCGCAGCCTCAGTTTCTTTGTCTGTGAAATGGGAGTCATGATAAACATGTATAAAGCTCAACATACTAGCTGGCATTTAGTCAAGGCTCCACACATGCTCTACTCATTGGAAAAGACCCTGATGCTGGGAAATATTGAAGGCAAAAGGAGAAGAGGGTGACAGAGGATGAGATGGTTAGATAGCATCACTGATTCAATGGACATGAACTTGGGTCGAATCTGGGAGATAGTGAGGGACAGAAGAGCCTGGTGTGCTGCAGTCCATGGGGTCTCAAAGAGTCAGACATGACTTAGTGACTGAACAGAAACAACCACACATGCGAGCTACCTTGTTGGGAACTATTAAATACAACCGTTATCGTATTCACTCACTACGTGACGTGAAAGTTGTTCAGTCGTGTCTGACTCTTTGCGACCACATGGATGCAGTCCAAGGAATTCTCCAGGCCAGAATACTGGAGTGGGAAGAACTTCCCTTCTCCAGAGGATCTTCCCAACCCAGAGATCGAACCCAGGTCTCCCGCATTATAGGTAGATTCCAACTCCCTGAAAGCCTGATAGCTCAGTTGGTAAAGAATTCGCCTGCAATATGGGAGACCTGGGTTCGATCCCTGGGTAGGGAAGATCCCCTGGAGAAGGGAAAGGCAACCCACTCCAGTATTCTGGCCTGGAGAATTCCATGCACTGTATAGTCCATGGGGTTGCAAAGAGTCGGACATGACTGAGTGACTGTCACTTTCAAGTGGAATAAATTCACTCACTATTTCTCTCATTAATTGTGGAATAAATCAGGGTGTTACAATCATCATATTTGAACTTCACAGCTACTGTTTTTTTCTGTTAATCAGTTTCTCAAGGTTACCCAGTACTAAGTGACAGACGAGTGAGAAGCCTGGATTCTCTGTCCCCTGCAACTTTGTAACTAGGCAGCTCTTGGCATCCACTGCTCCTCCCCATCCCACATCTAGAGCTTCCTTGACCCACTTTATATGCTCACCTCTTCATCAGACCTCTGTCTGTGGCTTGGGCCCTTGGCCAGTGGTTAAAACGCTGTCGTGAAGGGAGTGCCACTTACCCCAGTCTTGGGACAGACTCCCAAGCCCCCGGTCCAACCCTTGCCAGTGGTCATCATTCTTCTTTATTTTCACCTTCTCTTGAAGAAATTTCATGATTTTTACAGCTACAGAACAAAGAAGAACGTGTGTCTCGCTCCTTCTTCTATACCCAATTTCATGTATTTTTTGACAGTGCCATCAGATTTCTGACATTTACAATGTTTTTCTCCCGGGGGCGGGGGGAGTGAGCAGTAGGAGAGGTTCACCTCCACACCCCGCCCCATGATCTGGAAAAGGGAGAGATGAACTTGAAATACCCTGGGTTAGGGACAGGCCTATGTGACTTGTGTTTCAACAAATGGATCGCCAACGACGCACCCCCACTTCCCCGACCTTCCCCACCCAGCCAGGGTTCTTCTACTCTACACATCAACGCCTCTCCCGCTGGCGAGTGGTAAGAAATACTATGTGACAGGATGGTTGCCATGGCAACCCTCATTTCCAGTTAAACAACCGGGCCCTGATGAAAGGAGTCTCGTTTGCTTTGGTTAAAGGGTTTGTTGGGAGGGGTGTGGGGCTGGTTTCTTCCTTCTTCTCTCATCCGCTTTCTTACTTCTCACTGTTTCCTTTTCGGGGATGAAGTGGAGGCAGAGTTGGGCCTGGGCAGAGCCCAGAGAGAATGGGCTTCTAGCTCCGGGCTGGACCAGAGGAGCCAGGATGGGGCTCAGTCTGAGACAAGATCCCAGGTTCCATCTCTTCTGCCAGCAGCCAAGGTTTTCCTCCCAGCCCCGCCTGCCTCAGGCCCCCAAGTCCCCTGCCCTCCCAGAAGTGGGACCTGTTGGGTGAAGAAATGGGCTCGTGGAGAACCCAGTGTCCCAACAGGTGGTTGGGTAATTAAGTGAGCTTTATGCACACAACACTGTTTTGCCCGATGTAATTGCAGTTTCCATATAAATAATTCACGGGAAATTATTAGAGTGAGGACATCGCCCGCCTCCTCATAATTTGCTTAACCGAAATAGGCTCTTTCATCATCTACGTTGATTTGCCTTAAGACCGTGCACTCAGCATCCTTCATAGGCTTGCTCCTTCGAAAACGAGAATGCAGAATTTAATTAAGTTATGCAAATCGGGCCTCCCCTGCCTGGGGAGAGGCAGGGTGTTTGCCCACATGGCCTGGAGGGTGGTGCAGGGAAGTGGGGCAGGGGCCGTCCTGCACCCCAGGTGATGGGCAGCTATTTGGGGGAGGCACGAGGAAGCTCGCCTCACCCAGAGAAGGAGCAGTGTGCCCATGGCAAGTTCAGAAGCTGGATTCCACAGAGAGGGTGGAGAGTGCGAGCTTGAACTCTGGAGCCTGCCTCCTGGCTCACTCGCTCTGTAATCTGGGGGGATGTACTTAACATCATTACACCTCAGCTCCCTTCTCTGTCAAATGAGGATCACAGAAGCCCCTCTCTCCTAGGACTGAGGTGAGAAATGCACGAGGGGATCTGTATAAAGTGTTTAATGTGATCCTAGTCATAGTGCTTCACGAACAGCTGCTATTGCTCTTGCTATTACCATGGCTATAGATGTGGACGGTTTCAGGTTTGCTAGACTTCTGGCTTGCGGCTGTCCCTGCTCTCGATGGAACTATCTGATCGACTCCATCCTGACCTTTGCCATGAGGAGGGTTAAATTTATGACTCATCCATAAATTATTCCATAATTTTGGGAAGGAATCGTTGCATTGGAAGGAAAAAGCACCTAACATTTTGGAGGCAGTCAGACCAAGGTTCAACTACCAGTACTGCTGCTTACTTACTGTATGGTCTTGGGCAAGTCACTTTGAAACAGGAGGGAAGGGGCAGACACCAATCTTTATAGGAATGACATGACCATAAAACTTGATAAAAATAGGTGAGAACCAACTAGGTCCAAGATGGCAGAAGATTTGACTCCCAATAGATTCTGAACCTCATACACACATTGTAACACATTAGCATCTAAATGAAAAACCCACCAGCACCATGGCAATTCCAAGGCCTACCATAAAAGGCCAGAAAGTGGGCAGTGGCCCAATTCCTAGAAATCCCTGCCTCTTCCCCCAAATAATTGGATTAATCCTCCCACTTTTTAGCCTGTGAAATTACCCAGCCCATAAAAACTAACCACTCCGTATTTTGGGTCTCTCTCCTTCTGAGATAGCCCATCCTCCATGGAGTGTGTATCTCTAAATAAATCTATTTCTTACCTATCACTTTGTCTCTGAATTCTTTCACAATGAAGAAAGAACCTCAAATGTACTAGCAACAACTTTACCTTCATGGGACCTTGAGTGTCTTTCGGGTAAAATGGGGGGAGTATCTTTGTCCTGTTTGGGGCTTGTGGGGATTAGCAGTAATGTGTGCAAGGTACCAGTTACATGTCTGCCACATCATTTATACTCAACCAGTGGTGACAGGGATCTTCAAGGCTGGCTGCAGTGAGTCCAGGCAAGGGCCTTGCCTCCTCACTCTGCATTCTCTCTTTTCCTTAGTGGTGGGCTTTCCTCCCCGTCCTCTCAGTCACCCTTCCTCTCTTGCTTTCTGTTCAAGGATCCAATAAACTCATTCACCCTGAGGTGTTAATGACTGATGAGTTTAAAAATTCTACTTCTCTTGAGTAGACTTTCATTTTCTAAAAGGGATAAAAAGCTTGATTATTCTTAAACTAAATTCTTAAACTAAACTAAATTGGTTCTTTAATGGAAGTTATCTTGTAAGTCTGCAATAAAGCAGAGAGCTACTCCTAAAATATCACCTGGAAAGCGATGGCTTTGCAGAAGAACCATTGGGTCTTCACCATTGGGGATTCACCCTAATGGTTGGTGCCTCTCATCACTGTCCATTTCAGATTCAAGCTGTGTCACAGAGCCAGCTGCTTCATTATTTGACACAGATTTCCTGAGCACCTACTATACGCCAAGCTTTGCGAGAATCATTGAGTTTATGTTGTGGGCAAAAGAACACTGTTCCTGCCAGGAAAAGTGAAAGTGAAAGTTGCTCAGTCGTGTCTGACTCTTTGCGATCCCACAGATATACAGTCTTTGGAGTTCTCCAGGCCAGAATGCTGGAGTGGGTAGCCTTTCCCTTCTCCAGGGGAACTTCCAACCCAGGGATTGAACCCTGGTCTCCCGCATTGCAGGCAGATTCTTTACCAGCTGAGCCACCAGGGAAGCCCACGAATACTGGAATGGGTACCCTATCCCTTCTCCATTGGATCTTCCTGACCCTGGGATTGAATCAGGGTCTCCTGCATTGCAGGCAGATTCTGTACCAGCTGAGATACAAAGGAGCAGGAACTTAAAAGCTAGTGGGAGGGGCAATTATTAAACACATGGTGCCAATTAATACATAGTTACATACTCAATAAGGATTATAAAGGAAAGGAGCAGGCGCCAATGAGAGAGAACAGTAGGGAAACTGAATTTAAATGGTTGGGGGGAGGCAATGCAAAAGCAGAAGGAAAAGGAGTGAACTGGGTGAAGAGTGAGAGGAAGTGCATTAATGGCAGAGGAAAGCAAGGTTCAAAGGCTCAGGGGCAGGAAAAATACTGGTGCCTTTGAGGAACTGAAAGGAGGTAAGTGGCTGGACTAAGGGAGATACGAGGTGAGTTCCATGACATAGGTGAGCATCACAAGTGGGGATCTTGGGGCGACAGGGAGTCACCTTTAGCAGGAGAGGCAGAGCCTGGGGTCTTGACCATATTCACAGAGGCGCAGGCCCTTCAATACCCAGGCTTTGTGTCTTAAAGAAGCCCACGCCCCACCCCAGAGGGAGCAGAGCAAACCTGTCTGTAAGAGGAACTGAGGAGACTCGTGGACTCAGCGTCAGAAAAAGCAGTCTGGTTCTGGTTCCGTTAACTGTTCCTTAGGAAATTCTCTGCTCTGAACCTTCACATTCTCACCTGCAGTGGGCACACTGCTGGCCCCTAGAGACACGTGCTACCTTTCTCTACCCTGGGGGGATGGTCTGTGTGGACTGCATTGAAGGTCCCTCTTCATCTCCTGTGCGGCTGATTGGAGGCTCCAGTATAGAGACTGGAGGCAGGAGGAGCCTGGGGAACAGAGATTTATTAACCTCACTCCTGCCCTGCTGGGCCATGGGTCACCTGCATCCTTCTCTGAAAGCCCCCCTCCTGTCTCCTGTTCCTCTCCCATAGCTACTGAATCCAGGTCGGGCCACTGTTCCCTCTCAGATCCCCTCAGCCCGGGAGTGTCAATGATCTCTGCTCTTTCTAGCCCCGAGGTACACCACTTTTCCCTGTCGGTTTCCCTTAACACTGCCCACGTCTTTGCAAAGAGTCCCCTCAGTGGACATGACGGTTACTTTTACATGTCAGCGTGACTGGGCCACAGGTGCCCAGACCTTTGGTCAAAGCTTCCTCTGGGTGTGTCTGTGAGGATGTTTCTGGATGAGATGAACATTTGAACATATACCGAGTGAAGCCATGTCCCTCCCCAGTGTGGGTGGGCTCCGCCCAATCAGCTGAAGACCCGACCAGGGCAAAAATGTTGCCCCTCCTCGAGTGGAGGGAGACTCATCCTGTCTGAGGGCCTTTAAGTTGGGACGTCGGTCCTTTCCTGCCTTCAGACTGAACCAGGAACATCGGCTGTTTCTGGTCTTGAGCCTGTGCTTTTCTGCTGGGAATTCCACCTGGTTCTCCAGCTTGCTGCTGGCAGCTCTCGACCCGTACCTGCCCTGCCCACCTCCCTGGGCCATTAGGAGGCTCCGAGAAGGTGCTTTGTAAACTGCCAAGTGCTCTACAGTTTTGAGGCCTGACAAATATTGCAGCTGTGTTCTCCTGAGCGTTGAGTTTTCTATTGGTTCCCTGAGGCAGGGCTTGGGGGCGTGACCCTCAGGTATGTGAGTTCAGCTCTCAGCACATCTTCACTAACGATCTCTGGGAACTGTCGTCCAATAAACGGTTAGTGAGGGATGAGCTTAGCCACACGGCCACACAGGTTCCACCCTGCCCCTTAGCTCACATTTAGAGCAGGAGGGAGAGAAGTCAGGAGCCCAGACTTTGTGGCCAGGCGGTCTGGGCCCAGATCCCAGTGCCTCTTTTTCTTACCCACATGGCATTTGACAGCTCTCTTACCTCTTGAAGCCTCGGATTCTCACCTGTAAAAAAGGATGCCGATATTTATATAGTTATCTCTGCACAGCACTGTATCGTCACTCAGGTGACCTGAGATCTTGGCACAGTACATGTGCTGGAGAAGACGCTTGAGAATCTCTCAGACAGCAAGGAGATCAAACCAGTCCATCCCAAAGGAAATCAACATTGAATATCCATTGGAAGGACTGATGCTGAAGCTGAAGCTCCAATTCTTAGGCCACCTGATGCGAAGACTCATTGGAAAGGATGCTGTGCTAGGAATGATTGAGGGCAGGAGGAGAAAGGGGCGACAGAGGATGAGATGGTTGGATACATCACCGATTCAGTGGACATTTGAGCAAACTCAAAGAGGTTTGAGAAAACTCAGGGAGATAGTGAAGGACAAGGAAACCTGGCGTGCTGTAGTCCCTAAAGTTGCAAAGAATCGGACATGACAGAGTGACTGAAGAACAACAATGGCACAGTGTAAATCTTTAGGAAATGCGAGTTACTACCACTGATGAGATGGTTGGCTGGCATCGCCGACTTGATGGACATGAGTCTGAGCAAGCTCTGGGAGTGGGTGATGGACATCGAAGCCTGGTGTGCTGCAGTTCATGGGGTCACAAAGAGTCAGACATGACCGAGTGACTGAACTGAACTGAACTGAACTGGTTACCACTTTGTCAGTAGCCAGCTGTGTGGCCTTAGGAAAGTCACTTTGCTCTTCTGGGCCTCAGGGATCTCTTCTCTAAAACACTTCTGGAGTGAGTGCATCTGTTATTTTTCTATTTTTTCCAATACAAATTTCCACAATTTTAGTACCTTAGAACAACACCCATATCCTGTGGATCAGAAGTCCCAGCATGACTTAACTGGGTCTTCTGCTTGAGTCTCCCAAAGCTCCAATCAAAGGGCTGGCCATCTAACATTCTTATCTGGAGCTCAAGAGGCTCTTTCAACTTCACTCACGTAGCTGGCAGAATTCAGTTCCTGCGACAGTAAGACTGAGGCTGTCATCCGCTAGAGGCCGTCCCTCACCGTAGACAATTCACAACAGGCTTGTTTGTTCCTCAAGGCCACTAGGAAAGTGTTCTCCTCCAGAAGGGCCCAACTTCTCTTTTAAGGGTTCAGATTAATCCAGGCCCATTCAGGATAATCTCTCTTTTCATTAATTAAAAATCAACTGATTTGGGACCTTAATTACATCTGGAAAAAAATCTCTTCACTTTTGCCATTTGAAGTAATATGATCAAGGGAGTGAAATCCCATCACTTTTGCAATTCATCAGTTCTGTCCGCACTCAAAAGAGGAGAGGATATACAAGACATAGTGCCAAGGGAGAAAGATCATGGGGGCTGTCCTAGAATTCAGTTGACCAAAGTGAGTTATTATAACAATGTTCTGAATGTCTGTCTCTATGGATGCCCCAGCAGGGCAGAGACTGAAAGTTTGTCTCAGTTGTTGCTTTGCTTCTGGTATCTAAAATACAGTAGGAGTCTGTGACAGTTAATTTTACGTGTCCACTGGACTGAGCCATGGGGTGCCCAGGCATTTGGTCAAACATTATTCTGGGTGTGTCTGTGAATGTGTCTGGATGAGATGAGCATGTGAATCATGGGCTGGGTGGAGCAGATTGTCCTCTCTAATGTAGGTGGGTTTTCCTTGTGGCTCAGTAGTAAAGAAACCACCTACCGGTGCAGGAGATGTGGGTTCAGTCCCTGGATCAGGAAGATTCCCCTGGAGAAGGAAATGACAACCCACTCCAGTATTCTTGCCTGGGAAATCCCAAGGACAGAGGAGCCTGGTGGGCTACAGTCTATGGGGTTGCAAAAGAATCAGACATGACCTAGTGACTAAACAGAAAAACGGCAACAATGTAGGTGGGCCTCATTCAATCAGATGAAGATCTGAATTGAGCCAAAAGGCTTTCCTATGAGTTCTCTTTTCTTGCCTGACAGCTTCATAATGGAATTTACGCCATTGAATCTCTTGGGTCTCCAGTTGACTTGACTGCAGATTTGGGACATCTCAGCTTCTGTAATCATGTGAGTCAATTCCTTAAAAATCAGCCAGGCTCTCTATATCACACACATTGTGTATATGCGTGTGTATACTCTTGGTTCTATTTCTCTGGAGAACCTGAAAACCATGTTCAACAAATATTTGCTGACTCTTGTGTATCATATCTTAGGTTGCCACCGACTCTGAAACTCAATTTAAGAAACAAAGAGTGGAAGAGAGCAGGGCAGGGTATGAGGTGAAGGGGCACATTAGATGCCCTGTGACTGGTCCAAGCCCAGACATCCTTTCGTCTTTACTCTCTGTCACCCTCCATCATCTCCAGGCCTTGACTGAGGAATTAAGATCAGGTGAAGGCAAGAGACAAAACAATCATCTTTCTTACTGCTCTTGTACTTCTTTACGGATCCTTTCCTTTTTCAGCTTTATCAAAATATAATTGACATACAATAAACTGAACATATTTAAAGTGTACAATTTGATGAGTTTTGACATAGGCATATTAAAGATAATGAATATATCCATCATCCCCCAAAGTTTCATTGTGCCCTTTTATAATCTCTGTCTTCTCTACCCCCCCACCCCCAATCCCCAGGCAACCACTGATCTTCCTTCACTATAGATTCATTTGCATTTCCTAGAATTATATAAATGGAAGCATACAGTATGCACTCTTTTTTGGCCTGCCTTCTTTCACTCAGCATAATTATTTTGAGATCCATCTGTGTTGTGGTATATATCAATAGTTTATTCCTTTTCTTTCCTGATGGTATTTCATTAAATGAATACACCACAGTTTACCTGTTCACTGGTTAATGGACATTTGGGTTTTTTCCAATTTGGAGCTATTCCATATCATATTGCTGGGAACATTTATGTAAAAGTCTTGGTATGGCGATATACATTCATTTCCCTTGGACAAATAAGAGAGGAATGACTAGACCGTATAGTAAGTGGATGTTTAAATTTTTGAGAAACTGCCATGCTGTTTTCCAAATTAGTTGTGCTATTTTATATTCCTCATCCCCCACTCTTGAGAAGTGTAAAGAATCCCAGTTGCCTCATTTCCTTGGCAACACTTGGTATGGTAAGCTTCTTAATTTTAGCCATTCCAATAGAGGTACAGGGGTATCTCCTTGTGGTTTTAATTTGCATTTCCCTAATGACTAATGACATTGAACATCTTTTCATATATTTCTTTCCTATCTGTATGTCTTCTTTAGTGAAGCCAACTCTTTTGCTGATTTTTAAATAGGGTTATGTTATTATTGAATTTGGGAGTTATTTGCATATCCATGGATACAATTTCTTCAGCAAATATATGATTTGCTATTTTCTCTTGGGGTCTACAGTTCATCTTTTCATTCTCCTAATGGTTTCTTTGAGGAGCAGTTTTTAATTTTGATGAAGTCCAGTTTACCAATTTTTTCTTTTTTGTGGTTGTATCTAAGAAATCTTTGCTGAACCCAAGGTCATAAAGGTTCTTTCCTAGACTTTTTAAAGTTTTAGTCTTTATATTTGGGTCTATATTCCTTTTTGAGTTAATTTTTATATATGGTACAAAGAATGGATCAAAGTTCCTATTTTTCATGCAGGTATCCAGTTATTCTAAGTACTAGTAGTTGAAAATATTATGCTTCCTCTGTTGAACAGCCTTTACAAATCTGTCAAAAATCAGTTCTCAGTACATGTTTGAGTTGATTTCTTCTATAGAACAAAGTGACTCAGTTATACACATATAAACATCCTTTCTCCATTATAGTATACCCTAGGATATTGAATATAGTTCTCTGTGCCATATAGTAGGACCTTGTTGTTTATCCATTCTATTCCCATTCTATCCTGTTGTTTATTCTATTTGTAACAGTTTGCATCTACTAACCCTAAACGCCCAGTCCACCCCTCCCCAAGTCCTTCCCCTCGGCAACCACAAGTCTGCTCCCTATGTCTGTCTCTGATTTGTAGTTAGGCTCATTTCTGCTGTATTTTAGATTCCATATATAAGTGATATATGGTATTTGTCTTTCTATTTCTGACTTACTTCCATTAGTATGGACTTCCCTAGTGACTCAGAAGATACCAACTTCCATTAGTATGGGCTTCCCTGGTGGCTCAGAAGATAAAGAATCTGCCTGCAATGCAGGAGACCTGGGTTTGATCCCTGGCTCAGGAAGCTCTCCTGGAGAAGTGAATGGCTACTGACGCCAGTATTCTTTCTGGGAAAAGTCCATGGACAGAGGGGCCTGGTGTCATCCATAGGTTTGAAAAGAGTCAGCTATGACTGAGCAACTAACACTTTCACTTTCCATTTACACACACACACACACACACACACACACACGTGCTGTGCTGTGCTGTGGTTGGTCATTCAGTCGTGTCCGATCCCATGACCGTATCCAGCCAGGCTCCTCTGTCCATGGGAATTCTCCAGGCAAGACTACTAGAGTGGGTTGCCATGCCCTCCTCCAGGGCATCTTCCCAACCCAGAGACTGAACCCAGCTCTCCCACATTGCAGACAGATTCTTTACTATTTGAGCCACCAGAGAAGCCCATGAATACTTGAGTGGGTAGGCTATCCCTTTTCCAGGGGATCTTCCTGACCCAGGAATTGAATCAGGGTCTCCTACATAGCAGGTGGATTCTTCACCAGCTAAGCTAGCAGAGAATCCCATATATATACACACACATACACATTCAGTTCAGTTTAGTTCAGTTGCTCAGTCGTGTCTGACTCTTTGCAACCTCATGAACAGCAGCACATCAGGCCTCCCTGTCCATCACCAACTCCCGGAGTCCACCCAAACTCAAGTCCATTGAGTCGGTGGTGCAATCCAACCATCTCATCCTCTGTTGCCCCCTTCTCCTCCCCCTTCAATCTTTCCCAGCATCAGGGTCTTTTCAAATGAGTCAGCTCTTCACATCAGGTGGCCAAAGTATTGGAGTTTCAGCTTCAACATCAGTCCTTACAATGAACACTCAGGACTGATCTCCTTTAGGATGGACTGGTTGGATCAACTGGTTGCATCAATTCTTTGGCACTCAGCTTTCTTTATAGTCCAACTCTCACATCCATGCATGACTACTGGAAAAACCATAGCCTTGACTAGACAGAACTTTGTTGGCAAAGTAATGTCTCTGCTTGTATGTTATCTAGGTTGGTCATAACTTTCCTTCCAAGGAGTAAGCATCTTTTAATTTCATGGCTGCAATTACCATCTGCAGTCATTTTGGAGCCAAAAAAATGAAGTCAGCCACTGTTTCCACTGTTTCCCCATCTATCTGCCATGAAGCGATGGGACCAGATGCCATGATCTTCGTTTTCTGAATGTTGAGCTTTAAACCAATGTTTTCACTCTCCTCTTTCACTTTCATCAAGAGGCTCTTTAGTTCTTCACTTTCTGCCATAAAGTTGATGTCATCTGACTATCTGAGGCTATTGATATTTCTCCCAGCAATCTTGATTCCAGCTTGTGCTTTATCCAGCCCAGTGTTTCTCATGATGTACTCTGCATGTAAGTTAAATAAGCAGGGTGACAATATACAGCCTTGACATACTCCTTTTCCTATTTGGAACCAGTCTGTTGGTCCACATCCAGTTCTAACTGTTGCTTCCTGACCTACATACAGGTTTCTCAAGAGGCAGGTCAGGTAGTCTGGTATTCCCATCTCTTTCAGAATTTCCCACAGTTTATTGTGATCCACAGACTCAAAGGCTCTGGCATAGTCAATAAAGCAGAAATGGATGTTTTTCTGGAACTCTCTGGATTTTTCAATGATCCAGTAGACGTTGACAATTTGATCTCTGGTTCCTCTGCCTTTTCTAAATCCAGCTTGAACATCTGGAAGTTCACGGTTCACGTATTGCTGAAGCCTGGCTTGGAGAATTTTGAGCATTACTTAACTAGTGTGTGAGATGAGTGAAATTGTGCGGTGGTTTGAGCATTCTTTGGCATTGCCTTTCTCTGGGATTGGAATGAAAACTGACCTTTTCCAATCCTGTGGCCGCTGCTGAGTTTTCCAAATTTGCTGGCATATCGAGTGCAACACTTTCACAGCATCTTCTTTCAAGATTTGAAATAGCTCCACTGGAATTCCACCACATCCACTAGCTTTGTTCATAGTGATGCATTCTAAGGCCCACTAGACTTCACATTCCAGGATGTGAGTCACCATGGTGATTATCTGGGTCGTGAAGATCTTTCTTGTACACTTCTTCTGTGCTTTCTTGCCACCTCTTCTTAGTATCTTCTGCTTCTGTCAGGTCCATACCATTTCTGTCCTTTATCGAACCCATCTTTGCATGAAATGTTCCCTTGGTATCTCTAATTTTCCTAAAGAGATCTCTAGTCTTTCCCATTCTATTGTTTTTCTCTATTTCTTTGCACTGATCACTGAGGAAGTCTCTCTTATCTCTCCTTGCTATTCTTTGGAACTGTGCATTCAAATGGGCATATCTTTCCTTTTCTCTTTTCTTCTTTTCAAAGCTATTTTGTAAAGCCTCCTCAGACAGCCATTTTGCTTTGTTGCATTTCTTTTTCTTGGAGATGGTCTTGATCCCTGCCTTGTGTATAATGTCATGAACCTCCATCCATAGTTCATCAGGCACTGTGTCTATCAGATCTAGTCCCTTAAATCTATTTCTTACATCCACTGTATAATCAATAGGGATTTGATTTAGGTCAAACCTGAAGGGTCTAGTGGTTTTCCCTACTTTCTTCAATTTCAGTCTGAATTTGGCAATAAGGAGTTCATGATCTGAGCCATAGTCAGCTCCTGGTCTTGATTCTGCTGACTGTATAGAGCTTCTCCATCTTTGGTTGCAAAGAATATAATCAATCTGATTTCGGTGTTGAGCATCTGGTGATGTCCATGTGTGGAGTCTTCACTTGTGTTGTTGGAAGAGGGTGTTTGTTACGACCAGTGTGTTCTCTTGGCAAAACTCTACTGGCCTTTGCCCTGCTTCATTCCGTTCTCCAAGGCCAAATTTGCCTGTTACTCCAGGTATATCTTGACTTCCTACTTTTGCATTCCAGTCCCCTATAATGAGAAGGGTATCTTTTTTGGGTATTAGTTCTAAAAGTTCTTGTAGATCTTCATATATATACATACATACATATATATGTATATATTTATATGTTTGGGTCTATTTCTGTACTCTATTCTGTTATATTGAGGTGTTTTGTTTTGGGTTTTTTTTTTTGTTTTTTTTTTTTTTTGTTTTTTACATCAATACCACACAAACTTGGTCACTACAACTCTTTAATAACTCTTAAAATCAGATAGTGCTTATCCTCCAACTTTGTGCTTCTTTTCCATGGTTGTTTTAGCTATTCTAGGTCCTTTGCATTTCCATAGAAATTTTAAAATCACTTTGTCAATTTCTACTGAAAACAATATTACCATGTTGACTGGGATTGCCCTGAATCTATCAATGAATTTGGATAGAACTGACATTTTAATAATAGTGACTCTTCCAACTCATGAACACATCATATATTTCCATTTATTTAGATATTTAAAATTTTCTTTCAGCAACATTTTATGTTTTTTTGGTGTACTTATCTTTCACAACCTTTGCTCATTTATCCCTAAGTATTTCATATTTTTAATACTATTATACATGATACTGTGCTTTTTTAATTTTTATTTTTGAATATTCATTGTTAGTATATATGCAAAAACAGTTGATATTTTGTTTATTGATTATGAGTGATGGTAGCATTCTCCAAGGAAAATTTCTTGACCTGAAGTTTTATTTATCAGAAGATTTTAATTTCAAATTTTAATTTCAAATTCAGTTCCTTTAAGTAGATATTAATCTATTCAGGTTATCTATTTATTCTTTAGAGAGAGTTGGTAATTTGTATCTTTCAGTGTATTGATTTTTTTCTAAGATGGATCTATTGACATACAGTTGTTTATAATATTCACTTATTATTCATTAATATATATGTGATCTGTAGAGTTGCCATATCTCTTATTATTTATATTGGTAATTTGTGTCTTCTCTCCACTTTTAGTGATCAGCCTGGCTAAATGTTCAATTTTATCAATTTTATTGATACTCTGAAAAAAGCAACTTTGGTTTCATTGATCTCTCTGTTTTGTCTTCTGTTTTCAATTTCATTGATTTCTATTCTAACCTTTATCAGGTTCTATTCTAACCTTCTATTTTAAAGTTTTCTTATTCTGAATTTAATTTGCTCTTTGTTTTCAAGTTTTTTAAGGTAGAAGCTTAGGTCTTTGATTTGATACACTTCTTGTTCCTTATTTTCTAATATAGGCACTCAGTGTTCTAAATCCCCCCTTCCAGCATCTCACAAGCCCAATACTGCTTTGTGACCTTACCCAATTTTGATTAGGTTGTGATTCATATTTACTTGTTTGAAAATATTTTCTAATTTCCTTTCTTATTTCTTCTCTTGAGAGTCCCTTAGATTTTAAGGAGCTCAAACCAGTCAATCCTAAAGGAAATCAACCCTGAATATCATTGGAAGGACTGTTGCTGAAGCTCCAATGCTTTGGCCACCTGATGCAAAGGGTCTGATCTTTGGAAAAGACTCATGTTGGGAAAGATTGAAGGCAGGAGGAGAAGGGGGTGACAGAGGATGAGATGGTTGGGTGGTATCACTGACTGAATGGACATGATTTTGAGCAAACTTTGGGAGATAGTGAAGGACAGGGAAGCCTGGTGTGCTGCAATCCATGGGGTTGCATAGAATTGGACACAACTTAATGACTGAACAGCAATTTCTTCTCTGACTCACAAGTTATTTAAAAGTGTGCTGTTTCCAAATATTTGAGGATTTTCCAGAGATATTTGTTATTACTCCCTAACTTAATCCAAGAAAACTGAGGAAACATATTTTGTATAACTTGACCTCTTTACATTTATTTGTGGTACAGAATACATTCCATCTTGTGAAATATTCTTTGAGCACTTGAAAAAATTTGCCTTCTGCCATTGTTGAGTGAAGTGTTCTATGGTGTTAATTAGGTCAATTTTTGATGGTGCTGTTCAAATCTTCTCTTTAATAATTTTCTATTTCTTCTATCCATTATAAGAAAGGAGTTTTTTAATATCTGGCTGTAACTGAGGATTTGCCCCATTTTACCTTAAAGTTCTATCAGCTTTTGCTTCATATCATTTGAAACTCTGTCATTAGGTACATAAATGTTTTGATTATGTTGTCTTGATGAATTGACTCCTTTTCCATCATGAAATAACTTGAAATATATCTACTATTTCATTTTTGAATGAAATATACTTTGTATGACATTAATATAGCCATTCTAGCTTTCTTTCTTTCTTTTTTTATAGTTTATTGATATGTAAGCTAAACAACATAAATTTACACTTGTGAAAAGTACAATTCAACAGTTTTTAGCATATTTACAGGTTTACTATCACCACAATCTAATTTTAGAACATTTTATTAACCAAAAACAAACTCACACCCATTACCACTTACCCACATTCTGTTCTGCTCTCTTAGTCTTAGGCAACTGTTGTTTTCACTTCTTCTTCTTCTTTTTTTTAAAAATTTTTATTTATTTATTTATTTTTGTTTTCACTTCTTACAGATTTCCTTATTCTGGATATTCCATGTAAATAGAACTGTACAATATATGACTTTTGCATAGAAGTTAATTAGTATTTTTATTTTGTGATAATGGCAGATCACATGCAATTGTAAGTAGTATAGAGAGAGTTCATGCAGTTTCCCATCTTAAAAAATTGTAGTGCACTATCACAATGAAACCATGTATATTGACACAGAGTATAGAACATTTCTATCACTACCAGGATCCCACATGTTGCCCATTTATAGTCATACCAACTTCCCTCCCATTCCCACTCCCTCCTTAACGTTTGGCAACCGCCAATCTGTTCTCCATTCCTGCACTTTTGTCATTTCAAAAATAATGTATGAATGGAATCAGGCAGTATGTGTGGTTGGCAGAGGGATTGGATTTTTTTACTCACCATAATTCTCTAGATGTGCATGTAGGTTGTTGTATGCAGGAATGGATTTGTTCCTTTTTATTGCTAAGTAGTATTCCAAGCGGAGAAGGCGATGGCACCCCACTCCAGTACTCTTGCCTTGAAAATCCCATGGACGGAGGAGCCTGGTTGGCTGCAGTCCATTGGGTCTCGAAGAGTCAGACATGACTGAGCAACTTCACTTTCACTTTTCACTTTCATGCTTTGGAGAAGGAAATGGCAACCCACTCCAGTGTTCTTGCCTGGCGAATCCCAGAGACGGGGGAGCCTGGTGGGCCGTCTATAGGGTCGCACAGAGTCAGACACGACTGAAGCGACTTAGCAGCAGCAGCAGCAGCAGCAGCAACAGTATTGCAAGATAAGATGAACCACAGTTCCTTTAACCATTCATGCATTGAAGGACATCTTGGTTGTTTCTAGTGCTGGGCCATTGTTAAAGGTTGCTATAAACATTTAAGTAAAATTTTATTGAGAATTAATTGATGAACAATGCTGTATAAGTTTAAAGTGTACAGCATGATGGTTTGATTTATGTATGTTATGAAATGATTACCTCTGTAGGTTTAATTAGCATCTGTAATCTCATATGGATACAATGAAAAGAAAACAATTCTTCTGTGATAAGAACCCTTTGGATACATTCTCTTAACAACTTTCCCATATATCATACAGCAGTATTAACTATAGTCATTATATTGTACATTACATCCCTAGTACTTATTTTGTACAGCTTTTTATGTGAACATTAGTCTTCATTTCTCTGGGATAAATGCCCAGGAGTACAATTACTACATTATATTGTAGTTGCAAGTTTAGTTATTCAAGAAAGTGTCAAGCAGTTTTCTAGTGTGTCTATATCATTGCCACTCTCTTTAGGAATGTGAAAGTGATCCAGTTTCTCCACATCATCACCGGCATTTGGCATTGTCACTATTTTTAAATTTTAGCCATTTTGATATATGTGTAGTGATATTTCTCTGCAGTTTAAATTTGTATTTCCCTAAAGGCTAGTGATGTTGGATAACTTTTTATGTGCTATTTTCCATCTATATATCCTTATTGGTGAAATGCCTCTCCATGTCTTTTGCCCACTTTTTAATTTGATTTTTTTTTAACGGTTGAGTTTTGAGGGTTATTTACATAATCTAGATATAGTCATTTTCTGGACATGTAGTTAACAAAATATTTTTTCCCACTCTATAGCTTGTCTTTTCAAGCTTTTTAAAGGTCTTTTACTGAGAAAAAAAATTTCAGTTTTAATGAAGTCTTATTTTTATCAATTTTTCCTTTTTTATTTAGTCTTACTTTGGTGTCAACTCTACAAAATTTTTGCCTAGCCCTAGATTTTCTCCTATTTTTCCCTAAATGTTTCATAGTTTTATATTTAAGTTTGTACTGCATTTTGAGTTACTTTTTGTATAGCTTTAAGATTTATGTATAAGTTATGAAGCTGTTGGCTTTCTGTTGATTATCTTTTGCTTTATTTTGTCATTACTATGGTTGTTTTACCCTATCAGTGTCCAGTTGCTCCAGCACCGTTCTTTGAAAAGGCTATTTTTCCTCCCTTGAATTGCTTTCTCACTTTTGTCATAAATCAATTAGTCATATTTGTGTACGTCTATTTCCGGATTATCTATTCTGTTTCATATATTTCTGTATCTCTATTCCTCTGCCAGTACTACACAGCTTTGATGACTGTAACTGTATGTCTTGAAATCAAGTAGGCTGATTCCCCTCACTATATTATTTTTTTCAAAATTGTTTAGGTATTCTAGTTCCTATGTCTTTCCATTGAAATTTCAAAATAATCTTGTCCATATCTACAAAAAAATTGCCTGAGATCTTGATAAGAATTCCATTAAACCAGTATATTGATTTGGGAAGAATTAACACCTTTATTATCTTTGTTGAGTCTTTCAGTCCACAAATACCAATGCCTCTCCATTTATTCAGATTGTATTGATGACCTTTATCAGCATTATGTAGTTTTCAGCATATAAGCACTGTGCATGTTTTGTTAGGCTTACATCTAAGGATTTTTTGTGTTTAAAGAGTGTAAATGGTGCATGGTGTGCTAAGTCGCTTCAGACACTTCTGACTCTTTGCCACCCTATGGACTGTAAACCCACCAGGCTCCTCTGTCCATGGGATTCTCCAGGCAAGAATACTGGAGTGAATGGCCATGCTCTTCTCCAGGGCATCTTCCCGACCCAGGGATTGAACCCTTGCTCGGGTATCTCATGCATTGGCAGACAGGCTGTTTACCGTTAGTGCCACCTGGGAAGCCTGTTAGGGTTCCTCAAATGATCTACTTTATATTAGATGAGTTGTGGTAGTCTGTGTTCTGAGGTATTTGTCTATTTTATCTAGGTTCAGATACATGTTTGTAGATTATCCATAGTTACTCCTTATGCTTGTGATAGTCTGTTCTGATGTATCGGTCCATTTCATATAAGCTGTCAAACACAAGTTTGTAACCCTTTATCATACGGTCAATGTCTGCAGAGTATATAATGATACCTTCTGTTTCACTCTTTGTATTTGTGTCATTTGTGTCTTCTCTCTCTCTGTCAGTCTTGCTAGAGGTTTGTCAATTATATTGGTCTCTTCAAAGTATAGGCTCTTTGTTTCATTATTCTGTTTTAAATTTCATTGATTCATGCCCTTTATTATTTCCTCCTTTCTACTTTCTTTGAGTTTAATTTGCTCTTTTTTCCCTAGATTTTTTAAATGGAAACTTAGATTATTAATTTGAGGCTTTTTCTCCTCTCTAATGTATGCATATGCTGCTGCTGCTGCTAAGTCGCTTCAGTTGTGTCTGACTCTGTGAGATCCCATAGACGGCAGCCCACCAGGCTCCACCATCCCTGAGATTCTCCAGGCAAGAACGCTGGACTGGGTTGCCATTTCCTTCTCCAATGCATGAAAGTGAAAGTGAAAGTGAAGTTGTTCAGTCATGTCTGACTCTTAGCGACCCCATGGACTGCAGCCTACCAGGCTCCTCCATCCATGGGATTTTCCAGGTAAGAGTACTGGAGTGGATTGCCATTGCCTTGGAATGTATGCATATAGGGCTATAAATTTCCCTATCAGCATTGCTTTAGCTGTGTCCCACAAATTTTGATTTGCTGTATTTTAATTTTCCCTCAGTTCTATATACTTTTTAGAGATTTCCCTTGAGACTTCCTCTTTAATCCATGGATTATTTGGAAATGTGTTGTTTGGTTTCCGACTCTGTAGAGCGGTTGCTATTTCTGTTATTGATGTTGATTGATTTTTTTCATTCCATTGTTGTTAGAGATACAGTTTGTATGATTTTAGTTATTTTAATTTTGCTGAGGTTTGTTTTATATCCTAGGACATAGTCTATTTGGTATATGTTCCAAGGGCACTTGAAAAAAAAGTGTATTTTACTCTTCTTGAGTGGAGTGTTCTACAAGTGTCCATTAGGTCATTTTATTTGATGGTGTTATTAAGTTCTTCAATGTCCTTGCTGGTTCTCTATCTAGTGGTTCTATCATTTGCTGAGAAAAGAGGGTTGAAATCCTCAGCTATAATTGTGTATGTGTTCTTTTTTCTCTATTTCTCCCTTGAGTACTCCCTGTTTGGCTTCATTATTTTTCAGCCCTGTTTGTTTGGGTCATAACCTTCTAGGATTGCTATGTCTTCTCAGTTGATTGATTCTTCTATCATTCCAGAGTGTCTCTTGCTGTCTCTGGTAATTTACCTTATTCTAAAGTCTATTCTATTTGATATTAATACAGTTATTCTTGCTTTGAATAGATGTTAATGTTTGCATTATATGTAATTTTTTATTCTTTTACTTTCACCCTGCCTAAATCATTATATTGAATGTGAATTTCTTGTAGACAGTGCTTAGTTTGGTCAGTCTTTTAGTCCACTCTTTTAATTTGTATATTTATACCATTTATACCATTCATTGATCTGTTATTTTGTTTTATTTTTGGTCTCTTTTTTTGGTTGGTTGTTTGTGTCTCTGTTTTATTTTTCCTGCTTTCATCTGGGCTGCCTGAGCTTCTTTTATTTTTAGAATTTCATTTTGATTTATTAATAGTGTTTTTCAATGTATCTGTTTCTATAGCATTTTTAGTAATTGTTATATACACATAACCACCAACTATGATGTCATTATTTTACAAGTTTGAGTGAAATATAGAAATCTTTCCCTCCTTTACATGCTTTCACTTTCTCCTATTTGTAAGATAATTGACTTAAATAGTTCCTCTGCATACATTTAGGACCAAATCAGATAATGTTATAATTTTTGCTTCAACTGCCAACCATATTTTAGAACATTTTAGAGAAAGAAAACCTCTTGAATTTACTCATATTTTTGCTTACCATGTTCTTCCTGATGTTTCCAAAAAAATTTTTTTAAATCATTCACTTTCTGTTTAGTGAATTTTCTTTAGCCACTCTTTTAGGTTAGGCTTTCTGACCAACAATTTTCTTGTTTTTGAGAATATCTTTATTTTCCTTTCATAAATAAAAGATAGTTTTGTCAGATATGGGATATATAGTTGGCCAATAGGACTCTGAATTGATAGTAATTCTCTCTCAACACTTGAATAATAAAGTGCCACTGCCTTCTGATCTTGATAGTTCCTGATGAGAAATATGCTGTGATTAGAATTGTTTCTCTACAACAAACAATGTGTAATTTTCCTCTAGCCACTTTCAGGAACTTTTCTTTGTCTTTAATTTTCAGTAGTTTAATTATGATGTCTTATCACAGATTTCTTTGGGTTTATCATGTTCAGGATTTTCTTAGCTCTTTGACTCTACAGATTTATATTGTTTGACACATTTGGTAAATTTTCAGTCACTACTTCTTGGAGCACTTTTCCTACCCCACCCTCTTTCCTTTCTTCTGGAACTCTGATAACACAGACACTAGGTCTTTTGTTTTTATCTCCCATATTCATGAGGCTCTGCTGCTTTTTCTTTGTTTTGTCCTTTTCTTTCAATTGATATTCTCTTAGTTGTTCAGACTGAGTCATTTCTATTGCTCTATCTTGGAGTTTATAGATATTTTTTCTCTCCTGTTCTGCTGCTGAGTTCATTCTTTGAGTTTTATTTTAGTTTATGCATTTTTCTGTTCATAAATGTCCCTTTGGCTATTTTTTATATCTTCTACTTAGTGATGATATTGATATGGTTAGGTTTAAATCTATCATATTGCACATTGTTTTCTATTTGTCCCATCTATATTTCTCCTTTTTACTGTCTTCTTTTGAATAAGTTGAATATATTTTAAAATTCCATTTTATTTCCCTTGTGTCTTTAGGTGTAAATTTATTTATTTTTTTATTGATTACTTTAGGGTTTAGATATCTTTTTCTCATCACAATTTACCTTCTGGTAATATTTTAGTTTTTGAAAGATATTTTCACTGGGCATAGAATTCTTAGTTGCCCATATTTTCTTTTAGTACTTTAATGATGTTGTTCTACCATTTTCTCACTTGTCTTGGTTCTAATAAGAAATCTCCTGTCATCCTGAACTTTGTTTCTTTGTATACAACTTGCCTGTTTTCCCTAGCTGCTGCTAATAATTTAAACAATTTGGTTATGATGAGTCATGCTATAGTTTTCTTCATGTCTCTTGTGGGGCGGTTCATTGAGGTTCTTGAATCTGTCAATATGTGGTTTTGTAATTTTCATCAAATAGTGAAAATTACTTGTCATTATTCAAATATTTTTTACCACCACTCCTCCTTTGGAAACTCTGATTACATATATATTAGGGTGTTTGAAGTTCTCCTATAGCTTACTGATGTTCTGTTTATTTTTAAAAGTTTATTTTTAAAAGTTAATTTTGGTTTGTTTATATTGCTATGTCTTCAAATTCACTATTCTTTTCTTTTGCAGTGTTTAATCTGCCACTAACCCTATCTGGTATATTTTTTATTTTACTTATTGTAATTTTTATTCCTACAAGTCCAGTTGGTATTTTTTGTGTGTGTCTTGTCTCTGTTGAGTTTCTCAACATTCCATGGACAGAGGAGCCTGGTGGGCTACAGTCCATGGGCTCAGAAAGGGTCAGACATGACTAAGTGACTAAACAACAACAACACAATTAGAGTTTTTATTCCTACAAAATCAGTTGGGATCCTTTTTTGTGTGTCTTCCATATCTCTGTTTAGTTTCTCAACATATGAAATACGGTCATAATAACTGGTTTAATATGTTTGTGTACTAATTCTAACATGTATGTCAGTCTGAGTTGCTTTTAATTAATTGATGTAATCACAAATGTACTTACAAGGTGGAAGCAAGAGGGTCAGAATGTGACAGTGGAAACAAGGGTGATACTCAGAGAGAGATCTGAGGATGCTACATTGCAGGCTTGAAGATGGAAGAAGGTTTCATAAGCCAAGGAATACAAATGGTTTCCATATAAAGGAAAGGAATTATTTCCCAGGGTTTCCAGAGGGGACACAAGCCTGCCAAGAGGAAGTGTTGAATTTGAAAGAGGAAATCTTGACGTTATTTATGGGGGAATACTTTTGACTAGAAGCTGGTTGAGAGAAGGTCTTGTTGATCTTGGGACAGATCATCTATGACCTTGGAAAAAAGATCAAAGGCAGTTGGTACAACTCTGTACCTTGAGGAAAAGAGGGAGGCCTGGTAAGGGAAGTAACTTGTCTACAGTTGCTCAGCTCATTATCGGTAGAATGGGACGTGGAGCCCAGGTGTTGTGTATCCCCGTTCTGTGCAGTCTTCTCCACCTCCTAACACACCACCACCACCAGGATTAATTTTAGATTCCTGGGCTGGGCATCAGGAACTAGTTTTCTGGCTGAGGTCCCCAAGTGGCTTGGATACAACCAGCTTCTTGGGGACACCGGGAGAAAGGCCTCAGCTTGCTAGACTTGTGTAAACCATAGGAGGAGGATTAGGGCTGGTTGTAAGACCATCTGATGTGGAGATGTTTGGTTAGAGCCAGCGTGTCAACACTGCTGCCTTGTTGAAGTGTTGGGATGTTCCTATTGTCTCCAGGCCACTGAGGCTGACAATGCTAATAGGGATCCAGGCAAGCTGATCTGTCACTGCCTGCCTTTGGCCACTTCCTGTCATGTGATTACAGGTGAGTCAGGGAGTGGGACTGACCATTAACAGGGAGAACTGGGTCAGGACTTCCAGTGCCTCCCCTGCCGCAACTGATACTAACATAAATCAAGTGCCCCGGGAGCTGTCTTGAGAATGCAAATTCACTTTCATGAAGTTGGCTGAAGTCTATTGAAGCTTACCCTGTATCCCAAAATGTGCTAAGTCCAGCAGGCAAGAAAGGAAGTGAGGGGGCAAAGAGAACAAAAGAAAGAACAGATATGATCATCACTGAACCAAATTTAGGTCCACTGGCCTGCATGCAGTAAAGCGAATCTACTGACACTGGGTTGTGATAAAACAAAGTGCAATGTTTATTGTAGGGAACCGAACAAATAATCAGAACAGTTAGTGCTCAAAAAACAGCCTAAACTTCCCAGTGTATTTCAGAAAAGTACTTTTAAAGGCTAGGTGAGGGAGGAGCATCCCAGGTTATATGATGAGCTGGTGCACAATTCTCTGATTGGTTGTTGATGAGGTAGTAGGGTGGTGTCACAGAGGTTAATACTTACTATCAATCCTTAGGTGACAGTAGGTCTGGGGGCTACGTGCTCATGATCATCAAGGAGTTAAAATCTTTCTTTTGGTGGTGATTTTAGCATCTGTAAAACAACTCAGGAAATGTGCATCAGATACTATTATCTAGGTATTTCAGAGAGGAACTAGAGAATATAGGGGAGGGGGTCTGTCCTGGGAGGGTCCTAGGGTCCTGCTTAGTTACATGATGAGAGTTTATGAGTCTGTCAGCCTCGTGGATTCTCAAAGAATGCTCGTTAGGTGAATTCACTAGTTCACAATCACTGCACTTATCTGCTGGCTCCAGACACCTGGGTCTGTGCTAGATGAGTTTCCAAACATCATTGTACTTAATGTCTATACAATTCCCTGCAAGATTTGTCCTTATCACCCTGATCCTACATGAGACACAACTGCAGTCTGGAGTTGTCCAGTGATTTGCTCAAGATGGTGAGATTCATGCCGACTGAATACACGAGTGAAGGAATGAATAGGAAAA
This sequence comes from Muntiacus reevesi, assembly GCF_963930625.1. NCBI lineage: Eukaryota > Metazoa > Chordata > Mammalia > Artiodactyla > Cervidae > Muntiacus > Muntiacus reevesi. The sequence continues at coordinate 64,983,384 of NC_089257.1, forward strand.
AAAATTACTGGGCAAGCTATCTTCAGTATGTGAAGGACAGGTGAGGTTCTGAGGAAGGAAAGATACTTGTGATAGGGGGTGTTGGAAAAGGCTTAGTAGGGAAGAGGGAAGATTCTGCCTGTGCTTACACCAGGCTAATCATCACTCGGCGAGGGAAGATATACATGAAAGATGATGGACTAACTTAAAACAATAAATCTGTCAGGAAATGTGGATAGAGTCACAAATTCTGGTGGAGGAAGAAAGAAAAATCCACCTTCAGGAATGGTGATGCCCAGGGCTGCAGGGAGGGGACCTGGAACCTGGAGGGAGGGGCGCGATGTTTGTGGAGAGAGGAGTAGCAACTTGCTCCATCAGGGGTGGGCAGAGAAGCACATTTGGGAGGGCACGTGGTGTGTGAAGCCAGACTCTGGCCTGGGGTGGGTGTGTCTGGGTGCCATGCTGGAAACTGCATGTCTGAAAGGAAGGGTGGAGTTGTGGCAGGAGAATGGGGCATGAGAGAATGGACATGTCCCAGGTCTCGGGTAAGTCACAGGGACAGGCCACGAAGTGAGGGTCCTTGACTTCAAGTAAGAGAGAATTTGGGCTCCCCTGGTGTCTCAGACGGTAAAGAATCTGCCTGCAGTGCAGAAGACCTGGGTCAATCCCTGGGTTGGGAAGATCCCCTGGTGAAGGGAACCGCTACTCACTCCAGCATTCTGGCCTGGAGAATTCCATGGACAGAGGAGCCTACAGTCCATGGGGTCACAAAGAATTGAACGTGAGAAATTCAAAAGTGAGCCATAGTAAACTGAAAGCAGGCTTCTTTGGAGAGAGACACTCTCCAATTGACTTTCCAGGTGGCTCAGTGGTAAAGAATCTGCCTGCCAATTCAGGAGCCAGAGGAGATGGGAGTTCAATCACTGAGTCAGGAAGATCCCCTAGAGGAGGAAATGGCAACCCACTCCAGTATTCTTGGACAGAGCAGCCTGGACAAAGGAGCCTGGCAGGCTACAGTCTACGGGGTCACAGAGTCGGACACGACAGAACACATACACACACACACACTCCATAGGCAGAATGGGGTCCATCTCAGAAGGTGAGAGTGGCCCCAAAATATGGGATGGTTAGTTTTTATGGGCTGGGTAATTTTATAGGCTAATAAGTGGGAAGAATATTCTAGCTATTTGGGGGAAAGGTGAGGATTTCCAGGAAATGGGCCATTGCCTACATTTTGATCTTTTATGGTCAGTTTCAGAACTGTCCTGGGGCTGGTAGTTGTGTCATTTAGTATACGTTAATGTATTACAATGAGCAAATAATGAGGCTCAAGATCTATGGGAAGTCAGATCTTCTGTCATCTTGGGCTTAGTTGGTTTTAACCAGTTTTTGTGTATGCTCAATGGCTGTGTCATACTTTTAATGATTGTGCCCTACCCCCTTCCTTCCTGCCTCAGGGTGGTAGGTAGAAGAGAGTGCACCACTAGGCAAGGATGCCTAAGCAGGCAGGAGTCTGAGAGGAGAGTGAAGTGATTGCAACATCCCAGGGGCAGCTTCATGCCCAGCCCCAGTCCTGGTCAGGCTGCCCAAGGTTTGAAGTTCCCCTCCTTTCAGAGTCATCTTTCTGAAGCACCATATTTTTGTTTCCTTTTGAACTTTTTATATTTTATTGGGGCATGGTAAAGCGTCTGCCTACAATGTGGGAGACCCAGGTTTGATCCCTGGGTCAGGAAGATCCTCCGGAGAAGGAAATGGCAACTCACTCCAGTACTCTTGCCTGGAAAATCCCATGGATGGAGGATTCTGGTCTATAATCCATGGGGTGCAAAGAGCTGGACATGACTGAATGCCTTCATTTTCACTTTCACAGCCAGTTAACAATGTTGTGATGATTTCAGGTGAAAGTCAAGGGACTCATTGATATACATGTATCCATTCTCCCCCAACCACCCCTCCCATCCAGGCTGCCATATAACATTTAGCAGAGTTCCATGTGCTCTACAGTAGCTCCTTGTTGGTTATCCATTTTAAATAGAGCAGTGCGTACATGTCTTTCCCAAACTCTGTATCTATCCCTTCCTGAAGCACCTCAAGCATCTTTAATGGCTCCCAATTTCCAGAGGCTGTGTTCCTCATTCCTTAAGCTGGCATCTGCTGCTGTCCAGGCTCTGTCCTAGCACTCCTTTGAGGCCATGCCTACATCTTGTGCTACAGGTGTGCCAGGATCTGCTCCCAGAACAAGCAGAGACTTCTTGCATGGAGCTGCTGCATGGTCCATCCTTTGCCTTCTGCCCTCACCTCATGGCTCTTCTCCCTCCTTCTGTCTTTCTAAACCCAGCTGGGGCCTTTGAGACCTGGCTCAAGGGCCATCCTGCCTGGCAGCCTACCCTGGCTTTCCTAGTTCAGAAGGGCCTCTATCTCCCTTGAATTCCTGTAGAATTTGTTGTCCATGCATCTCCTTTCACTCTTGGCACATCGTCCTTGGGTTGTCCACTTTACTACTGTAGGGAAATGATTCCCAGACTCATAAGATCTGGCTTGTGTGAATTTTAATGTATCAAGAAGCCTTTTTTGTTCTACAGACTCCTTTTTTGTAAAATAAATGCAGGTGATTATCCTGTTAGAATTCCATTGTGAGGACTAAAACTACCTGGTATATGGGATACAGTTCACAAATGGGTGGTGCGTGATAAATGGTTGTAGCGCGCATTGTTTTCTCTTGCCATGCCTCTCCAGCATTTGGATTTGGACACCTTAAGAGGCCAGCCCTTGCTTGCTGATGCCATGAGGATCTGAGAGCCCAGTCTGGATCCAGGGGAGTCAGGGAGTGGTCACTAGCTGACCCCTGAGTGTCGGCACTGGCCTGCCTGCCTCAGTACATTGTCCCTGCTTCTCTCGCCTCCACAGCAGGTGCAGACATGGGTTCTAGGCTCACTGCAGAGTGCTGAAATGCTGAGGTTCATTGCCACTGATGATTGCTAAGCTCCTTGTGTTCCTGGTCCCTGGGAATCTGTCCGCTGCCTTTTAGAGATTCTTAAACAGGTTCTCAAATCCCAACCCCAGGGATTCATTCCTCTTTTTTGTTGGTCACAAAGCCCTACTTTCCTAATGAGCTGCTAAGGAGCTGTCAATTACGAATGTAAATGAAGAGGCCTGAAACCATTGCTGGCCCAGAAATGAATGCAAGGAGCAGCTTCCCTTCATCCTCCCATGCTAGCCCCAGACCTGCCCTGGGAAGGCTGAACCAGAAAAAGGACATGGAGACTGGTCTGCCTGGGCCCAAAGACAGCAGCATCTCTAGGATTTCTCCTTCCCATGTGACCCTTCTCCTCTGGAGGCTGCCCCTCAGAAACAGGTCAAAATGGCAAAGGATGGTCCATGTATACTGTATGTACTTTATGAGATTGTTCACACACACACAGACTGAAAAATAAATTAGGAACTATTAAACATGTATGATAGATACATTTCCTTCTTCTAAAAATATTATTAAACTTCCTTTTCTGTTATATGGCCATATGTATGTTTCTGATAGCTCAGTGGGTAAAGAATCTGCCTGCGATGCAGGAGATCCTGGTTTAATTCCTGGGTTGGGAAGATCCTCTGGAGAAGGAATAGGATACCCACTCCAGTATTCTTGAGCTTCCCTTGTGGCTCAGCGGGTAAAGGATCTGCCTGCAATGCAGAAGAACTGGGTTTGACCCCTGGGTTGGGAAGATCACGTGGAGAAGGGAAAGGCTACTCACTCCAGTATTCTGGCCTGGAGAATTCCATGGGCTATACAGTCCATGGGGTTGCGAAGAGTCAGACATGACTGAGTGACTTTCACTTTCATGTATGTCTCCCACAAAAATGTAGGGCAGTAATTGTTCAATAAGCTTTCACTTAGTGGAAATCATAAAAGGAATATACAAGCCCATTGGGCTGGTTAAGAGGGGGTTAGGAGGTAGCGCTGAGGCAGCTTATCTTCCTAGCCCCTCTCTCCCGGCTAAGTTTCCTTCTCCAGTTCCCAAGGACCACTTATTTTTTGCCTTCTAAAAAACAAAAAATATTTTACTAAAATATTGATATTTGACCAAGGCACCATATGAAGTATGGGCTTTGTATCAGCCTACCAGGGTTCAAATACTGTCTTCGCTTCTATTTAGTAAAGTAGCAAACCTCTCGGAGCTGTTGTCTCCTTATTTGTTATATACAGACAGTTCTAGCACCCAAGGATAGGGATTGGCCAGAATGAAATGACATAACACATGAAAGCATTGACAATTTAGCACACAGTAAGCCCATGTCACAGTGAGCAGAGGCGTTGCCTGACGCAACACTCACAAGACCCTGTGAAGAGAGGTCTTCAGCCCCTATTGTGAAGCCCCTATTGCCAAGAAGCTGAGGCTCTGAAAAATTAGCCCAAGACACTTAACAGTGGTGGGAGTCAAACCTTTAGCATGGGGACTTCCCTGATGGTCCAGTGGTTAAGAATCCACCCTCCAATGCAGGGGATAAGGGTGTGATCCCTGATCGGGTAACTGAGATCCCAAATACTGCCCAAATCCAACCTCCACAACTAGAGAAGCCTATTCACCACAATAAAGACCCAGTGCAGCCAAAAACAAAGAAACATTAAAACAACAACAACAACAAGCTTTCAGCATGGAAGTCTAGAATTTCTGTTCTCTCTATCCTAGAGCTTGTGTTGCTTCTCCCAAGAGATTTTGTTTTAATGGTGACCAGAGGTCCCGTATTCACACACAGACTAGGAATATCTAATGGTCAAATCTTAAGGGTAGAAGTGAGCAGGAAGAAGGGGTGAGTTGGGAAAGGGGAAGGGTGAAAGTCTAGCAGGAAGGGAAAGAAAATCTGACCATTTAGAAATCCTGACACACAAGTATAAACTCTTCTTGTTCTAAACTGATTTAGAAGGATGAAATCTCAACCAGGAAAAGAGGGGGCTGAGGAGGTGGGTGTTGAGAACCCCTGCAGGGTTCTAGATAAAGATTTGCTATACTTGGGCCTTTGGAGTTGAAGAAGATTTTAATAATCACAGGTCTAGGAAGGCACTCAAGAGGTAGCTTGAAGCTGGAGCAGGCATCTACTGAGGAAGACTGAGGAATGTGCTAGAAGGATGAAGGGTGATTCGGTCTGAATCTTTAGCTGGTCAAATGCAAGAGGAAATGGGTTTAAGTGACTGCAAAGGGAATCTTATTAGACTAAACACTGAGAAGCCCTGGGCTAGCACTGGCTTCAGGCAGAGCTGGAGCTAGGGGCTCAAATGATGTCATCAAAGTCTCATTTCATCTTCATCTCTCAGATCTGTGCTCTATTCTCTTGTTCCCCAGGACACTTACCAACAAGGCCAGGATCAAATGGTCATTATACCTGCAGACCCATGAGAGCAGGGGAGCATCCAGGCACATGTCACTGAGAGTTTGGTCCGGATACCAGAAGCTGCTTTAGGCATATAGAAGAACAATGCATTCAATCCAGGAAATAAAGTTTATACAACCATTGGAACTACTGGGGAGCAAAGATCAAGGAGACAGCTGCTGCCCTGGAATGCAGGAATCTCGAAGAGGCTGCTCTCCTGGTCTTAAGTCTGTTAGCACACAAATGAGTGATTCATAAAGGGAGCCTGAATGCTCAGTCACTCTTTGCAACTCCCTGGACTGTAACCCACCAGGCTCTTCTGTCCATGGGATTTTCCAGACTACTGGAGTGGGTTGCCATTTCCTAGTCCAGGGGATCGTCTCAACCCAGGGATCAAACCAGTGTCTCTTTCATCTCCTGCATTGGAAGGCAGGTTCTTTACCACTGTGCCACCTGAGATGCCTGGAAGCCTGTAGAACTCCATGCAGCTGGAGAAAAACATGGCTCCTTCTTCTCTTCACCTTCTACATCCTATACACATGACTCTCACTGGTGAACTTTTAAAAATCAGCCTGGTGAGGGAGTCTGGGAAAAAGAATCTCCTGACTTTTGGTTCTATGGACCAGTAAGGAGTTGAGAAAGGTAACTCTGTGTGTGTGTGTGTGTGTGTGTGTGTGAGTTGCTCTGTCATGTTTGACTCTTTGCCACTCCATGGACTGTAGCCCACCAGGCTCCTCTGTCCACGGAATTTTCCAGGTAAAAATACTGGAGTGGGTAGCCATTCCCTTCTCCAGGGGATCTTCCCGACCCAGGGGTCGGACCCGGGACCCCTGCTTTATAGACAGATTCTTTACTATCTGAGCCACCAGAAAAGTGGGGTATCAACAAATAGCCCCTCTCTGCATAATTCTCTTGCTATGGATTAATTGTGTTTTGTTGACTCTGGCTGGATGAGGTAAGCAACCCCAGCAAAGCACTGGGCCTGGATCTTCCATGTTCTAAGGATCTACCTGAGTCGCAAGACCTCTAAAGCTGGAAGTTGAGTAGATTCCTCTCTAGTATACAGAATGAGAATTCAGAAGAGTGTCTCTTGAAAGAAAATATGGAGTATTTTTACTGAAAAAGAGGGAACTGATACTCAGAAAAACATTCATTGCAATTTCTATGTGGGACAGACAAAGCAAAAACAGACTTTGAAGTCTATCGCTACTGGTTCAAATACACATATGATTTGGGCAAATGTCTTAAATGTCTTGGAGTTTCATTTTCCTCCTGAGAGTAACAAGATGATGCTATCTAGTTGACAGAGTTGGTGTAAGATTCATGAATGAATAAATGTCTCTGCTACCAACTGGTACAGAATAGATACACAAAAATGTTGGTCTGTTTTCCTTCTCCCTTGCCCTTCTATTTATTTATTTAGTATTTTTTAATTGTGGTACAGGTGCTTTACAATGTTGTGTTAGTTTCTGCTGTATAACGAAGTGAATCAGCTATGTGTATATGTATATCCCCTCCCTTCCACCCACTACCATCCCACCTCTCTAGGTCACCTCCGAGCGTTGCTCCCTGAGCTACACAGAAAGTCCCCACTATCTATCTCATTCACAAGGCAGTGCACATATATCAATCCCAGTCTCCCAGTTCACCCCACCCCCTCTGGCACCCTCTGTGTCCACACGTCTGCTCCTACATCTGTATCTCTATTCCTGCCCTGCAAAAAGCTTCATCTATACAATTTTTCTAAAAAAAAAAATGGTACAGATAAACCTGTTTGATTTATTTATTGATACCGTAAATATTAATTAGGAGCCTACCATCCCAGCCACCACGCTGGATGCTGGGAATAAAAGACGAATATGACAGTTCCTGATTTTTACTAGCTCAGAGCCTAGGGAGGAAGACAGTCGTAAGTAACTCCTACCCCCAAGAGTGTGTTGAGTGGTGTAATTCACTATAACAGATGATCTCTTTTCTGATGTATAAATGCAATGAGGTGCATATTAAATGGCATCTCACTGTATACTTAACACTAACATTGCTTGCAATTAGAGCTAAGTTGGGAAAGCCAGGGTTTTCAGTTGCTATCATTCTCTACCTGCTCCCAGTCCTCACCGTGGGGCAGAGCTGCCCACAGGAAGCCAACTAGAGGGCCTAGTTCATCACCGCCTCCTCTTCTCCTTTCCCCACAACCACACGGCTTGGCCTTTGCCCCGCAAATAAGAAAGGAAGGCCCAGGGGTTCCTGCAAATCAGAGAACAACCCCAGAGTAGTGGTCTGCTCCCCTTCTCCTTTCATTCCCTCCCCCCTGCTGTGGGCGGTGCTCCTGGGGGCTGGCGGGACAGGCAGTCAGGGAGGTTGTGGTCCTGGTGCTTCCCTGCAAGAGGCTTTTCTCCGCCTCTCAGGAACATCGTCCAGTCTTCTACACAGTTTGGTTCACGAGGCATTAAACTCCCAAGGAAAAGGTTACCAAGGGGCCCTGGCTGGCCTGTATCTTACACAACAATGGCAGAGATTCTTCTCTGCAGTAACCTTTGATCTGATTGCACACACGGAGTCCTTCAGCGAGATTCAGCTCTTACAGAGGATGGAAGTGACAGGAGAATGAGGGCTGTGAAAGTTCACTGCTTGGCTCTTTGGCTTTTTGCCTCAAATGCCACCCAGGTCCCAGCTGGAGGAGCAAGCCACCGTGGCCGCAAAGTCTAAATGCCCTGATAGTGGGGGTGCCGGGTATCAGAGCTGTGGCAAGGCGGGGAGAAGGATGGGAGGGCACGGGTGGCCCCCTGAGGACGGACCCAATGCCCAGCTGCCACAGAAGGGCAATAGAACCCAAACAGCCATCAGTCTGTGTCCGGGTGTGGGGGGGTGCCTTCACCCGAGGGGTTGACTGTGGGCAGGTAGGAGAGGATGAGGGGCCTGGGACAGGCCCACATAAGGCAGAACACAAGTGGCGAGCAGGAGGGAAAGTGTCAGGCTTCCTCCTGAGTATTAAGTCTGAAAATAGCAAGGCAGGCAGATGGCAGGGTCCTTACCGCATGGGCCTGGGAAACAGGCTGAGCTGAGAGACATCCCTGGGGGAACACAGAACGAGTCTCTATCTTCAGAGGCTTGTGCTGTGATGCGGGGCCTGCCCTAGCCCCTGCGCAGCCCTCCCTGCCTCCACACTGCCTCTCACCGCTGTCACTGGGACCTTTGTGAAACACAATCGGAGCCATGTCGCCTTCCCCAGATCCTTCAGGAAGTCTCAAAAGCCTGCAAAAGAAGTTCAAACTCTTTGATTTGCTTCTAAACTCATCTAAGAACTGGGCTCAACACACCTTTCAAGTCTTGGCTCCTGTTACATCCCTCCACACACCTGGAGCCCCCGCCACCCCACACTCTGCCACTCCGAGTGAGCCCTGCTGTCATGCCATCCTCCTTGGCTGCTGCAGCCTTCCCTGCATCTGTCTTCTCTTCTTTGCCCATCCACATTCTGCCCAGAGTCCAAGTGCCAGGCGAAGGCATCCCTGATCTCAGTTGAGGATTGCTGGCTCCTTCTAAACTTCAATGGAGACACAGCCACACTTAAGAGGTTGTAAGCTGGTGGAGGTCGAGAATGATGTAAAAAGTCGTTTGGTAGCATCCTGGTGCCCAGTTCAGTGCCAGATGTAGAGCAAGACCCCAGTGTTTGGTGACTCAGCAAACCCTCATTGGAGGTGAGCGGTAGTGAACCACGGATGCTCCCCAGAAACGGCAAGGTGCTAGAGAAGCAGTGAGGAGCTACATGTCTCTTTTCTTTCAATAACATTATTCATGTGTCACGCTGAGCTCAGCAACCCTGCCACTGAGAGTGGGAGGCCTAGAGGCCCGTTCCAGATGGGTCCAGCTATTCTTGGGGGCTTTCTGTGCCATCAAGAGAGTCTCCTGACTGGCCTGCCGACCTTTCCCCAGGCCTCCTGAAGGTTGAGTTATCGCCTCATGCTTAGCACAAGCTAAGCTTCCCTAGAGAAAGAGTAAAAAGCATGGTAATAGCTTCCACTTGATGGGCTCCTCCGTGTGCCAGATACTTAGCCCAGCACTCCAGGTAGCTCTCCCGTCTACACCCACAGCACCATGGTGACTTAGGAAGGGTGAGAATGGGATCCTCAGAATGCTTAAGTAACTTGCCCGAGACCACACTGCTAGTAAGTCAGGGAGCTAGAGTTTGGACCCAGATCTCTGACCCCAGAGTCCACGTTCTCATCAACTACATTTTACAGTCTCTGGTGGGACAGTGTCCTGTTAGCTCTGCCTGCCCCTCAGGAAAACTTTGTCACCTAGAGGTTGGTCCCAGGGCTGTGGATATGCAGTTGGTTTATGAAGGCTGCTCTCACTCTTTGGATATCTGATGTGTGTGCATGGGAGTGTGAGTGCATGGGAGTGTGTGTGTGTGTGTGTGTGCATATGGGGGAGAGAGAGAGGAGAGAGAGGGAGGATTTATTCTACTGATTATGCCACACATTCTTTGGGGGGCATTCTGCGTGACAGAAACATGGCATGCCAATAAAGAGTGTCTTAATGGCACCGCTGGCTATAGGGACTAGAGAGTCTCCAGCTGGAGATAAAGTCAGGAGAGAAGGATTAGATCCTGTCAGGATCTCGGACGGCAGAGAAGGGAGGTAGGCAGCCAGACTCAGCTCAGCCCCTGGTCCGTGGGAGGTGGATGGGCGGGGTGGGGGCTTGGCCTGTCTTGGGGCCATGTCTGTCCGCTCCAGAGGGGACTGCTCCTTGTGGGTGTGGATGCCTGAGCGCGGACGCGAGCCTCTCTTTGCCTCTTTCTAAGAAAACACTAATGCGATACAAAACACATTCTAATCACCGCATCTAATTAGGAAAAAAAAGAGTAAATCACCAAACAAAATTAGTTTCAGAGTCTTAATTATCACCAGAAAGAGTAATTAATAAGCGAAACAGGAAATGACCCTGCTGAGTCCCTTAGTTCTCAAAGATCTGCTTTCCTTCTCAGCACCACTTGGGTGGGGAGCATGGGGGACCCCGAAGGGGCCGTGCGGAGCTAAAGCTCTCAGAGCCCCAGTGGGCATTACAGCTTTCCTAAGGCGCCACGCGTTCTCTGAAGGTGGCCTGCCTTTCAAACGTGGTTTGCTGAGTTTCTAGGTCATTCTTTCCAGGCTCCTTTCTTTCCCAGGCCTTGAGGCCAGCGTAAGGCAGCAGAATTAGAATAAATAGACAGACCAGCCTTCCTTTTTTTTCCTCCCCCAGTGTAACAGGCTCTGGGCCAGAAACTCTCAAACCAATTGATGATGACAAGCTCAAGTTCAATGCCATTGGCTGTCTGGTGAGACCTTCCTGGCTATACCTGTCTCTATTTCTTGGCTTGTGTTTCTTTATTTATTTATTCGTTTTAATAGTAGCATCATATAAATAAAACACCATTACAAAAATGTCGCGGAAAGTTCAAAACTATTCATTATCCATTTCATACAGATTAAAATTGCCATCAAGGCTGTTTGGATTTGACTTGCGTTCCTTTCCTTCTAACGAGCCGCATAGAGAAGGCAAAGGATGCTAATTCATCCTTACATCTCTATCATATCTCGACTTTTACTATATAAAGCATCAAGGTCGCATTCTGGGGAAATGTCTTTTTACCAAAGGTGCTATAATAATAATGAAGAAGCAATTTGTTTCAGCAAACTGCCTGCAGTAATGAGGCTTAATTATAACCATGTTATTAATACCGCTGCTTAAGGTAATTCACTTCTGAGCGGGGTGCAGAACAGTAAACTATAATTTAAACAAGAATCGAGACCTAATTTAAATCATCAGATCTACTGCGGAAAAAGGCAAACAGAACGACTATAATCCGCACGTGATTTAGAGCTTCCCCTTGGTGCCATTTCCGGGAGACCTAGGTGACTGTCAGAGGGTCGGGCCGCCTGAGATCTGGCTTTTGGTCCTCCTGCTTTCTTCCCAGAGGCTGTGTGAGTGATGTGGCTGAGCAGACCTGCATCCAGGCACCTGCTGCCTCTCGACCCTCTTCCTCATGTAGGCAGGGGAAGCTGAGAGGCTGGGAGAATTTCTTCATTGCCTCAAGGTCACCTCCATGTGCCCTTGAACTTATCTTAGTTTTTCCCAGTAATTTGTTGTGAAAATATGGAGTTTTGTGCTGGAAGGAGCCTTGTTGTCCTGTTATCAACCTCTGTAGAGAGGATACTCGCATGCAGGAAGAACAATTGTCTGTGTGTCCTTACCCGTGAACACATAGTTGACCGCCACCTGTGAACCAAGATTACCTGCCTCTGGGTCCGGTGCTTTGGCTGCAATGTCAGGGCCGTCTGATGGCCTCAGCGTGCCTATGCTGGTCTCACATGGTACCTAAGACATCCAGGCCAGTGAGTCCCAAACCTGCTGGCTCATCAAACCCTTCTGTGATGCTAGTTAGAAAATATGTTTATGAGTCCTGCCCCATCACCTAGATTCAGTTTTTACTAGTCTGGCTTTGAGGCAGGGAATCCATCATGTATTTATCAAGAGCTTTTTTTGCTCTGATATAGGTGGACTAAGGCAGCACCATGGTGTTTAAATGGGGTGTGTGTGTTTGTTTTCTTGATTACCTCTTCCGGGTTACATTTATTCATTCATCTATCCAGTATTTATAGGGCACCAATTATATGCAAGCCACAGTTTATGCACAACAGCTCTTCCCAGCCAACTCTGATTTAATCCCTGCTGCTTTATTTTCAATGAATTTTCCTCCTTCTAATGCAGGACTGTATTCCATGTTGTTTTCAATGAAAGCAAACAAGAAAATGAGAATGGACTTAAGTGAGCAGCAAATGTTATAAACGACAACAACTGACCCCATGTTTTATACCTGTGTTCTGTGGATGTTAGGTATTATTAAGGTAAAGAGCTGATCTTACTTAGAGTCTTTACTAATGCTAGCTAATTGAGTAAGACTTAAGAATTCCTAGCAGCCAAGGCTAAGTTAATGAGGCAGTAGTTATGAAGGCTCCATTGCTGGGAATTTACAAAGGCGGGAGAGATTTCTGGAGTCAGAGCAATGTAGACATGATTTCTAGCCCTGGATCCATCATAGAGCACGGCAGTCTCTGTATCTCGTGGGTGGGCTTTGACTGATACCAATCCCTGCCTGTCTGTCCTCCATCCAACCTCCGGATCCACCCATCTCTTCCTTGCTCTAACTGGATACGGGGGGTGCTAGGGTTGGGAGGGAATCCAGTGGCCTGAGACCCAGAACTCACCAGGGGAGACTGCTACACCTTCTCAGTTTGAGGTCTACCTAGAGAGGTGAAGACTGTTTGTCACTCAGTGGTGTTTGACTTTTCACGACCCCATGGACTGTAGCCCACCAGGCTCCTCTGTCTGCAGGATTCTCCAGGCAAGAATGCTGGAGTGGGTAACCATTCCCTTCTCCAGGGGAGCTTCCTGACCTGGGTCTCCTACTTGATTCTTTACTGTCTGAGCCCCCAGGGAAGCCCATGCCGAGAGAGGGAGGAGTCCCTCATATTCCTCACCCTCAGCTCCTCCAAACCCCATGCACAGAGGCAGGCCTGAAACAAAGCTAAAAGTGAAATCAATGGGATTCAAATCCAGAACTCTCTTCTGAGAGAGTGCCCCCAGCAACCTTGGTCCTAAATTCTGGAGAACTTTTTCAAAAGGTTTGCTGTTTTGTGAAATGTAAAATAAAAAGGTGAAAGGGATTTCAAATGGCTCAAAAGATGGTACAAATCCTCTTTTATTGAGGGAAGATGAAGGCCTATCTTGTTCTAAATTCATCCCACCCACTCAGGTCTCAGTTTACCTGCCTCAGTTAGCCTGCTGCCCATCACTCCCACACATTCCATTTCTGCCTCTTCTCAAGAAGCCTGCCACCCCTTCCCTCTGCTCCCTGCACTTTCTGTTTTCTCTCTTACCTTTGTTCTTTTCCTAAAGAACTTCACCTCCTGGGTTTCGTCACTGGTACAGGAGCGCTACAAAGCCAAATGACACCAAATGATGTCTCCAGCTGATGGTAATGATTGGACTCTGGCTGAACTGCAACAGCGGGGCTCAGAGCTGTGGACAGAACCCAGACTGTACCAGGAGAGATGCTCCTGGTATGCTCCTCTCTGTCTCTCTGTCTTTCTCTGTCTCTCTCACACACACACATCGCATCCCACAATTTGTATCCATACACATCTGCGTGCATGTGTAACACACATATGCAAACTCACATATATAGCATTAATGCACACACATGAACACTGGTTTGGATGAGCATAGACATACACCCAGGTAGATACAGCTGCAGACATAGTTTCAGGCAGCAACAACCTTTCCTTTCTCTGTAATTAACCCCTCCTTTCTTCCCCCAATGCTGGTTTCACCCCACCAGTTATGTGGGCAGGTGTCTGGGGAAGTAGTCCATTTCAATCCTAGAGACACTGTGAACCTGTCCAGATAAAAATGTCTGGAGCCGAGCTGACAGCAGCGGGAGGTGGGGGAGGCGAAGGAGAAGGAAGTTGTGATGTCTGCAGCATTTCCCTTAGGGGGGGAAATAACCCCCCCATCCCACCGCTGTTCCATTTCTCAGCAGCCTCCTGCAGGCTGTTTCATCTCATATTGTGTGAGCTCCGAGGGGGGGTCCAATTTGAGGAACAATGACTGTAAAGTCATTTGCGATGCCCTGCTGAGGTTCAGTGTCTGCCCGACCTTGCTGTGTACCACACCAGCTCTGAGGAGCTGACCCTCACTGTGGGCCTTGCCTGCAGCCTCCCAACCCTCTCCCGCTGGTACCCCCAGACCCCAGCCCTGTATTCCTGGAGTCGGGACTCAAGTCTCTCAGAGAAGACCCTCCCCAGCTGTGGCTTTGGGATTTCGGTGGGAGACCAGGATGGGCTCGTCTCACACAGGGAACTGAGAGGACTAGGTGATGGGCAGTGACCCCAAAGAATGTTTGGGAGTGGCAGGACCCCCTGGAGTGGATGCCGGAAGGTACCTAGAAAAATCCATCTCCTTTCTTAGTATGGCACAAAGAAGCTTGGGTCTGGAGACTGAATGCCCTACAAAAACTGGTGGCATATCACTAGGAGACTCAGGGCTAGTTTTTAAAAACTTGGATATTGGAACCCCCTTTTTAAAGTAACGCTGAATGGGTGTCACCTTCACAGATCAGTTGGCCCATCACCTGGTCTTAAGAGAGAATTTGCCCCTCAGGAGAGAGTTCCTAGGAGGGCTTATGCTTCTGGAAAGTGCCACTTAAACGTCCTCTGTCACTGTTCTGATGACAAAAGTCTTTTTAAAAAAATATTTTTCACAGCACTTTCATATGCATTAGCCCATTAATTGATGCATTCATTGTACACATTACTGAAACATGAGGCACTCCGAACCATTTTAGAACGATCTAGATAAATACATGCTGACTGTCCACAGGGTGTAAGTTGCTTTGGTGGGCACTGTGGGGAGTGAGGGGGGCTTTGCAGAGACAACAGAAGGCAGCCTTCAAAGTACATCCCCTGTCCCAGCCCCCGTGGATCAGATGGCAAATGATTATGTCCATTTTGCAGATGTTTAAACTGAGGGACAGTGAGGCTCACTGACTTGCTTCCGGTCAGGAAATCAGGTAGAGGCAGATCTAGAGGGTCCATCCTGATTCCAATCGCATGTGCCCTCCTATTCCATCTTCTTAAATGTTGCTTTCCAGAGAGCTCTTCCTGTGTCACATCTCGCCTTCCTTTCCTCTTTTCTTGGCCTCTCTGGAATAAGTGGTCTCAACGGAGAAACAGTCACTTTCCACGTCTTTCTGAGCTCACATATATTTTGCTTCAGGGACAAGAAGGAAAAAGATGGCTTCCCTGTTTCCGCAGGTCAGCAAGACGGAGTGGTCGTATGCATTCACGGGCAGCCTCTCCAAGGCCTTTCCTTTTCTCCAGCAGAGCCCTGGGGTGGGTGAGGCAGTGGCCGAGTATGGTATCTGCCTTACATAGCACTCAAGAGCGTCTTCCTCCAGCCCAGCCTTTCTTTGTAGACTGTGAAAATGGAGGAAGACCCCTCCTCCGTCTTCTAGCTGGGAAGCCTGAAGCTAAGAGAGGTTAAAGGGCCTGCCAGAGGCCAGGTGAGGTGGTAGCAGAAGGTTGGTGCTACTGGAGCTTGGGCTCTTGCATGTCCCTGCTCTGAGGAGAGACATGTGTGTGTGTGTGTGTGTGTGTGTGTGTGTGTGTGCGTGTGTGTGCGTATGTATGTTTGGGGACACGCGAAGCAGGTTCAAGGTTGGAGGGGAGCCATGTAGCTGCTTTCTCGTTGTACATATCATCTTGTCAAAATTCCGGAGGCTCTTTAGGCCCCAGGCCCCTCTCCGGAGCAGCCACAGGAATGCTAATGGTGCTTCCCAGGCTGCTGAGAGGGGCGCTGGCCTCTGTGCCCAGGCCCGCCAACCTGTGCCCGGCGGCAGCCCAGCTCTCAGGAGAGCTGCTCCGGACCAGGCCCAGAAGCTCCAGAGCCACCCTGTCACCTGCGTGCTCAGGCCCTAGTGACAGAATGGCCCCGTCTCCTGTCCTTGTGGAGCAAGGGGCAAGTTCTTGGTAGCAAGCAGGCAGAACTGACTCTGGGTGGAGTAAGCTAGATAGGAATTTTTTTTTTGGAAGTAGGTCAGGGGCTCACCAAGCCTTTGGAAGGCTGCCTGACTTGGGCTGAGGAATGGCCAGCTACTGGAGTGGTCCTGGAGAGCAAAACAAGGGGGACAATGCTTGGTTTTTAAGCAGGAGATGTTAAAAACAGTGGCCGGCCTGTTATAAACAGTGGCCGGCATGTTGCCCCACTGCTGCGCGAAGCTGTCATGGCCTCAGCCACACTGCGTGGCCACTGCCGCCGGATGGCCCTTCTTTTCTGTGCCCCCATCTCTAGGGCCCAGGGTCCTGGGGTGTCACTGTCTTTCCTTACTCACCGAGAACCAGGGCCCAGATGGGAGCGGGTGACCAGTTGGGCCCAGATCACATCCTAAAGGTGGGCTTTTCATAGTGGGAGATGGACAGGGAGCAGGAAGACGTGTCCACGTGAGAGATGCGGGAATCTGGAGGTTCTTTGCTGGGAGAATGAAGGGGAGTGACAAAACTCAAAGAGTCTTAACAACGCCTTTTAAATAACTAAAAGGTGATTTTTTTTTTTCTTCCTGTTTTCCTTTCAGAGGATGATGGACAAATGGCAAAAGGAGACTGAAATGGGCTTACATCCCAGCAGGAGAGTGTGGATGAGATGTGCGAAGGGCTTTCCTGGTAGTGAGAGGGCTTCCGGGCCTGGGGTAGCAGACAGTAGGGTGGTGGGTGAGGCATAAAGGAGGACCCTCAGGCTGCTCGAAACGTCCTGCCCCATCCTGACCCCTTGGAGGCGTGTTTGCTCCCTGGTAGGGCCCAGGGCGGCATTCTTTCACAGAGATGCGGGGAGGGGCATAGAGGTGGAGGGCAGGTGGCTAGTGGCTGAAGGAGTGAGTTCTTTGCATGCATGAGTGCTAAGTCGCTTAGGTCGCATCCCACTCTGTGTGACCCCATGGACTGTAGCCCGCCAGGCTCCTCTGTCCATGGGATTCTCCAGGCAAGGATACTGGAGTGGGTTGCCTTGCCCTCCTCCTAGTGAGTTCTTTATTACTGGGATGATGTGAGAAGACTCTCTCGGGACCTTCACCTTTAGCTCCAAGAAAATGAGACTAGGAGGAAGCTCCCAGCCTAGAAATGCTGCATTCTCTAAGTCAGAAAATGGAAGGGCGTCCCTAGGGTATCCACCCCAGAGTGCCACAAGCCACCTAGGAAAGGGGCGAATCCTAGAGTCTCAGCTTTCCCCAGCAAAGGATACTCGAGGTCTCCTGTCCCTTTAAAGCGCTCCCCATCTGATGCCACAGCCGGCTTGAAAATGGGGCCAGCCCAGCAGCTCTCAGAGGAGCCAGCGCAGCAAACGATGAGCAGCTCCCCTGAACTCATCTCCCCGAGCCTGGTGTTTAAAGTGAATTGAAACGAATATCTGATAAATGAATAAACCTGTAAATGGAATCAAAAACCTTATGAACCTGAAGGAGAAATAGGAGTCCCAGGTCTGTTAAGTCTAAATTGAATAAATCTGATCAACTCTCTGACAATTTCTGCCAAAGCTCTCGAAGAAGAAGGAGAAGAGGGGGGAGTGGAGATCAGCAGAGGAGGGGGAAGAGTGAGTGGGGGAGGGCAAGACAGGAATTGGTTCAGTAATTAAGCTATCACCGTGAGCCAACAGATGAGGCCCCCGTGGCCCCCAGTTTCACTCAGTTGGACTGGATAGATAGATGACGTTAGGAGGCTCTCGCATGGCTGGCTGCTCCTGTGTCTGCCCCCAAGGACACCTCTGGAGAACAATTAGGCATTTGTACAAAGCGGGCAAAGTGAGCTCAGCTGTGTGCAGTGGGAATCCTTGGTGTATGAGAGTTGGTGGAGAAGCAGGGATGGAAGGTCAGGAAGTCACATTCAGAACGAGCTCAGAACAGTGATGGAGCCAGAGAATTCCTCCTTTAGTCTCCATTGACCTCAATCACATTCTTATTATTGTGTTGGGCAAGTTACTTTCTGTAATGGTTTTAAAACACGGCCACAAAATTCTTTTAACACTCCTTCCAATGAAGGTGATGATGATAGTCAGGGCGTGGGGAAGCTTTATGTTGTCCCTTCTTGAATAGGTGCGTTTGCAACTGCCTAGACCAAGACAGAGGGGCTTCCCCGGTGGCACAGTGGTAAAGAATCCACCTGCCAATGCGGGAGACATGGGTTCAATCCCTAGGTCAGAAAAATGCTCTGGAGAAAGAAATGGCAACCCACTCCAGTATTCTTACCTGGGAAATCCCATGAACAGAGGAACCATGGCTACAGTCCATGAGGTCGCAAAGAGTCTAATATGACTTAGCAACTAAACAACAGACCAATACAGAATGGTGGCCCTGATGCTATGTGAAGTTTAAGACTAGGTCAGAAAAGGTCACACAGCTTCTGCTTGATTTTCTGGGAATGTTCACTTTTGGGAAGCTAACCACTATGTAGGAAACTCAATTACCCTGAGGCTGAGGCGCTGGAGGGGTGTTTCAGCCACTGTGCAGCTGAGTTCCCGACAGTTAGCCCTGAATGCTGGCCATGAGGATAAGTCCTCTCATCCATCCAGCCTAGTGGAGTCTTCAGATGCCTGCTAGCCCAGCCCACATCTGACTGCAAGGGCCAAGGAGAGTGGACTTGCCTCACCCCCAAGCCCTTTCCAGACTCCTAACCAGCAAAATTATAAGCAGCAGAAAATAATTTTATAAGTTGCTAAATTCTAGAGTAATTTGCTAATAACAAAAACATTTCCTCTCTTGGATCTTGATTTTCTTCTTTGAAATGATAGGTTAGACCAGACAATTTTTAAATCTTTATTTTAGAAAATTATAAGTAGTAGGTGAACGTGGTATTTTCAAAAAGAGTTTAAATAACACAAAGGGATAAAAACAGAAATGAAACAATTTCCTTTCCTACTTGTGAATACTTCCCACCCATTGAGAAATAGCTACCTGCAATGAATTAAAGATCCTTCCAGAAGTGTTTTATGTGATCACATTGTATATAATTATATCTTTCGAAACTTCCACATAGAATTATAATTTGCTTTGATCATGTACTAATACAGATTGAAGATATTTCCATATCAACATATATAAGCCTACCTCATTCTTTTTATGACTGTGTAGTATTCCATGGCATGGCTGTATCAAAATGTACTTCCTCTTCCCTACTGATGGATCTTGAAGTTGTTTTATGTAGGTTGGTTGACTTTTGCTATTGTAATATTGCAGTGAATATTGTTATAGACTTATTTGTGCTCTCTCATACAAGTGATTTGTAAGTTAAATTCTTAGAAGCAGAATTTTTGGATCCAAAGATATAAGCATTTAACATTTTGATAGTTATAGTCTGAGCTGACTTTCAAAGAGGTGCCAAATTTATACTCCTACCAGTGAGAGGGCTAGTTTCTTGCTACCCTCATAATCTTCTAAGTTTTGTCAACATGCTAAAAAAAAACAGTGTTTTATTTTTGTTTTCATACCTCAGTTGTGAAGTTGAATTCTTTTCTATATGTATTGATGATTTTTAATTACTTTTTAAACTTTAAACAGCTTATTTATATGCTTTGCAAATTCTACAGGTTTATTCATCTTTTTTAAGAGCTTTCTTGCATGAACTTTTTGCTGTTATCAATTACAAATGTTTTCCTATTAAACTTGTCTTTTGTATATAGGCACAAAATGTAATTTTGTGTATAAGCAATTTTATTTTTTAATGACATTAAATTTATCCTTTTAAAAAAATAGCTTCTGATTTTGTTATGGTTTCAAAGATCTTCCCAACTCCAGGATCATAAAATAAAATAATAAAATTATACATATTTTCTTTCCATTTTGTTTTCATTAAATTTATTAATTTGGTTTTTATATTTGGTATTTTGGGGATGAGGATTCAATCTTCGTTTTACAAATTGTCAGACTCGTGATGTCCAATAGAAGCATAATGTAAGCCACACATGTAATGTAAAACTTTCTGTTAGCCACATTAAAATACATAAAAAGAAGCAAGTGGAAGTAATTATAATACCATATCTAAGATATAATTTCAAAATGTAACTGATATAAAAATTATAAATTAGGTGTTTTACATTTCTTTTTGCATACCAAGTCTTCAAAATCCTCTGTAGTTTGGACTCGCCCCATTTTCAGCACACACAGCAACATGTGGCTAGTGGCTTTCTGCAAACCAAGTCTTTCTTTTTGCATACTAAATCTTCAAAACCCACTGTATTTGGACTGGCTACATTTCCAGTGCACACAGCAAAATGTGGCTAGCGACTCCCATATTGGATGTGCTCAGTCACTAAGCT
The DNA here is from genome assembly GCF_963930625.1 of Muntiacus reevesi. Lineage (NCBI taxonomy): Eukaryota > Metazoa > Chordata > Mammalia > Artiodactyla > Cervidae > Muntiacus > Muntiacus reevesi. Next base: position 65,003,619 of record NC_089257.1, read on the forward strand.
GTGTCTGGCTATTTGTGACCCCATGGACCATAACCCACTAGGCTCCTCTGTCCATAGCATCTTCCAGCTCAGAGCTCTGGTGTGGGTTGCCATTTCCTCTTCTAGCCCATATTGGACAGTACAGTGTTAAACGGTAACCCCAATAACTTCAAGTCCATCCCTCCCTGCATTGGTTTGAAATGCCACCTCTAACAGAGGCTAAGTGAATTTTTTGTATTTAGGCCTATTTCCGGGCTCTATTCTTTCCCACTGAACTGTCTCTCCCTTTGAACAAGAATAATGGCCTATTTTAATTATAATAGGATTAAAATATTTTCAGTACCTCCCAGAGCAGTTCTTCTCTCTCATTCTTTTTTGTTTAGTTTTTGTGGTTCTTTCAGTTTTGTTCTTTCTCTAGATAGACATTGAAAGTGTTAGTTGCTCAGTCATGTCCGACTATTTGAGACCCCATGAACTGTAGCCCACCAGGCTCCTCTGTCCATGGAATTCTCCAGACAAGACTGCTGGAGTGGGTAGCCATTCCCTTCTCCAGGGGATCTTCCCAAACCACGAATCAAACTGGGTCTCCTGCATTGCAGGAAAATTCTTTACTGTCTGAGCCACCAGAGAAGTCCCATATGGACAGTAACACCCAATATTCGATATTATCTAATACTGGAATATAAACATACCGTATTGTGGATACTGTCTCTATTATTTATACCAGGTACATGGTTCTGTAATATAGACAATACGTAACATTAAATATTGTTACTTGTTAGATATTAATGTACACCTAATGAAATCTATTAGGTGTACATTAGTATCTAACACCATATTATTTTGAATAACAAACAAGCTCTACTACTGGTATTGACTGGGGTCACGATGGATTCCAGAGCCAGAAAATGGATTTCTAAGGGCCCTTCAAGGATGCCTAGGCGGCCCTGGCGATAAAGAACCCACCTGCCAGTTCAGGAGAAGTAAAGAGACTCTGGTTCAGTCTTTGGCTCAGGAAGATCCCCTGGAGGAGGGCATGACAACCCACTCCAGTATTCTTGCCTGGAGAATCCCATGGACAGAGGAGCCTGGCGCGCTACGCTCCCTAGGGCCACACGGAGTCGCACATGCTTGAAGCGGCTGAGCACGCATGCACAAGGGCCTTTCTACTCTAAATGTCAGTGGCCCCACTTTGCTATATCAAGGAAAGCAGGGGCTGGGGACACGCATCTTGTGTGACTGGTGTGGAGGCTCCTTTGTGCAGGGAGGGAGCGGTGTTCCCACCAGCCGTGTGACCTCCTGAGTGTGTGCTGTCAGATCCATGTGAAGGAAGGAAATACAGATCCATGTGAAGGACAATAGTTCAGAAAGACCGACATGCCGGAATTACTGGGGAAGCTGGCTGGCAGTAGGCAGTGTGCCTGCTCCTTGGGGAGAGCTGTCTTGGAAGATGAATAAGAGGAGAGTTGGGGAAGAAAGGAGAATGAGGGATAAGATGAGGGGAGGCATGGGCAGAGGAGAAAAAGCAGGGAGGAGAAAGGAAGATAAGAGAGTGGGGTGGGGGAGGGAAGGAGGTGGAGGGGTACAGAAGGTACACAATATAGGACAGAAGGGCCTGAAAGATAGCAGGGAGGAGGGAGTGCTGCTGAGTGGGGAGGAGATTCAGGGGCCCAAGAGAACCTGATGGGGTGGCAGGCAAGGGCTGGGGGTGGAAGCACCTGGGCGTTCTCATCACCACCACCTCTTGCCAAGGCAGCCCCATGGCCATGGCAGGGGGAGTCTCTAAAGTGTGGAAAGTAGGGCTCTCATGCACAGGAGTTGGAGTGTCCTTGGGGACAGGATTAGGGTGTCTGGGGCAGCTCTGGCACAGCCTTGCTTGCCAGAGTCCATTGTGCCTGGGGAATAGGACTAGGAGCCCAATGGATGAGAAGTCCCAACTTTCAGTGATCTTGGTTGGTGTGCAGAATCTTTGCCTTTGAGATTGGATGGTCCTGGGTGAGAGAAACGAGGATGTGAAGAGATAGAGCTGCCCTCATACTGAGAAGGAAGAGAGGATGGCTTGTCAAAGGCTCAGTCCCTTGATGACACATGATCTGACCGTCTTGCAGTTTGCAGGCAATGGAATGCCCTCAGGCTCCCTTCAGGAGGAGAATGGTCACCGTCACATAACTCTCTGGACTCAAGGCTTACCTCTCCCACTGTGACCCTCACCCAAACCAGAAGTACGGAGGGACAGACGGGTCGCCTGCACGTTGCATGCAGGGCATCTGAGCACAGAGTTCTAATTCCACTGGATGACAGGGCCACTTAGCGAGCCAGCGACGGGGTTGAAATCAGAAACCTGGCCATTCACATCTCAGCTGAATGCCCCTGCCAGGGACTTTCTTGTTCTTCCCCTGTCTTTAGAAGCAGAAAACGGAATGTCAGGCATTGACTCTGAGCCACTGGATTTTCAAGGAGTCACAGGGTCACACTGAGACGGAAACAAAGGGGAAAACAACCCATCTTCCCAGCTTCCAGGAGATGCGCAGCCTGTCTCCACAGACTGCTTGCTCCTCATCACAAGGGCGACAAAATGCTATTTTCCTTTCAGCAGTGTGCACAGGTGCCAATCCAAATGAATATTATTCACACACTTCTGTCCAAACACTGTGAAGTCTTCAAAGGTTGATTAAACCTCTGACATTGTTGCTTTATTTCTCCTGCACTTCTTGCCAGGTGAAGACCTCCCTCCTATGACCTCACCCCTCCTATTCCTCTGTCCTTCTCCCTGCACCCCCTTCCCCCATGTGAATCCAGGTATCCCAGAGAGGATGCCATCTGGTCTCCCTGGGAGGGGGCATGGCAAGAACCATGGCTCGGCTTTGGTTTGCTGAGGACTCAGAGAGCAACGAACAGCCAAGGCACCTTGTGTGATGGGGGTTGGTGGTCACACTTTGGGGTGGGGAAAGGGGGAGATTTGACTTTGATTACCCAGCAAAAATCCATTTCCTGCTTGTAATGACTGGCCAGTGCATATTGGAAATCACAGCCTCCCTGCTCGGCTCTCCCCACGTCATTAGTTCCCAGTGGAGCGGTGTCTCATTGGAAATCACACCTGGTGAAATGAAGCATGATGTGCAGCTCTCAAGACCTGCCTCTGCTTCGCAGCCTCACAGTGCTCAGCCCTGCCCAAGGTTTCCCTGGATAACCCAAGAGACCCAGTAACACTGGATCCTTCTTTAAGCTCCCTTAGTCTTACCTATCATCAGAGGTGGGGTGTGGAGGAAATCTTCAAGCATCTCTGTACCTCTTGTAGAGCTTCACAGAGTGCCTGATACCCAGGAGAGCCCCATGAATAAGTCAGATCAGGACAATGACAACTTGAAAGATCAAACGGCCTTCCAAAGGCCACAGAGCCTTTCCAAGCTGTCCTTGTTTTGCTGACCTTAGCATCCATTCGCTTTTTCTTTTTTTTTGTCCTAGCAGAATCCCAAGCTTCCTTAGAGGAACTACATTTCCTACCCCAGTTGAGAGCTTTGGGCAGGCACCTCTCCATACCCTCCATTCCACCTTCAGGGGTGGGCATATGACCAAATGCTGGTCAATCATCATTGGCTGTACTGATCTGTCCAAGGATTAGTATGGAAACTCAAGTGCGACGCTGAGATTATTGGTTGAGGAAGAGGCATTCTTTTTACCTGGTGCTGCTAAATTGATTAAGGTAAGACTAGGACCTCACTTGACTATTTTGATACCACATGGAGTGACCACATTAGTAGTTAATGAAGCGTGAAGTATAGTGGAAACATATATACAATCACCCCGTTTACAACAAATGCTTTCCTACGATGCACTGAGGGGTAAAGGATGTACTTTTTAATAAATGGTGCTGGGTTAATTGGATATCATATGGAAAAAAATGAACCTTGATCTCCACCTTATGCCATTCACAATAAATTAATGCATGAAGGATCATAGGTCTAAATATGAAAGCTGAAACAATCAAGTTTCTATAGAAAAACAAAGGAGAATATATTCAAGCCTTTGAGAGAGGCAGAATATTCTTCAACAGGATATACACACACATCCCCAAATAAAATTAAACATCAAGATGAATGTTAAATAAGATCTTATTAAAATTAAGAACCTCTATTCATATAAAGACACTATTAAGAGAGGAAAAAAAGCAAGCCAAAGACGGACAAAATATTTGAAACTCATATATCAGAAAAAGAATTACAATATTCAGAATACATAAAGAACTCCTACAAACAAGTAAGCAAAAGACACATAATCCAATTAAAAAATGCTCATGGGGGTGTAAATTGAGATAACTGCTCTAGAAACCTATTCTGAAGGGTCTATTAAAACTAAACATACATATGCTCCATTTTCTGGAAACTCTCCTTCTGAGCGTATACACCCAACAGAATTGAGTGTTTTTGTTTGCCAAAAGATGTATACAAAAGCGTTCATATCAGCTTTATTCATAGTGGCCCAAACTGGAAACAATCTATATGTTTGTCAACAATAATTTGTGATTTATTCATATAGTAAAATACTGCAGAGTGATGGAAAAGAACAAGCTCTTATCACACACAAGAAGCACAAATTCAGCAATTATAATCCTGATGGGGTAAAGTGAACCACTCAAGAATACCCGCTGTACCATTTGATTTATACAAAAGCAAGATAGGAGAGACTAGACTGTGGTGATAGAAGTCTAGCACTGAAGCTACTCTTAAGGTGTTATTGATCACAGTGGTGCAAAAGAGAACCTCATAGGGGGCTGGAAATTCTACATCTTGATTTGGGTGGTAATTTTGTATGTAAAAATTTATTGATGTGTACACTTGAGGTCTGTATACTTTACTGTGTGTAAGCTATATCTCAATTAAAAAAAAAAAAAGGAATAGTGAAGAGAAGGGAATGAATGGATCTTGTGATATCATCTGAGAACCTGGATCCAGCCATGCCTGAAGATAAACACTCCTGGACCTCCTAGGAGCCAATTAATTCCCTTTTATTTGAGCTTAAATGAGTTTATGCGAGGTTTTTTCTCTCTTGCTACTACAACTGTCTTTATAACTACCACCCCCTTGTGTTCAGGCCAGAATATTCCTCCTTCAGCCTGAGTAGATGGGGGAAGACCTACACCTTATGGGTTCCCAGGCGAGCAAGTTCCTCCATCTGCTTCTTGCTCTACTTGAACATGCCTTTGAGCAGGACTTCAACATCTTTGTGCCTCAGTTGCCTCATTTGTAAAATGAATCTGGTAGTAATACCTACCTCATACAACAAACCATGTCCCTATATGAGTCTAGTGCATGCATGCTAAGTCGCTTCAGTCATGTCAGACTCTTTGGAACCCTACGGACTGTAGCCTGCCAGGCTCCTCTGTACATGGTATTCTCCAGGCAAGAATACGTGCCCTGCTCCAAGAGATTCCCCTGACCCAGGGATCAAACCCACACCTCTTATGTCTCCTGCAATGGCAGGCAGGTTCTTTACCACTAGCACCTCCTGGGCTCACAAATATTTTATTCTTTCTGGTCCTCATTTGATAAGTGTTTATGATTAGGACTGCCATGGGAGCGAGGACTGTGTCTGCTTTTCTCCCTACCATCTCTCTAGGGTCAGGGCCACCCCTTAGGTGTGTAAACTCCAGGGGAAGAAATTGGGGGTGGGGTCTTTGTGTATAATGATCCATTTAAGTCACGTGTGGTCATTGGATCAAGCAGAATCCTACTTGATCCAATGACCAAGACTGCTGCGGTGACAGATGCGGCATTGAAAGATGAACCCCCAGGCAGGTAGGTGTCTAATATGTTACAGGAGAAGAGCAGAGAAACAGCTCCAGGAGGAAGGAAGAGGTTGAGCCAAAGCGGAAACAGCACCAAGTTGTGGATGTGTCTGGTAGTGAAAGTGAAGTCTGGTGCTGTAAAGAACAATACTGCATAGGAACCTGGAATGTTAGGTCTGTGAATCAAGGTAAACTGGCGGTGGTCAAACAGAAGATGGCAGGAGTGAACATCAACATTCTAGGAATCAGTGAACTAAAATGGACAAGAATAGGTGAATTTAATTCAGATGGCCATTGTACCTACTACTGTGGGCAAGAATCCTTTACAAGGAATGAAATAACCCCCATAGTCAACAAAAGAGTCTGAAATGCAGTGCTCGGGTACAGTCTCAAAAATGACAGAATGACCTTGCTTCATTTCCAAGGCAAACCATTCAATATCAGAGTAATCCAAGTCTATGTCCCAACCACTAATGCCAAGAAGCTGAAGTTGAAGAGTTCTATGAAGACCTACAAGACCTTCTAGAACTAACACTAAAAAAGATGTCCTTTTCATCATATGGGACTGGAATGCAAAAGTAGGAAGTCAAGAGATATCTGGAATAACAGGCAAATTTGGCTTGGAGTACAAAATGAAGCAGGACAAAGGCTAACAGAGTATTGCTAAGAAAACACACTGGTCATAGCAAACGCCCTCTTCCAACAACACAAGAGCCAACTCTACACATGGACATCCCGGATGGTCAATACCAAAATCAGATTGATTGTATTGTTTGTAGCCAAAGATGGAGAAGCTCTATACAGTCAGCAAGAACAAAACTCAAAGCTAATCGTAGCTCAGATCATGAACTCCTTATTGCAAAATTCAGACTCAAATTGAAGAAAGTAAGGAAAACCACTAGGCCATTCAGGTATGACCTAAATAAAATCCCTTAGGATTATACAGTGGAAGTGACAAATAGATTCAAGGGGTTAGATCTGATTGGCAAAGTCTCTGAAGAACTATGGATGGAGGTTCATAGCATTGTATAGGGAGTGGTGATCAAAATCATCCACCCAAAAAAGAAATGCTAAACAGTAAAATGGTTGTCTGTGGAGGCCTTACAAATAGCTAAGAAAAGAAGAGATGATAAAGACAAAGGAGAAAAGGAGAGATATACCCATTTGGATGCAGAGTTCCAAAGAATAGCAAGGAGAGATAAGAAAGCCTTCCTCAGTGAGCAAGGCAAAGAAACAGAGGAAAACAATAGAATGGGAAAGACTAGAGATCTCTTCAAGAAAATTAGAGAAACCAAGGGAACATTTCATGAAAGATAGGCACTATTGGGCAGAAAGGATATGGATCTAACAGAAGCAGAAGACACTAAGAAGAGGTGGCAAGAACACACAAAAGAACTAAACAAAAAAAATATCTTAATGACCCAGATAACCACAATGGTGTGACCACTCACCTAGAACCAGACATCGGGAAGTGTGAAATCAAGTGAGCCTTAATTAGGTAGCACCACGATGAACAAAGCTAGCAGAGGTGATGGAGTTCCAGCTGAGCTACTTCAAATCCTAAACAATGATGCTTGGACAGGGAGGCCTGGTGTGCTGTAGTCCATGGGATCACAAAGAGTCATTGGACATGACTGAGTAACTGAAATGAACTGAACTGAACTGAAACAATGATGCTGTTAAAGTGCTGCATGCAATATGCCAGCAAATTTGGAAAACTCAACAGTGGCCATAGGATTGGAAAAGGTCAGTTTTCATTCCAACCCCAAAAAGGGCAATGTCAAAGAGTGTTCAAACAACTGCACAATTGCAATCATCTCACAAGCAAAAAGTAATGCTCAAAATCCTTCCATCTAGACTTCAGCAGTATATGAACTGACAACTTCCAGATGTACAAGCAGGATTTAGAAAAAGCAGAGGAACCAGAGATCAAATTGCTAACATCTGTTGGATCATAGAAAAAGCTAGAAAATTCCAGAAAAACATCTACTTCTTCTTCATTGGTGATACTAAAGCCTTTGTGTAGATCACAAGAAGCTGTGGAAAATTCTTAAAGAGATGGGAATACCAGACCACCTTACCTGCCTCCTGCAAAATCTGTACGCAGGTCAAGAAGTAACAGTTAGAAATGGACATGGAACAATGGACTGGTTCCAAATTGGGAAAGGACTACCTCAAGGCTGTATTGTCACTCTGCTTATTTAACTTATATGCAGAGTACATCATGAGAAACGTGGGACTGGATGAAGCACAAGCTAGAATCAAGATTGTAGGGAGAAATATCAATAATGTCAGATATGCAGGTGACATCACCCTATGGTAGAAAGCAAAGAGGAATTAAAGAGCCTCTTGATGAAAGTGAAAAAGAAGAGTGAAAAAGCTGGCTTAAAACTCAACATTCAAAAAACTAAGATCATGGCATCTGGTCCCATCACTTCATGACAAATAGATGGGGAAACAGTGGAAGCAGTGACAGACTTTTTGTCTTGGGCTCCATAATCACTGTGGGTGGTGACTGCAGCCATGAAATTAAAAGAGGCTTGCTCCTTGAAAGAAAAACTATGACCAACCTAGACAGCATAGTAAAAAGCAGAAACATTACTTTGCTGACAAAGGTCCATCTAGTCAAAGCTATGGTTTTGCTAGTAGTCATGTATGGATGTGAGAGCTGGACAGTTAAAAAGACTGAGAGTCAAAGAATTGATGTTTTTGAACTGTGGTTCTGGAGAAGACCCTTGAGAGTCCCTTAGACAGCAAGGAGATCAAACCACTCAATCCTAAAGGAAATCAACCATTAATAGTCACTGGAAGGACTGATGCTGAAGCTCCAATTCTTTGGCCAACTGATGCAATGAGCTGACTCATTAGAAAAGACTCTGATGTCAGGAAAGATTGAAGGCAGAAGGAGAAGGGGATGACAGAGGATGAGATGGTTGGATGGCATCACCAACTCAGTGTACATGAGTTTAAGCAAACTCCAGGAGATGATGAAGGACAGGGAAGCCTGGTGTTCATGGGTTCTCAAAGAGTCAGACACGCCTGAGGGACTGAACAATGACAACAAGTGGCCTGCTTGCCAATCCACACTCCTGGAGGAGATTCCATAGAGGACTCACCTCAGAGCATCTGGTCAACCCCGTGTGTGTGTGTGTGTGTGTGTGTGTGTGTGTGTGTTGAGGGAGAGGAGGTGGGGTAAAGAGTCTGGGGACTTCCTGAAGGGAGAAACAGGGATGGAGCTCTTGAAGGGCTCATGGTTCCCCACCTGTCAGCACTGGCAGCTCAGCAGGTACCAGGCACAAGAGAGAGACTTAGAAAATTCACAGGAATATGCTCCAGAGCATGGAGTCAGGAGGTACCAGCCTTTTTTGCCCAAGTCTCAGGTCAGAACTTCCCAGTACAGCATCTGGCACATGAGAGGTTCTCAATTCATGTTTGTTTGAATAAGTGAGTGACTGAAAGGCTTCATGAGGGTTATATAACACACAGTAAGTGGTCAGTGGTGTGGGGTGGTTTCATTCTTATTCCAGAGAGGCAGAAACCATGCCTGCCCCAGAAGCAAAGGAGTCAAGTGATGGGGTCTTGTGACCGTGGATCAAGTGGGTCAGCTTCTCCCAGGGTCAGGCTTGGGAATAGTCCCATTGTGGTCCTGTCATGGAGGATGGATTCCCAAGGAGAAACAAAAGGGCCTGGAAATCAGGCCAGGAAAAAAAAAACAACGAAAAAAACCTCTTTTAGGGTTATTTAGCGTTTGCTAATTGGTCACCTCGTTAGCAGCCCATCTGCAGTCTGATTCTAGGAAGTGGGGGGTGGGGAAAGGGAAAGGGTCACCCAAGCCAAGACTGGCCTCCCAGACTCAATAATAAGGACGGAGCAATTACCGGGACTTGCAGAGCCAATTCCAGTTAGGAGTGCACCAGGCCGGGCTTTGTCCTACGGATAAGGAAAAGGTCAGCGTGCTCTGTGGGAGGAGAAGAAAGAGCCCTTCACAGCGAAAGAGCCTGCCCAAGGGAGGCTGACAGAGAAAAGGAGGGCTCTGCGGAGGTGAAAAACTAAAGAAAGAATGACATTTGGAAATTCCTTGGAATGAGGGGAGGAAGATAATGAAATAAAAATTACAAGGGAGAAGGAACCAGTGAACAAAACAGAAGAGACTGAAGGGGAGCTTTCTGGGGGCTCAGGGCTGGGCTGGGAAGATGCTGGCAGAACACCCTTGCCGGGGCCACCTGTGCACCCTCAGCTGGTCACCAGCCTGCTCTCGGCCTCCATTGCCCCATCCGTAAACGGAGGGGCTCTGAAGATCTGACACCCTCTCTCTGAGTCTGTGTTTGCATAGGTGTGGGAAGATATTTTTATGAGCATCCATTGAGGGCAATCAGGATCATGCCCCAAGGCCACACTGTTATTCCTTGGCTGTTCCTTCTTGGTCTTTGCATCCCTTCCCTTCCCTGATTGCTGTTCAGGATTGCTGATTTCTGCCATCCCCTCTGAGACAATCTGGGACATAAATAGAGCTGCTTCCCAAATATCCCTCCACATGTTCTTGCTCTGAGGTGGAGCTGATGTCGAAACCTTGGTCTCTGTGTGCTGGTACCAAATTCAATCTTGGAGACAGAGTTTTGGTTGAAGTAGAAAAGAATAGCTTTATTGCTTAGACCGGCAAAGGAGGACACAGCAGGCTTACACCTCAAAAACTGTGTGGCCCAACCCAGGAGGGTTTTGGGAGGAGTCTTATAGCAATGATTCAAGGGTGGAGTTGCTGATAAGGATCAGGGTGTATAGGACCTGCAGGTGGTCTCCTGATGAGCTTCTCCAGATTAGCAAACTGTGACCTCTGGAAAGACGAATACTAACATCTTCCATTTGTTGGAGTTTTTTGTTCTGTAAAAGAGCTCAAAGAACTGCTATGAGCATTCCTTGAGGGGACCCTGTCCCAAGGCCACACTACTGTTCCTTGGCTGCTCCTCCTTTGTCTCTGCATCCCCTCCCTTCCCTGATTAGCAAATATTTGAAAGACTTCTGTGCCCAGAAGCCCCACAGGGTCCTCTTCTGTTTCAGAGCTGCATGATTTGGCCAATATGAGTTGTGAGCAGCTCATGGGTCATTTCAAAGCTGAAGTGTACAAGAGATGATGAATGGCCTTCCAACTGTCTCCTCCCTGACACAAAAATTCCACAGCCTGGGTCCCTGAGTCACTAAGTGGAATAGGGGCCCCAGTTGACCCACGTGGGATGGATAAGAAATGTTTTGTTGTTGGCAGTGTCAACTTAAAAAAAACACATTCACAACCTGAAAGTTGAGAGTTATATTTTATTCAGTGGGAAGTTTTAGGACTTCAAGTCTGGGAGGCAGCAACTCAAGTAACCCTGAGAGAACTGCTCTGAAGAGGTAAGGGGGAGTTTTGCAACAAAGGGCAGGTAGTCAAAACATCAAAAGATTACTGTTAATTAAAGAAAACCAGATATCCCAAGTTAAGGAATTTAGCACTTTCCTATGTATGGGAAGATGTAAGAGTCTGGGCTCACTGAAATCATTCCTTTGACATGCACTGTAGTAATCTGGAACAAATCCTGTGTTTTTGTACCCTGAGTTTCTTCAGGGCTCACTGGCTCTTGTTGGAGGGCTTCAATCACAGATGATTGTGACATCTTCTGTTTACTGATAAAAATATTCCATTTCTCTGTAGCTCTTTTTTTTCAGTAGCTTGTTTTGGTTTGGAATTGTTTACCATATAAACATAATCTAGTCTGTTCTGACTTGTGAACAGACTAAGTTTAGACCCCTGAAAGAAAGAAAGTGAAAGTGAAAGTCACTCACTTTTGTCTGACTCTTTGCAACTCCCATGGAATTCTCCTGGCCAGAATACTGGAGAGGGTAACCTTTCCCTTCTCCAGCAGATCTTCCCAACCCAGGGATTGAACCCAGGTCTCCCACACTGCAGGCGAATTCTTTACCAGCTGAGCCACCAGGGAAGCCCATAGTCTATTCTGACTTGTGAACAAAGTTTAGACCCCTGTTAAAGTGAGTGTTAGGCACTTCAGTCATATCCGACTGTTTGCAGCCCCATGGACTGTGGTCCTCCAGGTTCCTCTGTCCATAGAATTCTCCAGGCAAGAATACTGGAGTGGGTTGCTATTCCCTTCTCCAGGGAATCTTCCCAACCCAGGAATTGAACCCGAGTCTCCTGCATTGCAGGCAGATTCTTTACTGTTTGAGCTACCAGGGAAGCCCAGCTGTAACAGCTTCCTTAAAGGGCACTTGCATCACCAGAGTCACCCTTTCTGACTCAGTTGCCTCATTACTACTGGTAGACTGATCCCATATGTCCATCCTGATTCACATATCCTTGGTGGTTCTCCAGTGCCTACTGATGGATGAAAAGAAAACTCCTTTCAGTACTGCTTAAAGACCTTTCAAGTTCATATTTAAGCCTACACTGAGAGTCATTTCTTTGGGAGTGAAAGAGAAAGAGAAGCAGAGGGGAGGGTCGCAAGTCACCCTATTTGCACCCTCAACCCAGGGGCTGAGGTGTGGATTTCCCAGGTGGTGCTAGTGGTAAAGAACCCACCTGCCAAAGCAGGAGCCATAAGAGATGCAGGTTTGATCCCTGGGTCAAGAAGATACCTTGGAGGAGGGCATGGCAACCCGCTCCAGTATTCTTACCTGGAGAACCCCATGGACAGAGGGGCCAGGCGGTGGTCCGTAGGGTTCCAAAGAGGCAGACAAGACTGAAGTGACTTAGCACCCTTGCAGGGGCTGAGTTATAGACATGACAAGCAGGCTCTGTATCTTAAATAAACATGGTCTCTATGGGGCCTGACTGTCTATGCAGTTACTGAGATTTCCTCTCTGCTTTCTCTTAATTCATGCATATTTATCCAAAAAGTCCCCATCCACTGAGATAAGAGGATGTTTCTCTACTGGGTCAGTTGGAACCTGATGAGCTGAAAGAAATGAAGTTAGCAACCACGTGAGATCTGCTAGTGGATCAACCCTCTGGACCTGAGCCCCTTGGGATGGTGGGATGGGGGGGTGGTCTTTTCTCATTGAGAAGTGAATATCTTTCTTTCACAGTATGTGGTCTGCTCTCCCAGGACTACGCCTGCAGGAACTAAAGGGAACCCTTAATATCAGCATGCTCCCTTCCAAAAGGCATCAGAATATCATGGGCCTGGGATTCCTGATTGGGTAGAATTGAAACTACTTACTTCAGTGCTTAAACCCATGTGCTGGGACTTGAATCCAGTCAAAACCCAGTTTGGGAATCGAACCCATGTGGCTGGAGCTTGAAACCACGTGGCTAGGACTTAAACCCAGCCAAAACGCATGGTACCTGGTTTCAGGACCTAATGGAGCTCAGGTTCTTGATGTCTCATTGCAGAGAGAATTAAAGTGATAGGTAAGGAGAGGATCTATTCAGATTCAGAGAGAGGCACACTCCACAGACACAGTATGGGCCATCGCAGAGGGTGAATGTGGCATGGTTAGTTTTTATAGGCTGGGTAATTCCATATGCTAATGAGTGGGAGGGTTATTGCAACTATTTTTGGGAAAGGGTGGAGATTTCTAGGATTTGGGCCACCACCCAAATTGATCTTTTGACAGTGCCTTGGAACTGTCATGGCATCTCTGGGTGTGTCATTTACTTTGCTAATTGAGGATCAAGGTCTAATCAAAATTGACTTGTCTGTCATCTTCAGTTCAGTTCAGTTCAATCGCTCAGTCATGTCCGACTCTTTGCAACCCTATGGACTGCAACATGCCCAGCTTCCCTGTCCATCACCAACTCCTGGAGCTCACTCAAACTCATGTCCGTTGAGTCAGTGATGCCATCCAACCATCTCATACTCTGTCATTCCCTTCTCCTCCTGCCTTCAATCTTTCCCAGCATCAGGATCTTTTCTAATGAGTCAGTTCTTTGCATCTGGTGGCCTAAGTATTGGAGTTTCAGTTTCAACATCAGTCCTTCCAATGAATATTCAGGACTGATTTCCTTTAGGATGGCCTGGTTTGGTCTCCTTGCAGTCCAAGGGACTCTAAAAAGAGTCTTCTCCAACTCCATAGTTCAAAAGCATCAATTCTTCAGCGTTCAGCTTTCTTTATAGTCCAACTCACACATCCATACATGACTACTAGTAAAACCATAGCTTTGACTACACGAACATTTGTTGGCAAAGTAATGTCTCTGCTTTTTAATACGCTGTCTAGGTTGGTCATAACTTTCCTTCCAAGGAGAAAGCGTCTTTTAATTTCATGACTTCAGTCACCATCTGCAGTGATTTTGGAGCCCCCAAACATAAAGTCTGTCACTGTTTCCACTGTTTCCCCATCTATTTTCCGTGAAGTGATGGGACCCGATGCCATGATCTTAGTTTTCTGAATGTTGAGTTTTAAGCCAACTTTTTCACTCTCTTCTTTCACTTTCATCAAGAGGCTCTTTAGTTCTTCTTCGCTTTCTGCCGTAAGGGTGGTGTCATCTGCATATCTGAGGTTATTGATATTTCTCCTGGCAATCTTGATTCCAGTTTGTATTTCTTCCAGCCCAGCATTTCTCATGAAGTACTCTGCATATAAGTTAAGCAAGCAGGGTGACAATATACAGCCTTGAGGTAGTCCTTTCCCAATTTGGAACCAGTTTGTTGTTTCATGTCCAGTTCTAACTGTTGCTTCTTCGCCTGCATAAAGATTTCTCAGGAGGCAGGTAAGGTTGTCTGGTATTCCAACCTCTTGAAGAATTATCCAGAGTTTGTTATGATCCACACAGTCAAAAGCCTCTGGGTAGTCAATAAAGCAGAAGTAGACATTTTTCTGGAACTCTCTTCCTTTTTCTATGATCCAACAGCTGTTGGCAATTTGATGTCTGGTTCCTCTGCCTTTTCTATATCCAGATTGAACATCTGGAAATTCTTGTTTCACATACTGTTGAAGCCTAGCTTGGAGAGTTTTGTGAACATTACTTTCCTAGCGTGTGAGATGAGTGCAATTGTCTAGTAGTTTGAACCTTCTTTGACTTTGCGTTTCTTTGGGATTAAAATGAAAACTGACCTGTTCCAGTCTTGTGGCCACTGCTGAGTTTTCCAAATTTGATGACATACATATTGAGTATAGCACTTTCACAGCATCATCTTTTAGGATTTGAAATAGCTCAACTGGAATTTCATCACCTCCTCTAACTTTGTTTGTTATGATGCTACTTAAGGCCCACTTGACAACATTCCAGGTTGTCTGGCTCTAGGTGAGTGATCACACCATCATGGTTATCTGGGTCATTAAAAATCTTTTTTTTTTTTTTTTTTTGTATAGTTCTGTGTATTTTTGCCATCTCTTCTTAATATCTTCTGCTTCTGTTAGATCCATAGTTTTTCTGTCCTATATTCTGCCCATCTTTGCATGAAATATTCCCTTGATATCTCTAATTTTCTAGAAGAGATCTCTAGTCT
The DNA here is from genome assembly GCF_963930625.1 of Muntiacus reevesi. NCBI lineage: Eukaryota > Metazoa > Chordata > Mammalia > Artiodactyla > Cervidae > Muntiacus > Muntiacus reevesi. The sequence goes on from NC_089257.1 coordinate 65,018,820, forward strand.
TTCCCATTCTATTGTTTTCCTCTATTTCTTTGCATTGACCGCTAAGGAAGGCTTTCTTATCTCTCCTTGCTACTCTTTGGAACTCTGCATTCAGATGGGTATATCTTTCCTTTTCTCCTTTGTCTTTATCATCTCTTCTTTTCTCAGCTATTTCTTTGGCCTCCTCAGGCAACCATTTTGCATTTTAGCATCAAAATGGGGTGGATGGTTTTGATCACCACTTCCTTTGCAATGTCACGAACCTCTATCCACAGTTCTTCAGGCCCTCTATCAGATCTAATCCCTTGAATCTATTTGTCACTTCCACTGTATAATCATAAGGGATTTGGTTTAGGTCATACCTGAATGGCCTAGTGGTTTTCCCTACTTTCTTCAGTTTAAGTCTGAATTTTGCAATAAGGAATTTATGTTCTGAGCCACAGTCAGCTCCCAGTCTTGTTTTTGCTGACTGTAGAGGGCTTCTCCATCTTCAGCTGCAGAGAATATAATCAATCTGATTTTGTTATTGGCCATCTGGTGATGCCCATGTGTAGAGTTGGCTCTTGTGTTGTTGGAAGAGGGTGTTTGCTATAACCTGTGTGTTCTCTTGACAAAACTCTGTTAGCCTTTGCCCTGCTTCATTTTGTACTCCAAGGCCAAACTTGACTGTTACTTCAAGTGTGTCTTGACCTCCTACTTTTGCATTCCAGTCCCCTATAATGAAAAGGACATCTTTTTTTTTTTTTTTAGGTGTTCGTTCTAGAAGGTCTTATAGGCCTTCATAAAACCATTCAACCTCAGCTTCTTCAGCATTAGTTGTTGGGGCATAGACTTGGATTACTGTGATATTGAATGGTTTGCCTTGGGAAAGAAACAGAGATCATTCTGTCCTTTTTGAGATTGCGCCCAAGTACTGCATTTCATACTCTTTTGTTGACTATGAGGGCTATTCCATTTCCGCTAAGGGATTTTTGCCCAGTAGTAGATACAATAGTAATCTGAATTAAATTCACCCATTCCAGTCCGTTTTAATTCACTGATCCCTAAAATGTCGATGTTCGCTCTGCCATCTCCTGTTTGACCACTTCCACTTTACCTTGATTCACGGATCTAACATTCCAGGTTCCTATGCAATATTGTTCTTTACAACATCAGGCTTTACTTCCATCACCAGTCACATCCACAGCTGGGTGTTGTTTTCACTTTGGCTCTGTCTCTTCATTCTTTCTGAAGTTATTTCTCCACTCTTCTCCAACAGCATATTGTCACCTACCGACCTGAGGATTTCATCTTTCAGTGTCATATCTTTTTGCCTTTTCATACTGTTCATGGGGTTCTCAAGGCAAGAATACTGAAGTGGTTTACCATTCCCTTCTCCAGGGGACCACATTTTGTCCGTACTCTCCACTATGACCTGTCTGTCTTGGGTGGCCCTACATGGCATGGCTTATAGTTTCACTGAGTTAGACAAGGCTGTGGTCCATGTGATCAGTTTGATTAGTTTTCTGTGATGGTGGTTTTCATTCTGTTTACCCTCTGATGTGTAAGGATGAGGCTTATGGAAGCTTCCTGATGGGAAAGACTGACTCTGGGGGAAACTGGGTCTTGTTCTGGTGGGTGGGGCCATGCTCAGTTAATCTTTAATCCATTTTTCCGTTGATCTATTCCCTCCCTGTTGTGTGACCTGAAACAAAACTATGGTAAGGGTAATGAAGACAATGTCATTCTCCTTCAAAAGGACTTGTGCATGCACTCTTGTATTCAGTGCCTCTGACCCTGCAGCAGGCCACTGTCAACTCACACCTCCACTGGAGGCTCCTGGACACTCACAGGCAAGTCTGGTCATTCTCTTGTGGGGTCACTGCTCTTTTCTCCTGGGTCCTGGTGCACATAGGTTTTGTTTGTGCCTTCCAAGAGTCTGTTTCCACAGTCATGTGTAAGCTCTGTAATCAAATCCCACTGGCTTCCAAAGTCAAATTCGCTGGGTGTTCTCAGTCCCTTTGCCAGATCTGCAGGTTGAGAAATCTTTTGTGGGTCCTAGAACCTTCTTAACAGTAGGAGAAGTTATTTGGTATAATTGTTCTGCAGTTTGTGGGTCGTCTGTTTGGTGGCTCTATGGTGGGGTTAATGGTGACCTCCTCCAAGAGGGCTTATGCCACAGGCTGTGTGTCCCAAGTCTGCTGCAGCCAGAGTCCCTGCCCCTGCAGCCGGCCGCTGCTGACCCATGCCTCTGCAGGAGACGCTCAAATACTCAGAGGCAGGTCTGGCTCAGTCTCTGTGGGGTCTCTGGGTCCTGGTGCACACGAGGTTCTTTTTGAGCCCTCTGAGCAAGGGCTCAGGCAAAAGATGTCTGCCATCTTGGACACATTTGATTCTGATCAGTTTATGTTGTATCCTTGGACTATGTTATTCTTTCAAAAGTTGTGCCCTGGCCCTTTCCCTTCTGTTACAGAATGATTCCCTCTGATATTTCTGCCCAGGCCAGGAAGCCCAGGAAAAGGATTGGGCTCCCATAGCCTCACCCTCCATTTTGCTGGAAAGAAGGAAGACATCAACAATAGATAAGGGTCTTCCCACATAGAGTCCATGGTGGGAGGGGGGCACTTTTCTCCTGACACTTTCACTGTCTTTGTCTTATGAACATGTGTCCTTGTCTCCCAAGAACCTTTCCAAGGGACTATGAGTAGGTGAGTGGGGATGGGCACTGAGGGAGTTTCTCGAATGAAAGCAGGAACATAGAGGCGCCAGTGGGTGAAGCTAGGATGTCAGCCTACCTTCTCTCCCCTCCCTTAGCCCTTCTGCTCTCATTTCCAGAATTCCTCCCTCTACTCTTCTGACCGGCGCAGTCTGTTCCTAGACTCTGAGCACTGCTCCAGGATTTTTTCCTTTTTTTTTTTTTGCCTTGCTCTCCGCTGCCCTTGTCACCCACAGCAATGAGTATTCATTATTTAAACAACCCATGCCTCTGAAGTCTTATTTATCCAACATCTTTCCACAGCATATGTCAAAATTTACAGTAAGTGCATTCATCCCATAATAAACATTTGGCTTTGCTGGTCTACCGGCGGCAGGGCTAATTAGGGAGAGCGATTCCCTTGTTATCTGAAGGGAGGTCAGATATAGCAATTAGCATCCTTGCAGAGCTTTCATAATTGTGACTTTGAGGCTAGGCCCTTTGGTGCCAGGTGGAGAAGAGAAGTTGGCAGAGAGGAAAGGGGAGGCTTCCCTAGCAAGTTCTGGAAAACGAAAGCTGAGCTTTGAAAAGAAGCCTGACTATTTGGTTTCCTGGACTCCTATGTTTCTGCCTGAAGTCTGAGCTCTATGTTGCCTTTCCCCTTCCAAGCAGTGCCCAGACCTGAGATTATTCCCTCTCTCACCCACATCTGTCTAACCAATTCTGTCTGTGGACATTCAAGAGGACATTTCCACTTGAAAATCTTGTTATTGCTTCAAATTGAAAGCATATGAACCAAATGGGCATAACTAGCAATCAGCATGTTAGGATTCGAGAGGAGCTTAAAGGTCATCTGGTCCATCTCTTGACCCTTCCTCTCCATTGTCTTCAGGGAGTCTCCAAGCAGTTCTTCAGCTTTGGTGAGGTATTGCTGACCTCCTTTCCTTGGGGAGAGAAGAGTTGAGTGAGTGCTCCAGCCTGGGCTAGCATTCTCTAGAAGCAAGACTGAGCCATAGGCATGGTCGGGATGCTGCATATGCCATCCTTGGACAATGCCAACTTGGAGACAAGGATGTTCAAAGGGGTAGGTAGAAGAGAACATGTAGAGAGTCAGGCCCAGGTCTGAAGCAGAGGTGATGAGAGGGAGCAGGCAGGAGCAATGGGAACCAAGAGGACTGCAATGCAAGGGTCCCCATGACCATACTCAGGTTCAATAACTCACTGGAAAAGCTCACAGAACTCAGCAAGACTGTTAAACTCACAGTTACAGTTTATTACAGAAAAGGGACACAGATTACAATCAGCATCAGGGAACAGTACACAGGCAGGGCCAGGAGAGTTCAAGGTGTGAGCTTCCCGATATCCTCTCCCAGGGGAGTCAGCAGACAGCGCCCATTTGCCCCAGCAACCTTGCGTGGCAGTCAGGGGAGCCAGGGGAGCTTGCCTGAGCCCCTGGGTCTAGCTTGTACTGGGCACCATCCTAGTTTGCACATGGATGCATAGAGAACCGGTATTATGAACCTTAATCTCCAGCCACCCTAGAGGTCACACTGATGCTGAGTAGCCCAAGGCCTCCCGGTAAAGAAGGACACTTCTATCAGGCATATATTCCAAGGGCTTAGAGGTTACCTTCCAGGAGCTGGGTAGGAGCTAAACATTTCTTAGGGCAAAGCTAGTCTTTGCCCACCTGGAAAGATACCCGGAGAAGATGCTGAGGATGTACTATGAGAGCAGGTGACTCCAGACAGCCCGGAGGTCTAGGCCTGCCTGGGAGGAAACCAACTCCCTCTCCCCGCCTCATTTCCTCATAGAAAACACCAGCATCTGAGTCTAGAAACAGTTTGGAGTGACCTCTCTTCCTGGGGATGGGCTAAACTCCAAAGAGGAAGTCTGAGGGAGGAAGCTGATTATGGTTTGAGAGTGTACACACATCCAGGTGAGGAGTGATGGGATAAAGAGCTTGGAGCTGGTCAAATATGTGTCCCCAGGGAATGGGGTTTTGCTGTTTTGACAGGCAGTAAGTGCATCAAGATTCCAGAAATCATGAGAATCTGGGTATTAAAGTCTGTCTCTACCCCTCTTAGCTTTGTTGTTTGGGTGAATTACATGAACACTTTGAGACTTGGCTCTCTCACCTGTCAAATGAGGATGACTCCCACATCACCTGGCTGCAGTGAGGCTTGCGTGAGATGAGCATGATATCAACGATAACTATCTGTATCCTCACCATCATCCCCTCGATGAAGCAGAGCTCATCTTTAGAAGCTCTTGGTCTCTATAATAAAGTTCTTCTTTATATTGAGGTGAAAACTGTTTTTGTTTGTTTGTTTGTTTGTTTTCTGTTTTTGTTTTAAAACAACTTCTTTGTTACGCTGGCCCCATTATCTTCTATTTCTCTCAGTGGCATCACTACTTTTTTTCAAGACTATCAACTATTAATTCATTTATTCTTTCACTCATTCATTCAATACATGCTTATTGATATTTGTTTGTTGATACTGATGTTGAATGAAATACCATGGAGAGAAGGAAAAATAAGACACTCCTCACCCTCACCCACTCCAGTGTTCTTTCCTGGAGAATTCCACAGACAGAGGAGCCTGGCAGGCTGTAGTCCATGGGGTCACAAAGAGTCAGACATGACTGAGTGACTAAATACTTTCACCCTCTAAGGACTTACATTTAAGTGAGACAGCAAGCCACTACCTAGAGCAAACAGTTAAAATGTTTTGCTTGGCAAATGTACTGAATACTTGGGGTATAAAAGAAGCAGTGATCTGTTTTATGTACTCTGTTACCTCCCAAGTGCACTTTCTTACTCACCTTTATTCCCCTCTTGGGATAACTCACAAACACTCTCTCTTTTCCCCCCTATTCTTGTTGCTATGGGTTCAAGGATTGTAAATAAATTTAATCTCAGGCTGGAATTCACAGTGCCTGCTAGTGACATCCTCAAGGGCTGTGTTGAGAGGGATTCTAAGGCTGTATCTCGGCCAGTGAGACTGGATAAGACCATCTATCTAAAGAGAATTTGACAGCTGTGATTATTGTGTAAGCTGACCTTCTATCATTGGCGCATGCTCAAGGCCTAGACCAGACTGTCCCCCTCTCTACTTGCAAGTCCCTTCATGCCACTCCCTTTCTCTGATTCCCTATCAGGAACACCAAAGCTGACAGTGATCTCTGTCTTTCCAGAATCATGCCCATTGCATGACTCACTGTCTCATGTCTGGTAGGATGGGTTCACTTTGTGTAAAATAGTCCTTAAGCACGAATTTTGCATCTTTGTCCATCTCCACCCAGGCTAGTACCAGTCTTGGCTTGTGACTGGTGCTAGATTGATAGACAGGCATCCATTCCAGGGGATTTTGAAGGGCTCTAGCAAACTTTCTTGGCTAGAGATGCCCTAGCCACGCTGCCTCTAGACAAGGCACTTGCGCAAAACTCCGCAAAGAAACACATGTGATGTTAAGTGATTTGCCCGCTCCCTGCTTCTCTGCTACTTTGGCTTGGTCTTTCCTTTCAGTAACACATCTCTGCTTCTTCCTTGCTTGCAACCTAAGACAAAATTTCTAAGAGGACCTGGTAGCAATCCCAGCCTAGCTAGAGCCAGGGGGATTGGAGTAGAGTTAAGCTGGGGATGTGAACTGTGTTAAAACTGCCTTCAGAATGATGGTAGCTCAGAAAGAAGTGTCTCTGAAGAGAGGGAAGCTTGGGAATCTCTGGCAGGGAGCTCTATGGAAAAGCCAATGGCAGAGAATTTGAAAGCTATAATCATTCTACAGATCTGGCCTTCTATGGTCCGAGTATAAGAGGACTGAAAATTTTCATGGGACAGGGAAATTTGAAGCCTGGAGAAGAGCCCATGAAAAGCTGATCTTGATGAGAGAGAGGGTGGTGACCCATTTCTTAGGAAAGCTGGAAGGAATAAAAATGTCTAGGGGATCCTAGCTATTAACATCTGGAAATAGGGGGCTCAGATAAAGTGAACCCAACATTTTTGAAGGTTGGCATTCAGGAAATGTTCAATGAGCAGGGTTCAAGGACGCATAAGGGGAGAGTTATTGAAGGGGCACCTATACATCATTCATTTCTTCAAAAACATGCTCTTTACAGCAACTGTGTGCCAAAAACAGTGTCAGGCACCAGGGACACAAAGAGAAAAAATACCACAGTCCTTGTTGTGGAGGCTGTGGGATCCATCCTAGCCTCTGAAGCATAGGAAACAAGGCCGGGAGAAAAAGCAACGAGCTTGGAGACGGCAGCTAGAGGCAAATGGCAAAGTGCCTTGAACATTCTGGAGAATTTAGTCTTTATCCAGTGGGAAATGGGGCAGCCCTGAGGGTTTGAGCTAAGGAAGGACGTGTGTTTAGACAGGCTGTGATGGCAGTGGCATGGAGCGAGCCTTGCAAGAGGAGGAGGTGAAGTCTGGAGAGCCAATGAGCAGAGAAGAGGAATTCCAAAGACTCCAGAGTCCGACTGGATTTGAGGAATACATAAAAAGCTATCTTTCACGAGGAACCAGGGGCACTGACCAAAACCTTTCAGTTTGAGGATGGTATTGGAAGCAAGGTAAACTAGCCAAGAAGGAGCAAATTCACTCAGCTACTGGAAAATTCACTTTTAAGTGGTGCCAGTACAGCCTCTGGGGACAGATAAACACATAATTTGACGTTTGTCCAGTCGCTCAGCTGTGTCTGACTGTTTGCCACCCCATGGACTGCAGCATGCCAGGCTTCCCTGTCGTTCATTATCTCCCGGAGTTTGCTCAGACTCATGTCCATTGAGTCATCTTGGATGATGGATGATGCCATCCAACCTTGTCCACTGTCATCCTCTTCTCCTGCTACCTTCAGTCTTTCCTATCATCACGGTCTTTTCTAATGAGTCAGCTCTTTGCATCAGGTGGCCAAACTATTGAAGCTTCTGCTTCAACATCAGTCCTTCCAATGAATATTCAGAGTTGATTTCCTTTAGGATTGACCAGTTTGATCTCCTTGCTGTCTAAGGGACTCTTAAGAGCGTTTTCCAGTACCACAGTTCAAAGCAACAATTCTTTGGAGCTCAGCCTTCTTTATGGTCCAACTCTCACATCCATACATGACTAGTGGAAAAATCAAAACTTTGACTAGACAGACTTTTGATGGCAAAGTGATGTATCAGTTGTGAAATTTGATGTGTAACTCAATTCCTTTATCTTTGAGATGAGCTCAAATTGTACCCACTTCATGGTGGTTTGGGGAGGGGGTGGTGAAATGAAATAATACATTGGGTTGACCAAAAAATTTTTTGAGATTTTCCTTAAGATGTTACAGAAAAACCTGAATGAACTTTTTGATCAACTAATACATGCAGCACTAAGCATAATGCCAAGAATGGAGCAAGTTCTCGATAGATGCTATCTATTGGATGTGTTATTAGGGATTAGGCATGTGTGCTCAGTCCTGTCCAACTCTTTGCAACCGCATGGACTGTAGTCAGCCAGGCTCCTCTGTCCATGGAATTTTCCAGGAAAGAATACTGGAGTGGGCTACCATTTCCTGCTCCAGGGAATCTTCCTGACCCAGGGATCGAACCCATGTCTCTTGTGTCTCCTCCATTGGCAGGCAGATTATTTACCAGCTAAATAACCGGGAATGGCAACTATAATACTCATTGTTATGGAGTATCCTTTTTCTCAGAAGACTAAAGAAGAAAAGGAAGAATTTAGGGAATGTATGCTGTAGGCATACATTCTCCAATGAGGTCTGAATCGCAGGGGCTCTTGCATTGTGAACTTCCAAATGTTTTAAAATTTTTCTGATGAGATGAACAATGGTATTAATGAATGGTGGTGGTGGTGGTTTAGTCGCTAAGTTGGGTCCAACTCTTGTGACCCATGGACTATAGCCCACCAGGCTCTGTCCCTAGGATTTCCCAGGCAAGAATACTGGAGTAGGTTTTCATTTCAGTCTCCAAGGAATCTTTCTGACCCAGGGATTGAACTTCTGCATTGCAATCCAATTTACTGACTGAGCCACCAGCAAAGTACTATATTAATGAATAAGACTTTCCAAAACTGCGTAATGATGTATATGGACATTTACAAGATCTGAATAACTCAGTGAACCAATATTTCCAAATGATCAATGCATGATGTAGAAGTTCCATTCAAAGTGTAGGATAGACCAATGGATTTTAATATAACAGAGGGTAGAAAGTTTTCTCTTTCAAACTGCAACTAATTTTTAAGAAAATACTGTTTGTTGAGTTTTGATATAATTCCAAGGATATCCACAATCATCAGAAATGCTAACAAAATATTCCTCCCTTTTCCAATTACATATCTGTGTGAAGCCATAGTTTCTTCATATACTTTAACAAAAGAATATGACATACCAGAATATATTCAGAAGCAGACAAGAGAATCCAGCTGATTTTGAATTTGCCAGACATTAAAGAGACTTATGAAAATGTAAAACAATGCCACTGGTCTCATTAATTTTGTTTTGGAAATATTTTTAAATAAAACACATTATTTATGTTCACATGTAATGGATTTGTTATTGTATATTTAAATGTATTAGTAAACATTTAAGATTTTTCTAGCATATAAACAATTTCTAGTGTAGTAAATATCAATAGATATAACCTACATAAACACCTTCATAATTTTTTTAAGATTATAAGGCCAATTAAAAATCTGCTGCTCTAGATTAGAGTAACTTTCCTTCTAGATGTGAAGTCCATGGTCTTGAGAGAGAAGAACAGGTTAGATCTTGTGTCATATTAGCCACAAGTTTAAAACATCATAAATATTTGCATCCAGATCCCTAAACAGGCTTCAAAAAGAAGCAGAGAAATGTGTCTCTTTCATTTCTTATAGAACAGTCCGGCCGAGCAAAATTCCCTGGAATCTTGCTCTGTCAATGTTTTCATGTGCTTGTGCCTTTGCTGAACCTTAGTACTTACAGTGGAGAAGTTCATGTTGTTTTGAAGAAGTCTGACCTAAGAGGAAGTTTCAGATACAAAACCCCTTGTATGAAGGGGTTTTGGTAGAATTGAAGGAGCCATTCTAATGAAACTCTGTGTGTGCATCAGGGCAAACTCCTGCTTGGTATATTTCTACCTTCATCACTCTGGGCTTTCTACCTACTGAGCAGAGTCTGACGATGACAATCAGTAATGTCTTCTGTTTTAAAAGGTTTTGATTTCACCTTCCACTAACTGAATGTAATATCTATGTATCTTGTCTGATTTCTTCTCACTAGACTTTGGGGAGGATGCAAGAGATACCCTTGGAGCCAGAGTAATGAATGGAGACCTGGTTACTCAGTACATTCAGACAGGGGCTCGCCACTTGAGCTGCCGGAAGCTTTCAGAAAGAATGGAGCAATACAAAAGCAAACTCGTTGAATGGGATCTAAAGTATAGAAGTAGGCTGTCTCATCTTTCCTGATCATATCAAGGGGAAGGCATTGACCTTGGGAGGGGTCCTTGTGATACACGTAAAACTTGTTTGATGCATACATGTTGAGCCCTGTTGTAGCTAATCGAAGTCCTGCTCCCGTGTTGGTGCAGGCATCATGACATCATCAAAATCTCCTAAGATTCTGTAGACTAGATGGGTTGAGGTCTTTCCTGCCTAAGCACTAGAGCTATGAAGAAAAAGAGGTATAGAGAAGGGTACCCAAGAATCTGCAAGAAGGGGTCCCGCTTACACTTTGAGGAGGGAAGTCTCCTGCGCTTGTACATCACCCAAACCACAGACACACTCCAATGAGCCTTGGTGGGCAATTTCCTGGAAAATGGTCCCACCCTCCGCTTTCCATCCTAGGTCCCAAGTTTCTGGTGTGCTCTTCCAAAGGAGACTCTGGGTTGACCAGCTCAGCAGAGAGAAGGACAGAAGCAGATGCCTCTGCAGTCACCTCTAAGATAAAAAGAACAAAATAACAGAGAGGGAAAAAGAGAGAGAGGAGAAAATCAAAGACTAATCCTAAAAATTCTCCTTTAATCTTAGAGCTTCCAGACCTAGTTTCCCTTTCATCTAGGACTTGGAAGTTATCTAGTTATTTTATGGGTAGTGAAACCACAAGGCGAAAAGAGGGTGGGGGGGGGCGGAGATTAAATTAATGAGCAGGTAAGCAGGTTATTATTTCGTCTGATCCTTCTTTCCTTCCTGCTAATTTCTCTGAGCCAATTTGGGAGGCAGAGCCTATCATGTTAACTCAGAGACAGACTATTGTATCCATGTTCTTTCTGAAGCCATTTATCTGAAGGATATTAAAGATCCAATTTACATAGACATTATGGCATTGTGAGGAGGACGTGTACATGTGCACACAGGAGAGAGAGAGGGAGGGAGGGAGAGAGAGAATGGAAAGGAGGTAGGGTATCCATCTAAGACGCCTGTGTTTGCATCTTGCTCAACCTGCATTGAGTACTGTCTCCATGAGATGCTCAAAGAAATTTGCAATCACTCAACAAGTTAGTTCAAGAAGACATTGGGCCTCAACAGAAATTAGGCTCCACGCAAAGGTGGAGATGTTTATTAAACTGTGGCTCAATCTTCAGGATCCTGAATTTCCTCATCATCACTACAAAGTCACAGTGGCAGTAATGGGACCCTCTTGAGCTTGATTTCTGCCCAATTGGATGCCTGATTGTGCTGCCCCACCCTTTGTGTGTTGGGGAAAAAGGTAGTATATATATATGTTGGGAAGAAGAGGTCAGACTCCCAGTTTAACCCTCAGCTTCCAGGTGAACCCAGTCCAGAACACAGAGTCTTTGTTTCCACACCAGAGAAATGAGTGACCTGGGACAATATGTATCTTCTCTGGAGAGGGGGCACTTCATTTTATTCACTCATGAAATAGAGATTAAAAACTCTTTTCTATATTATAGATATATCTATATTCTATAATATATATAAAAACACTTTTCTGATGACCCTGGTTTGTTATGCAAATGAAATGGAGAGAGACACGTAACAGTACCCTAAACAGAATTTGGCAGGGAAGAGGATAACACACCCGGCTACAGTGGTCTATTGGGAAGATCCTTTCAGCAACAGTCAGCTTCCCTTTGCTTTGATGCTGAGTTTACCCAAGAGCCTTGGGATGGATAACTTGGCCCCCTGAGCAGACCCACCCACTGTCCCATGCCAAGGCCAGCGGTCCTGCAGTGGATGCCGCCACTGTGAGTGAGGGCCGGCATTCACCTTCAATTCTTCCATTCCTTCACTGGCTCTTACACTCATTCAGTTCACATTCACAGATGAACTAGTGCAATGGTTCATGGCCTTGACTCCACTTCAGATCTTCTGGAGAGTTATAAAAAATTCCCAGATTCTTTCCCAGACCAATTAAATCAGAGATACTGGGAGTGACTCCCAGACATTGATATTTTTATAAAGCAACTCGGTTGCTCTAATGAGAGGCGGAGACTGAAATATTGACCTGGTGTATGTCAAGCATTGTGCTTGCTTCCAGAAAAGTTGACTAAGATGCCCTTAGCTTAATGTAAAACATCCCCCTTGCATCAGATCGCTCCTGGGAGAGAAGTAGGGGGATTATATCCCTGATTTTGCCAAGTTAAGTTGGATAAGACCTGAACTTCTTGATGAGACTGTGAAATGGTCTCCCCATCTACCCCTTGATGATGAACATGGGCTGTTGGCCTTACTCCTTCAGAATAATTGGTCCTTCCCAAATCTTGGGTACCGGCAAGCTCACCCTGGCCTCCCGATGTGGCCCCTTCCCTGCCCAGGCTTCTCCTACATCCCTCTGTCTGCAGCACAGATGAGGGAGTTAGCTTGCTGATGCTCAGCCTGTTCTTCACCCAGGCTCTGGGCCAGGTCTTTCCAGAATTCTCAAGGGGACCACCATCTCAGGAGCCATCTGCCTCATATCTCTATCTTGTAGGAGCTCTCAGAACGCTGGTTCTGTTCTTCCCTCCTGAAGCCTGGTCTCCTTTTGCACCAGCAGTCAAGTTTATAGTTTGTTTCTGATATAATGTAGTTCATTTGATGGGGGGGGGGGAAAGATGCCTTTGCTCTAATGGATGACTCTAGGTCAGGCAATGCACTTCCCCACTTTGGGTATTTTTGATTTGGCTAGGTGACACTTCCTTCAGGCAGGAATCTTTCAAGGGTCATGTCCCCACACGATGTCTTTGTCCTCCATATCTCAATTAGGTTCAACTCCCTGTCTCCCTTCCTCAGCAGCCGACATCCTCAACCTTAGTCCATGCCTGTCACAAGTCAAGGAAATGGTGCCAAATTAGGGCAGGCACCTGGCTCATGGCTGGGAAAGAAGTCAGGCTTCCCAATCAATTGTTTCTTCCTTTGGTCTCTCTTCAGAGCTGGCTGCTGCAATTGGATGGGGACTGTGATGTTTTATCATTTAAGTCTGTTAAGAATCTATTTCTTTCTGCATTCAAAACTTTATTCCCATCTTCTCAGGGACTTAAAATACTGTCCTTGAACTGAGACGGGACCCTGGCGCATTAAACACACTCGCAACTTCAAAGCTCTGTGTGTGTTGCTGCAGAGGGTCCCAGGGGAGCATCAATAAGAGACATGTGTTTGCTCTAGTACAAAGAGAAGCCTTGCTTCTTGATGGAGTTGATCTGAGGGGTGGGGGTGATGGAGGGGTTTGTTGTTTGTCTCCAAAGGAGAAGAGGATTAGGGGAGGAGAGGCTTAAGCTCCAGGAAGAGTTGCTGGCATCAGCAGCCTTCTTCCCAAGGAGGATCCTGGTTTCCTCCTAGAGCAGAAGCAAGGGAGATGCCAAGACCTCTGAGACCACAATGCCAACTGCTTCACCCTTGAATAATCATAAAGACTCCATCGTCTGTGTGGTCCTTTGCTATGCACTATCTCATTTGCAGCTCACGCTAGCCCTGAGGGTAGGTAATGCTATTATTACAATTGTCAGATGAAGAGACGAAGCCTCCCAGAGGACAAGTGGCATGGCCGGGATTGCCCAGCTAATACTGGACCTATGTCCTTTCTTTTGTCGAAGGTGGCAAGTAGATTTCAGTACCTGATTTACTGATGGATAGCTATTGCTTAGAAAGAAGGCAGAGTTGAGAAGGATTTTTCAGATTGCATCTGGGCTCAGTGGGAAAGAAGGCTGCGGTTAATGTGAAAGGTAAACTTAAATTTTAGCATCCAAACTGGGACACTTGAGAGTGAGAGGGATTATATTACTAACTATGACTGAACAACAAGTATAAATTGGACCGTTCTTCATGAACCAGGATATATGGTCATCTAAATTAAGTAATCAAGTGTGATCTGGGTATCTGGGTGGAGGTTGCCAGTCTGCAATGAATATGTCAGCTCTGACTTATTTCTACGACTCCTATGAGGACTTTCCTTCTCATTCACTTACCCAATGAGCAAGCTCAGCCTTTCATATCTTGCCAAAATTTGAGAGGGGTTTATCAGGAGTCATCTAATATGACTGCAATCCAGACCATAGTATGTCTTGCCATTTGTGCTCCCAAATCCTAAATCCCGTCACCTCCTGGAGGGAGAATAACCAAACAATGAATGCAAGGAAAGGGGACCCTTACAAGCTGAACATTTCTTTTTGACTACAGCATTAATATTATGACCATTCTTACCCATCACCCAAGTTGAGGACAGTCACAAAAATCTCTCCAATCCCACTCTGTGCTTATTTGACAACTATTTGTTCACTGTTGGAATTTGCTGCCAAACCCTCATCACCTCTTGCTTTGACTGTTTCAGCAGCCTCCTGCCTTGTCTCTCTGTCTTCACTCCTGCCCTTTCATTTCATGATTCCTTCTGCTAACAGATGGGTATTTCTAAAATTTTAAATCTAACTATATCACTTCCTAAAAATCTGCCTAAAAATCTTCACTGGTTTTCCACATTTGTTATGGACTGAATGTGCACTTCCAAAATTCACCCAATGAAGCCCTAATCCCAGTGTGACAGGATTTGGAGGTGGGACCTTTAGGATGCAATTAGGTTGAGATGAGATCATGAGGATGGGGCCCCATGATGGGATTAGTGCCTTTATAAGAGAGCTTGTTCTCATTTTCCTCCTGCCCATGCCAAGGAAAGACTATGTATAGACCCAGTTGATAATGACAACCTGTCAGCTAGGAAGGGAGGTCTTGCAAGAACCTGGTCATTCTAGCACTTTGATTTCAGACTTGAGCTTCCAGAACTTGGGTAAATAAAATTCTGTTGTTTAAGCTCCCCAGGGTTTGGTATTTTGTTATGGCATCCTGGCAGAGTCAGATAGCATCTAAAATGATTAGGTTCACGTTTAAAGCCTTCTCGTCTTCTTTTGGTCTGGTCAGTGCTCACTTAACCCTTAACACACCAGTTCCCATCAAACCTTCCCCATACTCTAGTCCTAGGCAGAAGTTCTTTCTCCATTCATTTTGCAGGATGGTTCTATAACAGCTTGCATACTGGCTTATGACTTTGTCCTTTCCACTACACAAGAGTTCAAAGGAGTAGGAATCGCATAGTGTTCATTTTGAGCACTATGATATCTGTCATGTGCACAAGGGTGCTAAGTTCAGTCATGTCAAATTCTTTGTGACCCTACAGAGGGTGGCCTGTCCGACTCCTCTGTCCACGGGATTCTCCAGGCAAGAATACTGGAGTGGGTTGCCATACCCTCCTCCAGCAGATCTTCCTGACCCAAGAATTAAACCCGCATCTCTTGTATCTCCTGAATTTTCAGCATCATCTGAGAAGCCTGATATTTGGCATTCTAGGTGCTTAAATAACCTTTAAGAAATTAATAAATATACAGAAGAGGATGATTGAATACATAAATGAATGAATGACACCATGCTCCTGAACAGAGCTTCTTTCTACAAAAATGTTCAAGCTATCAAGGAAATACACTCTGGATTCCAAAGAGTTCCCTCAAAAAAAAAAAAAAGAACCAGGGAGGAGGAGAATGACAATAAAATTAACCAGGGAGACTTGATAGATCTGCAGCTTTACCTTCCGCCCCCTGGGGACACACTCTGGGTAGAGGTCAGGGCAACAGTGGGGAGCAGTAGAACTGGGTAATCAGGATGGGAGTCCATTGCATGGCCCACCTAACTTGCTAAGAAAGCTCTGCTGAGAAGTGGGAAGTAGAGGAACAGAGAGTGGAGAAGGAGCTGGGCAAACAAGCTCCTGTCTTTACCTTCACATACCCCCCAGGACGTTACAGGTGGTGCCAATACAGGAGACAAAAGAGACTCGGGTTCGACCTTTGGGCAGGGAAAATCCCCTGGAGAAGGGCATGGCAATCCACTCAGGTATTCCTGCCTGGAGAATCCCAAGGACAGAGGAGCCTGGTGGGCTACAGTCCATAGGTTCACAAAGAGTCTGACATGACTGAAGTGACTCAGCACACATGCATGAATATACCCCATTTCCTACACTAAGCTTTCTCTTCTGTCCCGAAGCTGTGAGTGAATTTCCTTGCTTGGCCCTAGCAGCGTTCATCCTCATCCCTCTGCTTCTTCCATCACCCTGCCCTTGCCCTCTGGAGATCCTCCAGGAGCCCACCCGCCCTGGTCTTCCTCCTCAGCCTCCTCCTTGGAAATGCTGTGCTCAGAAATCCTCCCCCTATTCCCCACCAGCAATCCCCCCAGTGAGGCTGCAGATGGGCAGGGTACAGGCAGGACAGGGGTGGTGAGGGGGAGAAATGTGGTCTAGAGCCTAAAACCAGGAGTTCAATGGGCAACAGCCCCCATGAACTGCTCCAGCTTCAGCTGGAAACCCTGCTTGGTCCTCAGGCATTTGCTCTGTGGAGGATCCTGGTTGTGCCTCTCTCTGGCTTCATCACTGACCCCTGAGTGCAAAGCTGTTTCTCTGCATCTCTCCTCTTTGCCCCAGTGCATCTTGGCAGTCCAATTAGTGCCTGGCGGAGAGTTTCTTGAATCTGAGCAATCCGCCCACCCAACCTTTCACCTCCCAATTTTGCTTTCCTGCCCTTTTAGGGAGATGTTTGACAAGCTCTCTTCCATTTCATCTTCAAGCCACTGACATGTTCAGAAGCTCTGCTGCTGTCTTCCAAATGAAAAGCAGGTTAATTAAGGCATATTTTCCAGCTTGTTTTTAAAAGAGAAAACAAAAGAGAGAGAACAGGTATCCTACCTAATGGCTCCTAATTGTTTCTTTCCCCCAAAGTCTTCAGAGTGAAACAGCCTAATTGAGGGCTTCCTCATCTGGCATTAAAGAGGGGAGCAAGGTGATACCTGGCCCCCCATCTAACTCCCACTCTCTGTCAAGGTCCTGCTGATGTGCCATCTCATCACAGAGACCTCCCCTCTACCCGGGACTAGGTTAGGTGACTATACTGGATGCTGTGCGGTGCAACCCCAAACCTTCTGAAGGACCAAAGAAGGCATTCTGCTGGCTGTTTGGAGGGTTGTCAATTGACACCTCTTACCTGTTAACCCTCCTGAGGAATTGCTGTCATTGAAGACAGTCATCTCACCAATGTCATGGCCTTTTTGTGGGGTGGCCTGCATCTGATGATTGGCCCATGTAAAGATGTCAAGGCCTGAGATGTCTTGGTTCAGCTTGGTTCAGCTCTGAGATGCCATTCTAGTTTTAAGTCCCTGTGATGTCGCTGCAGCCTTTAAAGCGGCTGCCTTTCAGCCCAGCTCCTCCCTCTGCCCAGTCTTGCTTCTTTCCTTTCCCACAGGGGTTGATCCCATAAATGCTCCAAAATTATCTTCCTGCCCACTAATCTCCATCTCAGGGTCTGATTGCTGGGCAGCTTGACCTGGAACAAGAGAACCTCATCTGTGCCATCATTAGCAGTGTGCACTGGTATCCTGGATTCCAAAGAGATGTGTTAGGGAGGATAGAATGCAATGAGACCATTTGTGTTTTCTCATCTGGCAGACATTTGTTGGTTTGATTCTTTCCAGACTTCTCTTGCTTTATTAATTCCTACGAAACACTGTCTACCACCTACCAATACACCTGTCTACTTACCTACAATCTATCATCTATGTTTCTATTTTCCTTCCTTCCTATATCTATCAATCAATCAATCTATCTATCCACCCCATCTCTATCTACCCATCCATCCCATCTACCTATTCATCCATCCCTATTTCTCTCTATCTATCTATCATCTATCTATCCACCCCCATCCATCTATCTCTTTGTAGATGTTGATGATGTTGGTACCCACTCAGATAACTTTCATGGGCTGGTGCTCCCATCTCCCAGCTGCTGTAATGGTTGGCTTATAACATGTACCAACTGCCTTCTTTGCAGAGAATTTCTCTTGGTCTAACAGGAGCTGTTTCACCTTAGAGGCTCTGCACCCATCTTCTCTTCCCCAGTGACAGACATCAGGGAATGACTGGCACAGCATAAAAGGGCAGCCCTCTTGCTTCAGAGTGGGACAATTTCTATGTTAGAATTGACTGAAGACCTCCTAATGAGATCAGACTGAAGCTAGTTTTCAGACAAGGGCACATTCCTGCTTAGCTTTGTCCCCACATCCTCTTTTGCTTTCCTCCATTCCCCTCTCTCGAGCTTGTTGTTGTTTAGTTTTTAAGTCGTGTCTAACTCTTTCACCACCTCATGGACTGTAGCCTTCCAAGCTCCTCTGTCCATGAGATTTCCCAGGCAAGAATATTGGAGTAGGTTGCATTTTCTACTCCAGGGGATCTTGCCGACCCAGGGATTGAACCTAGGTCTCCTGCATTAGCAAGTGAGTTCAATAAATCAATGAAAATCCTCATCTAAGCCTCTGCTTTTTGGAGATCCCAACCTAAGCCATTTTGTATCAAGAGTAATCCTAAAAAAGCATGCAAGCAAACAAACAAAAAGCAGACGCCAAGCAAGGGATTCTAGAATTGGAATGCGATGGAGCCCCCATTGCTGGTGGTAGATGGAGTTTTAATGATTTCTGGCAGGCTGCAGCACAATGAGTGCTAAGATTTTTAACATGGTGAACTGGGAAATGGATGCACTATCTGGTTTAGTGTCTTGGGAATTTGAAAGGTTTCTTAGCCTATTTGGGTTGCCGCATACTGGGTGGCTTGTATAACAGAAATTCCTCTCTCATAATTTTGTGATCTGGAAGTCCAAGATCAAGGTGTTGGCAGATTTGATTTCACCTGAAGCTGTTCTCCTTGGCTTGTAGATGGCTACCTTGTGGTGTCTTCACATGACCTTTTCTCTGTACTTACATGTCTCTGGTGTCTCTCTCTTCTTATAAAAAGACACAATCCTATTGGATTAGGGCCCCACCCTTATGACCACATTTAATCTCATTCATTTCTTTCAAAGACCCTATCTCTAAATACAGTCACATCAGGGGTTAGAGTTTCAACAGACTTTTGAGGAGACACAATTCAATCCATAACAGAAGGAATGAGGGTAATACCAACCAGAAAGACTACAGAATTGGGTGACTTTTGCTCCACGGATTTGCTGGAGAGAGGAAATGATAAGCTCAAATCTATAAACAATTTAAAGCCAAGTTGTGGCATTTAAAGAGAATTTTTACACCTGTAGCTAGAAGCAGACAGAGTTAAAAGCCAGGCAGGCATAGGACTTAATTGTAGGAGTGGCAAAACTTCAAAGGAGACTCAAGTATCAGCCAAGGTAAGTCATCTATGCTGAGACCAGAGCTCTAATAGGGAAGTTGTGGGACCTTGATTCTTGGAGTGGGAATATCTGTATCAACGTACTTAAGGTTGATTCCTCAGAGTTCCCTGAATCATTTGGGCCTGCACAAATGGCCTTCTCTTCCTTGTAAAAGACTTGCTTGAAGGTGATACAGAGACTTCAAGTGAGGCATTAAGGAAGGACAATGCTTGTCCTCCTCAGATTTCCCCACCCCCTCTGCCCTCTGGTCATCAGAACCGTAGACTGGGGTCAAATCTCAGCATAGCCAGACTAGGGAATTGGTTGGCCTGGCTAAGGGGTCAGAGGAATCCAGAGCTACAGGAGTACCTGTCTTTAATATAGTAATATAGTGGCAGAAAACAGGAGTGGACCCAGAAGGGCCTGCTCTGGGGTGGGGGCCAGAATATAAAGCTGTTATAGAGGGTTTTCCAATACAGGGCACTCTCCCATGACACAGCACACAAACCCTGGCAAGGCCCCTGAGTTTCTATTTTAAATCACTGCTGAGATGGCTCTTGGAAGCTTGGCTAAAGTGAGAGCCCACATTAAACAAAACAGAGTTGCCAGAATTGCCATGTTGAACTGGATAGGGAGGGATCAAAAGGCTCAGAGAAAGAGGCATCCTAGAGTGGGTCTGTTATATAATCTGGAAAATCCACCAGCTAACTGTGGTTTTCAGGGGGCAGGGGAGGTGGCTGGATGTCACTCTGTTTACCAAGGTGATAAGGGGTACTGACAACCCCAGAGGGCTGAGCATTAGGACTGATGGAGATCCTGTGACACGCCGGGCTCCCTATTAAAAGTTAGAATGTTCCAGAGTAGCAGAGACCTGATGATAGCACCCAGTTGTCAGAGGCAAGGTGGACATGATTACTGAAACAGGTAACAAGGTTGAGGTGGCAATCAGAAGAACCTGGCCTGCAGGGATTTTTGAAAATGGTACATGGATCATGGTGTTCCTAGAGGTAAAATAGATGGGCAGCCAGCAGGTATACTGCTTAATAGATAATAATAGAAAGAGATCAAGGATGGATGAACATAAGGCCAAGTTCAGCTTCTCTAATAGAAAAACATGATCCCTTGTCTAGCTTTCAGAAGTGAACCAGTTCTCAAACCCAAAACTCACAGACTAAAGGAGAGGCCAAGTTCTCATAAAAAGGGGCCTGCAACACTATGATAAGTGTATATAGCAGAAAACTGTATACACCTGTATACTTTGCAGGGTAACTGATTACCCAAGTTACCCCACAAAGCACCTATAGTCATTTACCTGCATAACCAGGCACTGGGAAAATTAACACTCACAGCCTTGTAAGGTTTGTTGAAGACAAGGTCCGAGTTGACTCCAACACGTGGGGACACAAAGCATGGTTATGACACTTCCATGAGGTTAGAGGAGGCCAGATAATAAATGAAATTTTGGCTTCCAAGTGTCTCAAGATATCCACCAAGTGGTCATTTCTCTGATTGCTGTGCTGTGCTTAGCTCATCAGTCATGTCTGACTCTTTGTGACCCCATGGACTGCAGCCCACCAGAGTCCTCTGTCCAAGGGATTCTCCAGGCAAGAGTACTGGAGTGGGTTACCATGACTGCCTTCAGGGGATCTTCCCGACCCAGCAACTGAACCGGGGTCTCCTGCATTGCAGGCAGATTCTTTGCCAGCTGAGCTACCAGGGAAGCCCACTTTTCTGGTTACTGAAATAAAATTGGAATGGACATAGTTAGTAGAAGGTATAACCTTGGTTCCTTGACCTATAGTGTAAGAACTACTGAATGGGAAAGACAAGTAGGACCCCCCATGAATGTTCTCTCCCTCCACTAAAAGACCAACAACGATATCACATTCCAGGGAGGATGGCAAAGATTGGTGCCGCCCTAAGTAACTCATAGGATGCTGAGGTGGTGGCTCCTTGTCATGGTCCCATGTAGTTGACCCAGTCTGGCAAAGCACAAGTGGATTGTGACAAATGACCGTGGACTACTCCAAGGTAGTCCCAGTTGTAGCTGCTTTATCAGTCATCCTTATTTACTAGGGGAGATTAACATGGCCTTGGATAAATGGTATGTAGCTATTGATCTGATGAATACATTCTTTTTTTTTAATATCCATAAGCAAGGATGATCAAAAGCAGTTGGCATTCATATGAAACAGACAACAGTATAGATTCACCTTCTTGTCTCAGGGAGAATGTGAATTCTCTGCTTCTTATATGGTCCAAAATGTCCTGCACCATCTGGATATTGGATAAAATGTCAGAATGGTCTATGGTATTAATGCCATCATGTTAGTTGAACTCAATGAGAAGTAACAAATACCCTGGATGTCTTGGTAAGATCCATGCATTCCAGAGGGTTGTCGAGAAACCCTGGAGATTTAGGTCCTAGAGAATTCCATATCACTGATGCTTTTAGAGGATTAATAGCCTAGATGTGGCCCCTCCTCAAGATGAGATATTGCTTCTTGTACCTCTTATTGTCAAGACAGATAACACTTAGTGGGCTTCTTACGGTTTTGGAGGCAGCATAATCTACTCTGGGGAATTCTGCTATATCCCATTTATCAGAGGATGGTAGCAGATCCCTAGCTTGGACAGTGCCAGGTAGGTCAACCCCTAGATGAGTTACTTAGACCAATGGAAGTGCTAAAATGTGAGATCTAAAACGGGTGGTGGAGGGGGAAGTACCGAGCGGTGACGTTGCCTCGGGAGCAAATATCAGGGCTGTGGTTCATTCTGGTCACCCTCCTTCACAGTGTTTTCCAGGAAGCTGGGGCCCTTCAGTATTTTGGAGGCACTGTCTGGATGGAGTCAACAATGGGAGAAGTGAGGGGGTCAGAGCCTGCAAAGGTGGACTGCAGAAGATGTTCTTAGCGCCCTACCCAGGTACCCTTTACACACCGTGAGTGCGGGGCAGCTGGCTTGGGAGCCGACAGTGCCCCTCCATCCTAAGAGCTGATCTCAGCCAGTGGCTGACTGGCGCAGGGAGACCAAGTGTTCTTTAGGTGGGACTGACTGGTGCGTTCAGTGCTCTAGAGCCAAGCCTTCCCGTGAGATCAGCCTGAAGCTACTTCCTCTTCCTACTCTGCTTCTCCAGCCCCACCCACTCGGGCTTCCCTCACTCCTAAGAGTGCTCCCCCTAAAAAATCAGTTGAGCAAGAATTCCTACTCACATGTGCATCTACTGCACAACCAAAGCCAGTGTGTACATTAATTTCGTACACACTGTGTGCATTTATTATTGCTTCTAAAGCAGACTCTTTCCAATGCCGTCGTTCAGGGTATACTGCACAAACCCAGTTGTCATTTTGCACTTTCTGAATTATGTTTATTAACTCTATGACCCACATATATCAAAGACCAATTTACTTTATGATTCCTCATGTCTCAGTTAAGTAATTCCAATCTGCATATTTTGAGGGATGGAGAATGTTGCACTCAGAAGTTTACTAGTTCAGACTAAGTTAGTAGGTGGAATCATATCACATAACTGAACTTGAACTTCCTGAATTCCATTATAGAAATTCAGAGAGAAAGCGAAGAAAGAGAGCTTTTATTTACCCATTGTCTTTTCTTCCATAGCTCAAATTCAAAGAGAAATAAAAGGAATTAATTTTTGGCTTTTGAGTTTCTGAGAGTCCGTGTTTTGGAGATTTTGAGGATTTGCAAAGAAAATTTTGACAATACCTCCTTTTTACTTCGCATGCTTGATTTTGAAGCAGACTCTCCTGTGAGAAACTATTGAATTATTCTATAATTTAGACTCTTCATTTCAGACCAGGCTTCCCCACTTCTGTCTGAATTAGTGAAGTTTGACTAAATGTGGACAGGAAATGAATTGCAAATTATATGTAAATGTGTATAAATTAGCACCGTTATTAGAATAATTTGCATCAACAGCTCTATAATTAGGCAGCAACCTGGGAGAAAAGGGCAGTGGGCAAAGGATGGAGGAAGCTAGGAAGACAGCCCAGAAGTCCTGGGTCCCCACCTCTATGTTAATGAGACTGCAGTTTTCCTTCCCCAGACCCCTTGGCCCAAGACCTTGGGGATCTAAGATCCATACCCTGCTTTTGTCTGATTCTTGCTAAGATGCCTTGTCGGTGTTGCTCGGGGGAACTTGGCTTTTCCTCCTCAGTGTAGCACTGTGGGAGGCCCTGGGATCTGGGGTATAGAAGTCTCAGATCATGGCTTTCAGGGTGACTTTAGCTAAATCACACTCTGATCCTCAGTTTCCTCATCTAGAAAATGGGATTTGCAAAAAGTACTTCGTCCTACACTGTTTCCCAGTACTTGCCATTCGGATGAGATCATGCATTGACCGGTACAGCTGCCCATGTGCATTTGGTATTATTCTGATAGCCGAGATCATCTGGCCAGCAAGCGGCAGGTCTAGGATGAAACCCAGATTTGTCTGGCTCACAGCCCATGTCGCTGCCTCCCATTGCCCAAGTGGGAAGCATCCATGAAGACCAGTTTGTTCCCACGTCATCCATTCTTCTAACATCACTTAGTCTCTTCCCTCACGTGCATACAGTTCTCTTGGGGCCAGAAATGGTGTCTTCTATGCCTTTTGCATCCTATCCTCAACACACTTTCTGGTGGGCCATGCCCAGGTCAGTACCAATCCTTGGGGCCTGTCTGTGGACTTACTGACAATGCTTCTCTCTCTTTCCTCCTTTGACCTGGGGCAACTAGGAAATGACACGAAGCTCCCATCCCCTTGTCTATAGCTACCCTTGGACAACCCACCTTTGAGCAAAAAAAAAAAAAAAAGGCAGTTACAGAGATACAGGGAATTGCAAAGAGTGTCTGATGAAGCAAATGACCACCTACTTGCCTTTGGAATGGGTCATATGGATTTTCTTTTTAGCATATTTGTCATCTTTATTTGCCATGAAAACACATGTTCATGCTCTGAACCTAGCCCAGAGGATAATCAGTGGCCAGAAGGAGATCACTAAGGTGTGTGAATCATCCCAGGCAGATCCCTGAGGGATGAGCCCCTGTCACAGAAAGATCACAGGGTTTGGGTTCAAAATTAGGTACTGGTTCCCACTCTGTGAT
The DNA here is from genome assembly GCF_963930625.1 of Muntiacus reevesi. Lineage (NCBI taxonomy): Eukaryota > Metazoa > Chordata > Mammalia > Artiodactyla > Cervidae > Muntiacus > Muntiacus reevesi. Next base: position 65,043,162 of record NC_089257.1, read on the forward strand.
CTTGTAAGCCTTCTGAGCCTCCTTGTATCCTTCACAGAGTGACCGTGAGGATGAAATGGGATTTTCTATGTAAAAGGAATTTGCTGTTATTTCATGATGATCAAGGGCCCCCGGCACAGAACTTCAGTTCCTGGCTGCCTGTCCAACCTTGCGTCTACCTCTCCACCCCTCAACACAACGTTTGTTACTCTAGACCTAGAGAATGGCTGCTCATTACAGCTGTCTTCACTCCCACTGCCGCTCTTCTCTGGATGGCTTTTCCTGCCCCATTGTTTGGCCAATGTCTACGGATTGTCCATCCATTCAACAGATGGATGTTTGTTGAGCATCCACTGTGTGCCAATCACTGTGACAGGCACTGGGGACACGATGGTGAACTAAACAAAGATGGTCCTTTTCCTTCCGGAGCTTATATTTTCTGAATGATGGAACACTCAGATTAAATATTACAGCCTACTGTGACATCCATCCTCCCTTAGCAGACTTCAGCACCTCCTCCTTTGTACCCCACCGACACTCTTCTAGCATAATGTCTTTGAAAGTGAAAGTCTCTTCTGTCCTGTCCGACTCTTCGTGACCTCAAGGACTGTAACCCGCCACGCTCCTCTGCCCATGGGATTCTCTAGGCAAAAATACTGGAGTGGGTTGCCATTCCCTTCTGCAGGGAATCTTCCCGACCCAGGGATCAAAGCTGGGTCTCCTGAATTGCAGGCGGATTTCCATGCTCAGCCCCACCCTCCTCTTCGCCCTCTCCCTCTCTGCCTGTCTTTTCTCCTCCTGCTCTCTCTCCCCCCATCATACTGGCAGCCATCTTCTTTGTCCTTCCATGGAATTTATGAGGCCAATCCTTGAAATGAGAAGGTGACTACTTTCAAATAGATAAAAGAAAGCCCTTCTTTTCCCAGCAGATAATTAATTTGTGTCACTTGCTAGTCATAGAACATAATTGAGGCCAAGGGCTTAAGAAGGCCCTGAGAAGGAATTAGACACGTACGGTCACACCAGGGGGAATGTATCACTCACACTGCCTCTCCATCCCTGGAGGGCGAGGTGAGTGAACCCTGCCCTGAGCCGGGTAGCAAAGAGCTTCTCAGCCTATTAAGGGGCCCCGGCCAGGTCCTGTACTCACTTACCACATAGTGAGCTGAGAGTTAGCTTCCTGGCACCAGTGACAGACTTGTCATCAAAGGGTGGATGAAGAATAAGTCAGGAGCCCTGGATTCAAGTCCTATCCTTGCTCCAGCTGAACAATTACGATGTATTCCTTAACCTCTCACAGCCTGTGAGTTCCAGAAACCCACGAGTCCTGTGTGTTTCTCCTCCCTGGGCTGTGGACAGGGGCTGCAGTGGAGCTGGTCAAGCTATAGGATGTGAAGGACTGAGTTCCCTGCCCACTCACCTTGTTGCTCACCTTTGGGTGTAGTTAAAAGGTTGGCTTTAGAGAGAGGATGTTCACCAGGAGCTTACAGTCTAAAGTTGCTGACATTGACCTTGGATACAAGGCCCATCCTGCGGGCATGGGGTGATCTCAGGTGAGATCCCGGGAGCAGAAGCAACTCAGCATCCCTGAGACCGAGGCCTACATCCAGCAAGACCAGCTGCAAGGTCTTGGCAACTCCCTTTTCATTCTTTACTCTGTTTCTTAATCTGCAAAATGGACATTGGGGGTTGGAGCAAAGATCATTATTCCAGATCATCATTTTTCAAAGTATCCTTCAGAATATGAAAAATTTCAAAAAACAGTTCCAGAAAGAAAAAATTCAAGAAAATGTTTGAGAAACGCTGCCTAATATCTGTAAAGATAATCAGCAGGCAGATGAACATAAGTCTATAATCAGGAGAGCTGTTTCTATTCAACCTGTCTTGGCTCAAATTTTGCAGAACGCTTATAACGTTGACATTGATTATTGTGGGCACATGCTGCTGGGGGCATGTGACAGAGGAATCTCTTGGGTTTTTCCTCATCGGATTTTTCTGTCTCTGTGACTCTCACAAGGCAATTCCACGTGCCAGTGGAAGCAGTGGGGATTGGGGGGCATCCAACTTCACACCAAGGATTGGCCAGTGGTCACACTGCGCTGTTTCAGAATGTCCTATAGAGTTTGTCTGCCATCTCCTTCTTCCCAATTATGCTTTTCTGATCAAGTGACTTTCAGCCAGCTTTCTCTGAGCAGAAACACCCAACAGAGGGAGAGGCAGGGGGACAGTATCCAGTAGATAGGAAGCCCCGAGAAGGTAACTGGGGGTGCCTGCTGCTGCTGGTAGGGCTTCCCAGGGGGCACTAGTGGTAAAGAATTTACCTGCCAAGGCAAGAGATATAAGAGATGCAGGTTCGATCCCTGGGTCAGGAAGATCCCCTGGAGAAGGAAATGGCAATCCACTTCAGTGTTCTTTCCTGGAGAATCCCATGGACAGAGGAGCCTGGCAGGCTACCTTTCATAGTGTTGTAAAGAGTCTGACTCAACTGAAGTGACTTAGCACGCATGCACACAGGTGCCGGCAGGATGCACGTGCTGCAAAGTAGCCAGCCACACACCCCCTTGGGCACTCTGTGAGCTGGGTCTCTGGAGCCAGCAGGGAGTGTGATAAGCCAGCCCCTACTTGTAGAAGAACCACCAAGATAGCAGAGCCACGCAACGTGACTGAGCATGACCACAGAAAATGCCCTGGGTGCTCCAACTGTGCCATGCATTGCCCTGAGGCTGGAGACCCCGGGGTGACTCAGGCCCACTCTCTGACTTTGAGGTGCCCTTGGGCTAGGAGAGGGACAGGATGACAGACAGCATGTCACCAGATAACAGTACCTATGTTCCAGACTTGGTGTACAGTGTCACCCGTACACCACCTGTACCCTTTTTAGTTAAAAATTCAGATGCCTGTCTTCAGGCCTAGATTTTGAGAGTCAGAATTTAGGAGCTGATGCCCAGGCATCTCTGTACTATGGTGTGTGATGAAACTGAGAGATTACTGACTTACATGGATATGGCTGGTGGGAAAAGCTTGCACTCTAGGATCAGGATGCTGGCTGGCTGACCCTGGACAAGCCATTCCTCACTCTGAGCCTTAGCTTCTTCTTGTTTCCCCTGGCTGTATTGAAGCACAATTGACAAAATTGTAAGATATTTAAAGGGTGCCACGTGATGATTTGATATATGTACACATCATGAAAGGATTTCCCCATCTAGTTAATTAAGACATCCATCATCTCACCTATTTATCTCTTTCTTTTTGGTGGAAACGTTTAAGTTCTGCTCTCCTAGCAAATTTCAATTATATGATCCATTGTTATCAATTGTAGCCTCCATAATTTACATTCATCCTCAGACCGCATGCGTCTTATAGTTGAGAGTTAGTCTACTGTTAGGAACCTCTTCCATTTTTCACAACTCTTTAGCCACGGGCAGTCATTCTACTCTATTTCTCGGAGTTTAAAATTTTCTTTTAGAGTCCACATATAAGTGGGACCATGCAATGTTTGTTTCTCTCACTTAGCTTCTTTATTGAACATGTTCATGCATTTGTGGCAGGAGTGACATTGGAAGAGAGCGGGTAAAGCAGCCGGCACAGAGTCTGGCCTGGCACAGGAGCTCAGGGGGTGGTGGCCATCCTCCATATGTTTATTGCAGTGCAGGAGAACCACAGAAGGCAGAAGAGTCACCCATCAAACCACTCCCTCCAGCCTCATCTCAGAGGGAGGGAGGAGCCAGGCTAGGCTCTGGGTGTGTTGGAACTCCCTGGATCCAGGGGTGCTGCACGTCTGTATAGACACCATTTAACCACAAAAGTTGACATTGAACCAGATACTTCAATGCTTTTTATAAGCGAGGACCAGGGGTTTGTGAGGCTCTGCAGTTTCCCGTGGCTCTTCAGCCAAGAGTCAAATTTCCTGTTACACCCGCTCCTTTGCTTTAATTCACACATTTAGGGCCAAAGCACTCACTATTTTTATAGTATTTATGAATTTCCTGTGGGTGTGCCTTGTTGCCTTTGGAGATTCTAAAGGCCAGGAACTGGACATTTGACACCACTTCTTCCTTTAGTGCCATGCAAACAATAAGCACTCAATAAAAACCTGTGGCTAACTGATAATTGATCTGTTGCAGCAGAGAGGAGAGATGCCAGCTGCGGCTGTTTTGTCCTCAATTTGGGTTCATTTCCACCTTTAAAGAGCGTGTGCATTATTATATTATCATATTATGCAAACCAAATATTCTAAAAAGACAGATAGTTAACAAACAGACTAGTAGATTAGGAATTGCCTGTGGGATTCATCCTAATCAACCAGCCTACTTATCTGCCTGTGATCAGGGTCCTGAATCTTTATCATTCAGCGGAGTGAAGCAACATCCCAGGTTCCCAGAGGAGTAGAACGGGATTTCAATTACATATCCATTTTTTTTTATCACTTCACTGAAATAACATGGGCTCCCTGGCTCTAAATTGCTAAAAACCAGTTTAACTTAAGGAGACAAATAGACACTAATTACACAGAGCAAGTGGAGTCCAAAGCATCTAGGCACTTGGCTGAGAAATGCCTTCCGCCACTCACTCCAATGCAAAGCTGGAAAAAATGGAAGTTTCCCCTCCTGCTTCTTCACTCCTAGAACCTCTCCCACCAGGAAGGTAGGAGTGTGAGGGGAGGGGTAAGAATCAGCCATCTGGGGAGAGAAGTTGGGATGTTCCTCTTTTAGCCCTGGCAAACTATTAAATTGAAGACCATGGCATCTGTTTCTTTTGTATAATAATCTGTGCTGTTGTCTACATTCTTATTTAGAGGCACCTTCTAAATCCTAATCGGTTCTGCAGCTTCCAGCAGAAAGAGTGATGATACATAGGCATGGTGGAGGCCTGAGTGGTACCAGCTTCCCAACCACAACTGGTTATATGATCTTGGACAAGTTACCTTAGCTCTCCACTTCCAGTTCCTCTTCTGTGCAGTGAGATCCAGGGGTGTGCCAGTAAATATGTAACCAGCTCTCCTAGGAGGAAAAGACCTTATTTACAGCTTTTGCCAATTTCCATGGTGTAAATATGCCCACAATGACAGATTTCAAGCTGCCAAACCAACATTGAATAAGGAATTGGGAAGAAACGCCCATGACCCACTCTCCTAAACTGGCGTGGAATGGTTCCAGCTCTTGTTGAGCTCTCTTCCATCATCAAATCGAATAACAATGTGATAGCCAGGCAGAATGCATTCAATCTCTCCCTGTCTGGGCAAACACATATCCTTAGTTCCTAAAGTTAAAACCAGATGGCAAGTAATAGGAAAAACATCTAGCTTCTGCCTGTCTCAGAGGTGGGGTAAGAATAAAGGGAACAGTATTTTAAACATAAGGTAAAAGTAGAATACAATTCTTTCCATTATTCATATCAGTGTTTAATGAATATGAAATAACATTTATTAATAAAATGTAGTAAAATATTCAAACTCTCCTTGAACAAAACCACTCTTCCCTGCTTTTGTGCCTGTGTGAAGGAGAAGGTGGACAATTTATTCCATGTCAAACGAGTTTGACAAGGGACAGATGGACAAAGTGCCTTCTCTCCATCTGTCATGCCCAAGTTCAGGCTCAACAAATGCTTAGTGGCTGTGTATTGATGAGACCTCCTGGCCATGGGAAGTTTCGTCTCTCACAAATGGCAGAGATCTGATAATCAGGCACTGCGTACCAATGGGACCATTCAAGGGACTTCCTTGGGGATCTAGTGGTTAAGACTCCAGGCTTCCACTGTAGGGGGCAGAGGTTCAATCCCTGGTCAGAGAACTAAGATCTTGCATGCTGCATGGTGTGACCAAAACAAACAAATAAATGAAAAAATAAATAAATAAAAAAAAATCCCCAATTGGACCATTCAAATTTCCCCAATGTGACTGTGTTGCCTTCGCATCCATGCTTTTGCCTTTCTCAAATAGTCCTTCCTCCAGCTCTTCTGCAGACCATTCCCTTCCTTAAGACCACCTCTCTCTCTGAGAGTGCTTTCACCTCTCTCACAGCACATATCTTATCCAGCCTTGACTTTAGTCACCGATGCTCTTGCCCTATCCCTCAACCAGACTGTGAGCATCTTGAAGGAAGAGATTAGGTCTTATTAATCAATTTTGTATTTCCCACAGTGTACTTAATACATGCTTTTTGAATTTTAATTGAATTTGTAGGACTAGAAGGTGATACAGTTCCTTAATCTAAAGAGTTCTTTTTTAAAAATTGAGCCCTGAAGTTAGATTCTACTGAAGAATATGCAGAGTAGCATTAGCTAAAACTGTTGATGTGCAGAGGAGTAGTAGACAACAGAATTCTTAGTATGCTCAGTAGGATTTTTACTGAGTGGAATTTTACTCCCTCTCTCACACACACAGTGATTTGCTTGGCATCCAAAATTATTCACTTCTTCAAATAAAATCTCTATTTATACCCACATTCATCAATTTTGTAATTGAAATTAATTGAATAAGAATGTTTCCAATATCTTCTAAGCACATGGAACACTGCTAGGTACCATGGGAGATAGAAGCGGTAGAATACAGAGTCTGTAACTTCAAGAAACCTGGAAGGACAAGAAGAATATATTTGAAATGTATGTAAGTGGTCTGGGTGTAGTTAGGGAATACTTGATCTTAGCCTTGAGAGATGAAAAGAGGAAAGAGGGAAATCGAGGAGCATAGGAGAATAGACAGGAAGAAACATAAAGAGGGGGGTAAAGGTAATTGTAGGACACAAAGGGAAGGACGTGGAACTAGGGAAGACCAGAGTGTGAGGAGGGAGCAGGGTGATGGGGAGGCATCTTGACTGGTGGGGGGAGGTTTTTGTGTTGGAAGTTAACAGTACAGACTTATGAGAATCCAGAGATATAGGACCTAGAATCTCTGTTGAGTTTAGACTTTATCCAACAAGCACTAAAGTTTTTAGACTTTACCCAACACACTTTTGAGTGAGGATGTAGTTTGGTGCCAGAGGTGCATGCGTGTGTTCTCATTTGCTCAGTCATATCCAACTCTATGTGAACCCATGGACTGTAGCCTGCCAGGCTCCTCTCTCCGTGGGATTCTCCAGACAAGAATGCTTGAGTGGGTTGCCATTTCCTCCTCCAGGGCATCTTCCTGACCTAGGGATCAAACCCAAGTCTCCTGCATTGGCAGGCAGATTCTTTACCACAGAGCCATCTGGGAAGCCCCTTGATACCAGATACTAGAGAGTATAAACCACAGAGTCTAAGGCATCTGGTATTAAGACCCCCAGTGGGATAGTGGAATTAGAGCTGAACCCAGAAGTCACTGAGAAACCCAGGAAGACAGATGGAGCCAGCTCCTCTTTCCATCTTTGTCTCTTTCCCTCTTGGGCCTTCCTTTGGGGTTTTGGTTTGTCTCCCTCTGAATCTTAGAATCAATCCTTCTTCCTACATGGCTTCTCCACTCTCTTCTTTCTACCCACTGGCTTCCTCTGCTCATTCACTTTTTCTTTTCCCTCAGCAACTTCAGCTTTTCTGAGGCATCATGACCCTCCAGTCCTCCCACTGCTAAGTGACTCAGCTGCTTAATATCTATGCCTTCAAACTTCCAAAGTCTGATTGACTGAGCTTCCCATACCTGTTACATTATAATATTGTAGGTTGTCAGCCAGTTCAGGTGATGCCCACACCTAGTCCAATCAGCTAACATTCTGGTAAGCATGGAAGGTAGAGGTAGGGTGAGATCAGAATCTGGGTCACCTGTTAAAAAGAACAGCCCAGGTACTGCAGGCAGAGCCTGAGAAAAAGTTATCTATGGGGATGTATCATGACCATTATCTCTTTACACATTCTTTGGATTTAAAGGATAAAGATAATGATGGGGTCAAAAGTGATAAAGATTTATGAGGCTGGCTAACTGGAAGAATCTGATTTCAGTGTTGACCATCTGGTGATGTCCATGTGTAGAGTCTTCTCTTGTGTTGTTGGAAGAGGGTGTTTGCTATGACCAGTGCATTCTGTTGGCAAAACTCTATTAGCCTTTGCCCTGCTTCATTTCGTACTTCAAGGCCAGATATGCCTGTTAATCCAGGTGTTTCTTGACTTCCTACTTTTGCATTCCAGTCCCCTATAATGAAAAGGACATCTTTTTTGGGTGTTAGTTCTAAAAGGTCTCGTAGGTCTTCATAGAACTGTTCAACTTCAGCTTCTTTGGCATTACTGGTTGGGGCATAGGCTTGGATTACCATGATGTTGAATGGTTTGCCTTGAAAGCTAACAGAAATCATTCTGTCATTTTTGAGATTGCATCCAAGTGCAGCATTTCGGACCTTTTTGTTGACCATAATGGCTACTCCGTTTCTTCTAAGGGATTCCTGCCCACAGTAGTAGATATAATGATCATCTGATGCAAAGTACATCATGAGAAACGCTGGGCTAGAAGAAGCACAAGCTGGAATCAAGATTGCCGGGAGAAATATCAATAACCTCAGATATGCAGATGACACCACCCTTATGGCAGAAAGTGAAGAGGAACTAAAAAGCCTCTTGATGAAAGTGAAAGAGGAGAGTGAAAAAGTTGGCTTAAAGCTTAACATTCAGAAAACGAAGATCATGGCATCTGATCCCATCACTTCATGGGAAATAGATGGGGAAACAGTGGAAATAGTGTCAGACTTTATTTTTTGGGGGGCTCCAAAATCACTGTAGATGGTGACTGCAGCCATGAAATTAAAAGACGCTTACTTCTTAGAAGGAAAGTTATGACCAACCTAGATAGCATATTAAAAAGCAGAGACATTACTTTGCCGACAAAGCTCCATCTAGTCAAGGCTATGGTTTTTCCAGTAGTCATGTATGGATCTGAGAGTTGAACTGTGAAGAAAGCAGTGTGCCGAAAAATTGATGCTTTTGAACTGTGGTGTTGGAGAAGACTCTTGAGAGTCCCTTGGACTGCAAGGAGATCCAGCCAGCCAGTCTATCCTAAATGAGATCAGTCCTGGGTGTTCATTGGAAGGACTGATGTTGAAGCTGAAACTCCAATACTTTGGCTACCTCATGCGAAGAGTTGACTCATTGGAAAATACCCAGATGTTGGGAGGGATTGGGGGCAGGAGGAGAAGGGGACAACAGAGGATGAGATGGCTGGATGGCATCACCTACTCGATGGACATGAGTTTGAGTAAACTCTGGGAGTTGGTGATGGACAGGGAGGTCTGGCGTGCTGCAATTCATGGGGTTGCAGAGAGTCGGACACAACTGAGCGACTGAACTGAACTGAACTGGAAGAATGGAAATAGTGACAGAAAAATAAGGAAATGTAACAGGGAAGCTGGGTAGGGTCAGGAAATTGCTCATTTAGGGGCAAGTTGAATTTCACTTATTCATTTAGCAAATATTTATTGACTGCCTACCATATGCCAAGAACAGTGCTAGATGGATACCAGGAAGAATTCAGGGTGTTAAAACATTTAAGATGATAACAGAATACTCAATAAATTATAATGATACTTCCATCTGTTAAGCTCTTACTATAGACAATCTGTATTTGTTACTTTATCTTGTTTAGATCTTGTTATTTAGTCGCTCAGTCGTGTCCGACTATTTGCAACTCCATTGACTGTTGCTGTCAGGCTCCTCTGTCCATGGGATTTTCCAGGCAAGAATACTGGAGTGGGTTGCCATTTCCTTCTCCAGGGAATGTTCCCAACCTAAGGATTGAACCCATGGCTACTGCTGCATCTCCTGCATTGCAGGGAGATTCTTTATCTCTGAGCCACTGGGGAAGCCCACTTTTTTTACATTTTAAAAATTGAGATATAATTGATGTGTAACTTACAGCTATGCAACATAGTAATTCACACTTTTTAAAGGTTATATTCCATTTATAGTTATTATAAAATATTGACTACCATCCCTGTGTTGTACAATATATCCTTGTAGCTTATTTATTTTATGTATAGTAGTTTGTTCCTCTTATTCTCCTACCCCTATCTTGTCCCTCCCCTCTTCTCTCTTACCACTGGTAACGACTAGTTTGCTCTCTGTATCAGTGAGTCAGTTCCTTTTTTGTTGCATTCACTAGTTTGTTGTATTTCTTAGATTTTACATATAAGTAATATCACAGCATTTGTCTTTCTCCGTCTGACATTTCACTTACCATAATGTGCTCTAAGTTTATATATGTTGTTGCAAATTTTATTCTTCTTTGTGGCTGAGTAGCTTTCCATACATACATATGTGTGTGTGTGTGTGTGTGTGTGTGTGTGTGTATAAAACATCTTTATCCAGTCATCTGTTGGTGGACACTTTGCTTCCATATCCTGGCAATTGTACATAATACTTCTATGAACACTGGGGTGCATGTACCTTTTGAATTAGTGTTTTGGCTTTTTTGAATATATACTCAGGTAGAATTGTTAGATAGTATGGTGGTTCTATTTTTAGTTTTTTGAGAAACCTCCGCACTGTTTTCCACAGTGGCTGTAACAATTTACATTGCCACCAACAGTGCATAAGTGTTCCCTTTTCTCCGCATCCTCACCAACATTTGTTATTTGTGGTCTCTTAGATGATAGCTATTCTGTCAGGTATGAGATGATATCTCATTGTGGTTTTAATTTGCATTTCTCTGATGATTAACGATGTTGAGGATCTTTTCATGTGCCTATTGGCCATCTGTATGTCTTCTTTGGAAAAAAATGTCTATTCAGGTCTTCCGGCAGTTTGTAAAATCAGTTTCTTTGTTTTCTTACAACCATCTTAAAAAGAAGATACTATTCATTTTATTTTGCATTTGAGGAAATCAAAACTCAGAGGGATCAAGTAACCATCCTAAGACCACACAGATCAACAGCTGAATGGATAAACACAATGTGGTATATATGCACAATGGAATATTATTTAGTCTTAAAAAGGAATAAAATTTTGATACATGCTATAATGAGGATAAGCTTTGAAAACCCGGTGTTAAGTGAGATAAGGCAGACACAAAAGAACAGACATTACACGCTTCACTTTTGTCGTACTGGAAGTAGGCAAATTCACAGACACAAAGTGGATCAGAGACTCCCAGGGGCTAGGGGAGAGGAATGGGAGGTCATTGTTTAATGGGGACAGAAATTTTGTTTGGGATCATGAAAAGTTCTGGAGGTGGACAGTACTGATGATTGTGCAACACTGGAAATGTACTTAATGCCACTGAACTGCACGTTAAAATGGCTAAAATGGCAAATCTTATGTTGTATAAATCTTACCACAGTTAAAAAATGGCAAATGAATTACTCTAGCTATTGTGTGGAGAATAGATTGTGGGGGTTGCTTGAGGGGGGGAGAGAGTGGGAACAAGCAGAAGACCAGCAGGGTTGGGGGAGAGGGTCTTACATAGTCCTGCAGAGATGATGGTGCCTTGTTGGATCAGAGTGGCGCCAGCAGCAGTGGAGAGATATGGCCAAATTAAAGACATTTCTGGAGGCAGACAGCTGACATGGTGTGTCATGTTTGTAGGAGGTGACCAAGGGATTGTGTGTGACATGCAGGATCTTGTCTTGAGGTACAGGGTGCATTGTGGTATTGGGTTCTAATATTTTAGGGGAAAATAACTGAAGTGTTTTAGGAGAAAGAAGTATTGTGCTAGCTCAGTGCCACCACAGCGGCAGACGAAATTGTAAGGAGACAGGTTTGAGCTCAATATTTAAAAAAAAAAAAATCAACAAAAATCTTTTTAATAATTAGAATCATTCTGAGCATGGCAGGGGCTACTCAAGGGGTAATGATCTCTCATCCAGGGCATGTGGAAACTGGTACCCCCTTGGCGAGGCTGTCAAAGGGAAGATACGTGTTGGACTGGGTGATTTTTAAGATCCTCTTCAGTCCTCAGATTCCTTCATCCCAGGTCTTTGGAGGCTTTTGAAAATGGAATTTCAATCTCAATCTGTCCCAGACTGAGACAGAAGTCAGATGACAGAAGTGGGAGGTTGGTCATTTCAGGTTAGAATTGGAACCCATGGAACAGTTGCTTCCCTCTAAACCAGGTTCCAGCCCCACGTTCTTGCAGCCACCACAGTGATTCCCTGACATGTCATCACAGACAACCTTCTTGGCTCAAATCATTTCCCACTGTGCACCCATAACACACGAATTGGAGGTAACTTTGCTCCAGAGAGCCAATTAGCACAGACCCAGGCAGGGTAATTGCAGTTTGATAAGATCCTGGCAGCCGATATCCAGGGAAGATAAAGCACTGTGAAGCCATTTCTCAGCAGGACTTGGGGTGGGGGGAGCAGCACTACAACCTGCCTTTCCTCCTCCCCTTCCTGCCCTTGGACCCCCACCCTTGCCTTTCCCAAATTTAAACGGGCCCAGGAGAGGAAAGAGAAGGGATGAGATGGAAAAGACCCTGGAGTGATCAGCTGCTCGTCTCCCAGGGCCAAGCCCACTGCCTCCACCAGTCTTTCCATCAGCCCTAAGAAGGTGGCTATTATCCAAAGCTGGGGCAAGGGGACCAAGTGACTAGGAGAGCCACAGGTTTCTAACCCCAGTGACCAGACTAGAAAGGGAACTATACACCCCATCCTGATAGACTGGCAATGCCACGGGACTCTGCTAAGAGAGGCCCATGGTCCATGGTCACCTCCATGCCATCCAGAGCACTAGCATCTCTGTTCTCCTTCCCTCCCCTTCCCTTTGGACCTGTGCAGAGGCTGTTGCTGTATATCAACCTGTTTGTCTTCATCTTCTCCAAGCCACTTTCGCCCACCGGGACCTCCTGACCATCCCTCACTAGCCTCCCCACAGCCCCTTGGGGCTCCCTTTAATCCCCTCTATGTAGCATAGTTGGAGGAACTGTGTTAATGAGCAAGTCCAGTTGTGTCCGTCCCTGCTCAAAACTGCTCAATAGCTCCCCACCGCCATCAGGATAATGTGCAAACATGGCCTTGGTGAAGCTGATTTGTGTTTTCCTTCATATCCTGTAAGAAACAAAACATTGCCGATACTGTCGAGATTCACTGTCTACCATCCTCTAGCCCCCTTTTTCCTTTTTGAGGTCTTTAGCTGTAAACTTTTCTTTTGTGACTTAAACTTTTACTGTTTAAATAAGCTAACAGGAACATCATTTTTGGTTTAGTTCAGTTCAGTTGCTCAGTCGTGTCCGGCTCTTTGCAACCCCACGAACCATAGCACGCCAGGCCTCCCTGTCCATCACCAACTCCCAGAAGTTTACCCAAACTCATGTCCATTGAATCAGTGATGCCATCTAACCATCTCATCCTCTGTCGTCCCCTTCTCCTCCTGCCTTCAATCTTTCCCAGCACCAGGGTCTTTTCAAATGAGTCAACTCTCCACATCAGGTAGCCAAAATATTGGAGTTTCAGCTTCAACATCAGTCCTTCCAATGAACACTCAGGACTGATCTCCTTTAGGATGGACTGGTTAGATCTTATAGTCCAAGGGACTCTCAAGAGTCTTCTCCAACACCACAGTTCAAAAGCATCAATTCTTCTGCACTCAGCTTTCTTTATAGTCCAACTCTCACATCCATTCATGACCACTGGAAAAACCATAGCCTTGACTAGACAGACGTTTGTTTACAAAATAACATCTCTGCTTTTTAATATGCTATCCAGGTTGGTCATAACTTTCTTTCCAAGGAGTAAGCGTCTTTTAATTTCATGGCTGCAGTCACCATCTGCAGCGATTTTGGAGCCCCCCCAAAATAAAGTCAGCCACAGTTTCCACTGTTTCACCATGTATTTGCCATGAAGTGATGGGACCAGATGCCATGATCTTCATTTTCTGAATGTTGAGCTTTAAGCCAACTTTTTCACTCTCCTCTTTCACTTTCATCAAGAGGCTCTTTAGTTCTTCTTAACTTTCTGCCATAAGTGTGGTATCATCTGCCTATCTGAGGTTATTGATATTTCTCCCGGCAACCTTAATTCCAGCTTGTGCTTCATCCCCCCCACATTTCTCATGACGTACTCAGCATATACGTTAAATAAGCAGGTGACAATATATAGCCTTGACATACTCCTTTTCCTATTTGGAACCAGTCTGTTGTTCCATGTCCAGTTCTAACTATTGCTTCCTGATGTGAATGCAGGTTTCTCAAGAGGCAGGTTAGGTGGTCTGGTATTCCCATCTCTTTCAGAATTTTCCACAGTTTATTGTGAATCACATAGTCAAAGGCTTTACAGCTCTATAAATTATAACACATGGGTAGTGGTCTATACCACCATCACAATCAGAATAAAAAGAATCCCATCACTCCTGTAAAATTTACCTTTTTACATTACATAAAATCTACCTTTTCATATGTAGTGATCATACTCTTCCCTTTCTTTAAGTCCTAACATGCACTAATCTGTTCTCCATCACTGTGGTTTTCTTCGGGATACCTATGGAATCATACATATAGTATATAACCTTCTGAGAACAATTTCTTTCACTCAGTATTATCTTTGTGATCTACCCAAGTTGTGTGTATCAGTAGGTTTTTCTTTTTAATGACTGAGTAGTATTCCATTTCGCAGATGAAAATAGGTTTGCCTATCTACTCACCTGAGGACATGACTCCTTTTGTCTCCTGACATTTGTACATGTTGTTCATTCTTCTGGGGACATCCTTCCCTCCCTTCTTCCTCCTGTTTGCTTCTCTAATTCCTTATCCCTCTTCAGATAGCTTAAACATTCCTTCCCTAGGCAGACCCTTCAGAATCCAGATAGAATTAGATTCCCCACTTGGTACTTTCTCTAGCGAACACCATCCTCACACCTGAAGGTAGTTTTTGGTGAAATTACTTGCATTCTCTGCCATCTGTAAAGCTTCATGAAGGCAAGGGCTGAAGTCATGTTGTTTCCTATTATATGTCTATCACCTGGCAGATCCTAATAAATATTTGCTAAATTAATGAATATTATTTTCTTTTATAACCGTTGGACCTAATGTTATAGAAAGCATTCAGTAAATCACAAAGGATATAGAAAAGTTAATAAAAAAAAATGTGTGCTACTCTCCATCTCTCAATGGATGCTTATCTTTATTTTGCTTTTGTCTACACTAGTCTGATCCCTTTGCCAAATTTTCATAGTACTCTGAACCACCAGTCTGTTTTTTTAAGAGTTACAAAAATTAATGATACGCCACAATAAGAAAAAACATAGATAAATGGTTGGGGTAAAGTGAAGATGAGGAGAAAAAGAAATATGAGACTGAGGAAAAGCTAGAACACAGAAATTCATGCCCCAAGGACTAAGCTTCCTAACAACCAAAGACAAAAGGAAAGCCAAAAATTCATCGGTGATGAATTTTGCATTGTCCGTTAGTCAAAATTAGACCAGTTTCCCTGGAGAAGCTGAAACTGAGGATTTCCCATATGGGACTTCAAAAAGGAACAGAGAAATCACACAGGCAATTTGAAAAATACCCTTCTTCCATTAAATATAATAGCTAGACTCAGAGCTTTCCCTTCAAGCATTGCTTCGGTGCTAACTTCAAACCGTATGACTAAACACAAGTCAATAAATCTGCTTCCACAAGGAGCCAAAACCATTTGGTCCAGAAATGCAGTTCTTGGATCATCTGACTTGATCCAGGGATAAAAATCTAGAATATCTAGAGGAGTAGCTGGGCGGCATGTCCTTCAGATAATCTCACATGATGATTATTTCTTGCACTGGGCTCTTCATAACAGCCAGCAGCAGACGATTTGAGTTTGTTTTCCAGTGAAGGTGTAGAGTGTTGGCATTCTGTGTTGTCAACACAAGGTAGCAAACCTCCTTCAGAAATCAACAAAGTAGGTGGCAGAATTGGCATTCTCTTAGGAAATCAAGCATCCTAACCAAGGTTTTTGCCTGGTCAGACTGCTGTCTCTCCCACCACACTCAGATGGACCACAAATACAACAATGTCATGGAAGAGAAACTGTGATTCCCTCGCCCCATCCCATGCCCCAGGTACAGACAATACCAGGAAGAGCTATGTGGAAAGTGTGGCTCAGTTTCAGGAGGGTTTGAAAAAGATAACATTAAGACAATCCCAGATTGTAGCTGTTCTGTCTCTAAGTCATGTCCAACTCTTTGCTACCCCGTGGACTGTAGCCCTCCAGGCTGCTCTGTTCATGGAATTTTCCAGGCAAGAATACTGGAGTGGGTTGCCATTTCTTTCTCCGGGGATCAAACCCATGCCTTCTACACTGGCAGGCAGATTCTTTACCACTGAGCCTCTATGGAAGCCCAATTGCAGATCCTGGGATTAAATATTCTGAAGAGGATGAGAGCATCAGTTAACATTTGAATATAGGATTCTTTGTTATTGACACAGTCTTTGCATCTGATGCTCATAAATGCAAGGCAGGAGTAGGCTAGGCCAGGCTCACCATTATTCCCAACTGATAGATGACAAAAAGATATTTGGGAGCTTAAATGAGTTGCCAGAAGTTGTTCAGCATAATGTGCCAGAACCAATACTTCAGCTTTTCTGGACTCAAATTTCGTGTTCTTTGCCTTTCTCATTTAGTATATTAACATACTAGAAGGCTGCATGCAAATGTAGTGGAATGATTTCCTAGAATAATATCATAGAGATGCAACCTTTATCTTTAGATCAAGAAGAAGGCGTTTCCAACTATAATAAAAGGGATTTGGGTTAGACATGAGGAAGATATTTCTGCCAGGGAGAGTTATATGTCATAAGAACAGGCCACGGAGGGAGACTCTGGAATTTTCTTACTCATAACCTTTAAAAATGTGAATGGTGCTCTTGGTCTGGGAATGATTTGGAGGGCTGTTCTATGCAGAGAGCCCATGTCTGCCTTGAACTTATCACCTACTATTCTGTCCTTCCATACCAGAGACTGGGCTTCTGAGAGGCTCAGCCTGAGGCACCTGCCATTCATGGAATCAATCTTTCTGTTTGTTTGTTTAGTCACTAAGTCATGTCCAACTCTTTGTGACCCCATGGACTATAGCCCTCCAGGCTCCTCTGTCCATGGGACTTCCCAGGCAAGAATACTGGAGTGGGTTGCCATTTCTCTCTCCAGGGGATCTTCCTGACCCAGGGATCGAACCCACATCTCCTGCATTGGTAGGTGGATTCTTTACCACTGAGCCAGCAGGGAAGCCCTGAAATCATCCATTTAACAATATTTTTCCACTGGACCAGAGTTGGGTCTGAGTCCCAGCAGATGGTTTCAGTGCAGGTAGTTCAGATGAAGAAGCTGCAGTGGAAGGACTCCTTACAGAGATGTGAGTGGGTGAAGGGGGCTCCCGAAGCTTGATGAGGGCTCTGAAACCCAACAACAGGCCAGCCAGAAGTGGTAGAGTTACTGAGTATAGCTTGGGAGCCTGGAATCATAGGGGAGAGGCTGTCTGGTGAGAGCCACGGTGTGGAGGGACGAACCTGCCAGATCCCTGTTGTCAAAGGGAAGGAATCCCCTGCCTTCTAATCTCTCTCTGGTGCCCACCTTGGCCACAACCCAGCCAGGAGCTGGTCATCAAGAGAATCTGGGAGGTACAATGCCCAGAGATCAGTCTCCTGAGGCCAGAGCCAGGCAGAGAAGGGACCAGAGGAGGGGCAGGAGTTCCTGGAGACCAACCAGCATAGTGGGAGCAAGGTCAACAAAACCTCTGCCTTCCTCTAGCTTTCATTCTGCAGGAAGACAGACCCTGGATACACCAACCCCCCCCCCCCAAAACCAAAAAAGGGTTATGACCCAGTCACACTGAGTGGTATGAGAAAAACAGCAGGTGGAGATTTAGAAGTGGAAGGGGGCCTGTTTTAAACAGAATGATGGGGGGTGGGTACGGGAGGGGGGTTGCTCTGAGGAGGTGACATCTGCAGAGGCCTAAATGAGGCAATAAACTGGTCCCGGTCCCATGGAAGGGCCTGGCAACCCTGTTCCGAGGGACAGAGTACCTCACTTGGGAAAGCGAGGTGGATTCAGGGGAAGGCAAGTTCTCAGCGTGTCCTGCGTGTCTGAAGGCAGAGCTGGACGCAGGCGCATCCCCCCACCCCTGAGTCACCCAGAGCCCTGCTCGCAAAGGCAGAGGTGCCCCTGCCAGGGCGCCTGGGGTCCCCAAAGCCCAGGGCCTCCCCCTCAGGGGGCCCGGAAGGCTGAGTCACCACCATGGCAACTGTTCCTTGTGAATAGGTGAAGGCGGGTTTCGGGGCTCACTCAGGGAGAGACCAGGTGCTAGGCGGTGACCCAGAAAACATTTCAGACTCCTGTGGCTTCTCCCCAAGAGCGGGGAGAGAGTGGCAGCTGGTAGCCAGGTGGCCAGGCACCCACGCGCGGCTGTGGCCATCCTCCACGCCGGTCCCGGGGCCTGGAGTCGGCTATAATTAGGGCTGAGATGCTCAGCCACCTCCCCCTCATGCAGACACTGTCTCTCTCTCACACACTCCTAGAAACACAGGGTTCCATGAATGCAGCAGCCACGCTGAACTCAGGAGCACTGGTGAGTTTGGGAAGGCTTCTTGGAAGAAGCCACAGTTCAGCAGAGACCAGAAGGCAAGTCGTTGTTTCAGCTGAGCAAAGAGAAGGCGAGAAAACATTCCAGACAGAGGGAGCAATATGCCAAGGCCCAGGGGTAAGAGAGAAAGAGATGAGGGGGGGAGTGTGGGGGGGCGGTGGTGGAATGGAGAGAAATTCAGATTGACTGGAGCAAAAGTGGGGGGAGACCCACCCACACGGAGTTAGCAGGCAGCCTGGGGTGTCCAAGGTCTCCCTCTGCCCCGTCCTGTGATCGCCTGGCCAGAAAGAGGAAAATCAGCTTCCTGTTTCTGGAGTGCTTTGCCATTTGGGAAACGTTCCTATACCTGTTTTTGGCCAGTGATGACAAGCCGCAGAGCTGGGGCTGTGAACACGGCTGAGGGCAGAGGCTCAGTGACACCCACTGACTAGTTCCAGGGCCAGGGCTAGGAGTGGGATTCGAACACGTAGCTTCTGACACCTGGTGTGATACTCCGCTCCCTGTTAGGCGGGTGTGCCTATGCCCCGGCCCGGCGCCCAAGGTATTAGCGCCATCTATGTTTCCTCAGTTACCCGCCTGAAGCCTGGACCCTGGGAGTGTTGGGATCTAACCTCCAGCTAGCCGTGGACTCATGGGCACACGCATATGTGTGTGCAACACACTCAGCCTTCAGGGAGCGCCCAGAGCTGGGTTCTGTGGCTGAAGCCCGGGACCGAGGCTCACCCTGCTCACCCACATAGCAGGGACTTTCTGTGCTCATTCCAAGGTGCTTCTACGCCTCTGAAAACGACAGGAGGTTGCACGTCCTCAAGTGTGAACATTTGTTTTGTTGCAATTTTGCTGTCTCGGGCTCCCAGCCTCACCAAGCTGCCTCCTTCTCCGCCATCAGGGCCCTTTGCTTACACTGTCGTCTCATCTCCCATCTTCCATCCTTTCTTGCTCTGGGGCTCTATTATCTGTCCTGGGCTTTCATCCTTCTCAGTCTCTACCTCCCTTTCCAGAAGCTTCCCTGGTTGCTTGGCAGCCCCAGCCTCTCTATCCCCCCTACTCCTTCCTTGGCCTCCATCCCCCTCCCAGCCATGCTCTCCTTGCTCAGCAGCCCCTCCCTGGAGAGGGGAACTCCAGGCCCCAAAGGAGCTGCCTGGAGGGCATGGCCTGGCTTTGCAGATCCTTGCTTCGGGGAGCCATGGGGGTCTGAACAGGTAGGGAGGAGTAGGGAGAGGAGATTCTGAGACTCCGAAGGGAGGAAAGAGCAGCTATTAGTCACCAGGGGGAGAAAAAGAAAAGGAATTGGTCAGACAGCAGGTGGTCCAGGAAAGCTCACACAGCCCAAATCAGCCTTGAATTTAATAAGGGGCAGGAATTAGAGTCGGCAGGGAAACTGCTACTGGCCCAGCTTCTTCACTCCCTGCTCCAGCCCCAGGGTGGAGAGAAAGGTGAGCAGACAGGAACCTGGGGTGGGTGCCTAATCACTTCTTTAGGAGCTAAAGGGAAGGTAACAGGAGGCAGAGAGAAGAAGATGTAGCCAAGAGAAAAAGGGACAAATAGCATCCTCAGGGGCTCCAAGTATCTCTTATGTATCCCAATGAAATGACATAGCTCAGGGGCCTTTGTAGCTGAGAGTGCTTGTGCCTCCTCCCCTTTTCCTCTTTCTCATAGTCAGCTTGTCACATGACCTAATATTAGTTAAGAATTCAATTGGAACCTGCAGGTACCAGACTCTGGGTGGGCACTGGAATCAGAGATGAGTAATGCTTGGTCCATGCCTTCAAGATGTTCACAAGCGTCTGGGAGATCAAGACGCCCACCCAAGGATGCCCTAGTTGATAAGTGCAGTGAAAGCTGTAAGTGCAGGGTCCAGGGCTGGCTGGGCTCTTAGAGGGCTCAGAGCACTTCATGGAGCCTGGCTTCAGATCCAGAAGATCAAGGCAGAGTTAGCCAGACAGATAGAGAGAAGAAGGGCAATCCTAGTAGAAGGAAGAGCATTGTTCAGAGCCCCGAAGTCATTAATGGGCATTGTGCTTTTAGGGGACAATGGGGGCTATGAGAGCAGAAGGGATCACTAGGAAAGGTCAGCGGCTGATGCTCTCTCCAGGGCCCAAGTCAACAAGTGGCAGGAAGTTCAAGTAGCTTCCAGGCTTCTGAGATAAAGGAGTCACATCCTTCTCCCCACATTGGTCAATGTGACTAAGCCATGCTACCCACGGTAAGGTTCTAGAGCAACGTAAGGGGATCAGGAGGCCTCTGCTTAAGAGGCTTTAGAGTGAGCCTGAATTTTTGGTTAGCTTCATTTTGCAGGAGGTGACAGAAGTAGTACATCTCATTCTAACCCCCTCTTTGCTTCTTTTTCTAGTCCTGGAAGATCTTCAGCAATTCCATCTCTTCCTCCTGGGGTAAAGCTCATCTCCATTCAACTGTAACAGCCATTCAACTACAGCCTCAGGCCAGAGGCCATGGTTCCCTCCCTCCCTGCCCCACCCTCTTACTATGGCAGAAATAGAGATCCCAGGGAACCTCTGAAGAATCAGGACAGACCAACTTTAGAAAAGCTTTTCTTGATGTCACTGCGTACAAACAATTTAGAGAACAATTTGTAAAAATGCATCAAGAGTCTGCTTAAAATCCATTACTGACTTCTCCCTACCTTGAGGGTAAAATACAAACTCCTTGGCAGGGTTGAGGCTGCCTGCCTACCTGTTGGGTCTCCTGTCCCCTCATCAGCCCCTGGGAACCCTCTCCATGACCGCACCTAGATCCCAGCATTATCAAACCACCAGTAAGTCCTAGAATACATTTTCTCATGTCGTCCTCATTTGGATCTTGCTGTTCTTCTTCAGAATTTCCATCCCCAGCCTGTCCACCAGGTTGACATTCCCTAAGAGTTCCACGCAATTTGCAAGTAAATTCCACCCTGACCAACGCCCTTCTTTCTCAGCACTTAAGTCATTCCCCAGGGTCCAGTAGGTCTGTTTCCATCACAAGGGCAGCAGGTATCCACTGTATCACTTAAGTGATTGTGTTCCCACTGGCCTGTGACCCCCAGGATGGCAGACACTGGCTCCTTCTTCCACCTTTGGATCCTTGCTGCCTGGCAGTCTCTGGCCCATAGTCCCTGTTCAATAAATATTTCGTGAGAGACAGGATAAGCCTTAAAATTATTCTATCCCTTGACCTAGTAGTCTCGCTTGTAGGAATTTAACCTCAGGAAATATTACAAAAGAAGGAACAAGAATTGTGCACATAGATATTCACTGCAGGATTGTCTTTATTAGTAGAAAACTGGAAGTAATCTAAATGTCAACCATAGGGATTTGTTAACACATTATTGACAGAGGGATTTTCGCAGAAACTAACTCCTGTGACCCTAATATGTCATCTCTGGCCAATAATGTGTTAAATGAGTTATAGACTATTCTATTGCCATTAAAAAACTAACCATGGAGACAATGTAACAACATAGACAATGTTTGCTGCATAATCTATAGTTTTTTTAAAAAAGGTATACAAATTTGTATGTTCACTCTGATTATAATTATGTAGAATTATAAGCAAGGGCTAAAAGAGAATATATAAAAAGAAAATTAGTTGTTGGACTGGCTTTAGTCAACAGGAGCAATTTATTTTCCTTCCTTAAAATTCCTTTTTAATGCTGTTATGATAGTATTTATGTGCTGAATGGAAACAGCAATTCAACTCATGAGCCAGGTAATCCAAGGGTTTGTCTCTATGAGGGGTTTTGGGGAATATATAGTCATTTTATACATCAGTCTTAAAAAAGTTATAGATAGACCCAAACACTTTGGCTTGTCCCTGTGAACCATAATGTATTCAAATGTTCTTAAACTTCTTGTGTTTCCAGCTGATGATCTTAAAGATTTGGATTAAATCTACTTTTAGCATCTTCCTCCCCAGGCCAATAAAGCCTTATCTCTGGGGAGTCTTTTTGGGTGCTTCCCATTACCACCCTCATCCCTTTCATCATTTTATAACTATTTCCTGGATCGTTTCCTTCTTTACTGTAGTATTTGCATATTAGCTATTTGCCAAATGCTTACTATGTGCCAGGTAGGGTGACTGATCATTCCCATTTGCCTGGTACTCTCTTGACTTCCCTGATGGCTCAGATGGTAAAGCGTCTGCCTACAATGCTGGAGACCCAGGTTTGGTCCCTGGGTCGGGAAGATCCTCTGGAGAAGGAAATGGCAACCACTCTAGTACTCTTGCCTGGAGAATCCTATGGATGGAGGAGCATGATAGGCTATAGTCCATGGGGTCACAGAGCCAGACACGACTGAGTGACTTCACTCACGCACTCACTTGGCTTTAACTGAAAGTCCATTGTCCTAGGAAACCATTCAGTTCCTGGCAAATCAGGATGGTTGGTCACCTTATTACTAGGCTCCACTTGTTATATACTGCAGTGAAATTTGTGAATCAGATGGACAAGCTCTTTCCCTCAAGGAGCTTACACCCTATAAAGTGAGAATGACCAAAAAAGCAACTTGAGCATGCTGTTAAAAGATTGGCAACAACCACCATGAATGCACAGAATACAAAACAATGATTGGTATGTATGTGTGTGTGTGTGTGTGTGTGTGTGTGTGTGTGTGTGTGTGTGTGTGTGTGTGTGTGTATTTGGGGCAGAGGATGGCCTGTAGAAAATGAAACTGTTAGTCACTCAGTCATGTCTGACTCTTTGCTACCCCATGGACTATAGCCTGCCAGGTTCTTCTGTTCATGTCGTCACTCACCTAGACCCAGACATCCTGGATTGTGAAGTCAAGTGGGCCTTGGAAGTGTTACTATGAATAAAATTACTGGGGGTGATAAAAGTCGATCTGAGCTATTTCAAATCCTAAAAGACGATGCTGTTAAAGTGCTGCACTCAGTATGCCAGCAAATTTAGAAAACTCAGCAGTGGCCACAGGACTGGAAAAAATCAGTTTTCACTCCAGTCCCAAGAAAGGTGATGCCAATAAATGTTCAAATTACCATACAGTTGCCCTCATTTCACATGCCAAGGTAATGCTCAAAATCTTTCAAGCTAGACTTCAGCAGTATGTGAACTAAGAACTTCTACATGTACAAGCTGGGTTTAGAAAAGGCAGAGGAATCAGAGATCAAATTGCCAACATCTGTTGGATCATAGAAGAAGCAAGGGAATTCCAGAAAAGCATTTACTTCTGCTTCATTGACTATACTAAAGTCTTTGTGTAGATCACAACAAACTGTGGAAAGTTCTTAAAGAGATGGGAATACCAGACCATTTTACCTGTCTTCTGAGAAATCTGTATGCAGGCCAAGAAGCAATAGTTAGAACTGGACAGGGAATAACAGACCAGTTCAACATTGCGAAAGGAATACGTCAAGGTTGTATATTGTCACCCTACTTATTTAACTTATATGCAGAGTACATCATGCGAAATGCTGGGTTGGATGAATCACAAGCTGGAGTCAAGATTTCTGGGAGAAATATCAACAACCTCAGATATGCAGATGATACCACTCTAATGGCAGAACATGAACAGGAACTAAAGCGCCTCTTGATGAGGGTGAAAGAGGAGAGGGAAAAAACTGTCTTAAAATGCAGCATTCAAATAACTGGGATCATGGCATCCAGTCCCATTACTTCAGGGCAAATAGATGGGGAAAAAGTGAAAACAGTGACAGACTATTTTCTTGTGCTCCAAAATCACTATGGATGATGATTGCAGTCAGGAAATTAGGATGCTTACTCCTTGGAAGAAAAGCTATGACAAACCTAGACAGTGTATTAAAAAAGCAGAGACATCATTTGCTGACAAAGGTCCATATAGCTAAAGCTGTGGTTTTTCCAGTAGTCTTGTATGGATGTGAGAGTTGGACTATAAAGAAGGCTGAGCACCAGAGAATTGATGCTTTCAAACTGTGGTGCTGGAGTAGACTCTTGAGAATTCCTGGGACAGCAAGAGGATCAAACCAGTCAATCCTAAAGGAAATCAATCCTGAATACTCATTGCAAGGACTGATGCTGAAGCTGAAGTTCCAAAACTTTGGCCTCCGGATGGGAAGAGCCAACTCATTGGAAAAGACCCTGATACTGGGAAAGATTGAAGGCAGGAGGAGAAGTGGGTGACAGAGGACGAGATGGTTGAATGGCATCACCAACTCAATGGATATGAGTTTGACCAAATTCCGGGAGATAGCAAAGGACAGGGAAACCTGGCATGCTTCAGTCCATGGGGGCACAAAGAGTCAGACACAGCTGAGCGACAGAACAACGACAATGGTCTGTAGATGAATTGCATTTGAGCTGGGCAGTGGAAGAACTGTAGGAGCTCTCCTAATAGATAAGGGGGCTTGCTCATAGCCACTTTTTGGTGTTTATCTATGTTTGGTGTCAATCTATGTGTGGTTGCACATTCAGTTCTTCAAGGGAAGGTTCATGTTCCTGCTCGGTTTCCAGCACCCTTCTTTGTATAAGCCAGTGGTTGGCCTTTTCTGTCATCTGCTCACTGAGGTCTAGTCTTCTTGGAAGGGGAGGGAGTCCGGGTATTAACCCCTGTCTCTGGTCACATTTGCTAGCCAGGCAGGCATACATTACCTGAGAATTAAATCTGAGTGCTTTCTCCTCGCCAGGCTCTACGCTTTTTCATACCAAAGCACGTGCCACAGGTTACCCTCTCCTGGACTGGCCAGCATTCTGATATCTAGCTTCAAGGACATATGGAATCAGGGACAGGGAATGTTATGGACTGAATTGTGTCCATATATGTCCATACACGTGTTTGGAGAGAGGGCTTAGTTAGTTAGTTAGTGTTAGTCGTTCAGTTGTGTCTGACTCTTTGCGACTCCATGGACTGTAGCCCCCCAGGTTCCTCTGTTCATGGAATTCTCCAGGCAAGAATACTGGAGTGGGTAGCCATTCTCTTCTCCAGGGGATCCTCCCGACGCAGGGACTGAACCCAGGTCTCCTGCATTGCAGGCATATTCTTTACCGTCTGAGCCACCAGGGAGGGCTTATGAAAAGGTAAATGGAGGTTAAGTGAGGTCATAGACATGAGGCCCCAATCCCATAAGACTAGCATCCTTAAGAAGAGGATGAGATATCAGAAATCCCTTTCTTTCTTCCTGTGAGCTCACAGAGAAGAAGCCCCATGAGGACACAGGGAGAAGGTGGCTGTCTGCCAGCCAGGAGTAGCCCTGATCGGGACTTGAACTTGCCAGCAGCTTGATATTGGATTCTCGTCTCCAGAACTGTGGGAAGATAAGCTTCTGTTGTTTAGGCACCCAGCCAGTGGGAGTTTATTCCAGCAGCCCAAGATGACTGATACAAGGATGCTTTAATATTTCTCAGACGAGGGTCTGCTCTCCCCTGTTAAACTGCAGCACCAAGGAGCAGAGATTCCGTCTTAGACCTATGGGTCTCATGGGACTTACATATGGGGCCAGGAGAGGTCAGTTAGTGAAGAATCCTGTCGTGCAGGAGACTCTGGTGTGATTCCTGAGTCAGGAAGATCTGCTGGAGAAAGGATAGGCTACCCACACCAGCATCCTGGGGCTTACCTCGTGGCTCAGCTGGTAAAGAATCCACCTACAATGAGGGAGACCTAGGTTCAATCCCTGGGTTGGGAAGATCCCTTGGAGAAGGGAAAGGCTACCCACTCTAGTATTCTGGTCTGGAGAATTCCATGGACTGTATAGTCCGTGGGGTCGCAAAGAGTTGGACACGACCGAGTGACTTTCACTTCCTAAGCATGGAGGAGGTGAATAAGAAAGATCTATTCACTTCTTGGCAAGAGAAATCAGGTGAGGAGACCCCCACCAGCATGAGGAGGAGCGGAGGGTCTTCAGATAAGACCACCAATAGTGTGGAGGAGGGAGCCCCTTACGGTCACTCTCCCCTCCCTTTAGACATTTTTCTCCTCCAGGAGTGAAGGCAAACTTTGACTTTAAAGGCGTCTAGGGCTTCCCAGGTGGTGCTAGTGGTAAAGAATTCAGTTGCCAATGCAGAAGACATAGAGATGCGGGTTTGATCCCTGGGTTGGGAAGATCCCCTGGAGGAGGGCCTGGCTACCCACGCCAGTATTCTTGCCTGGAGAATCCCATGGACAGAGGAGCCTGGTGGGCTGCAGTCCATGGGGTCGCAGAGTAGGACACGACTGAAGTGACTGAGCACGCACACAAGCAAGCATTTGTGACTGGAGGCAGGGGTCTGGAGACCTCCCCTGTTCTAGAATCCTGAGCGCATCTGACCCTTGCAGCCAAGCTTGGGCATAAGGACCCTGCATTATCCCTGTTTTACAGGTGAGAAAACTGAGGCTCCAAGACCAAGTGCCCTGTCCGAGTTCACATACCATCAAACAACAGACCATGACCACACCTACAAGTCTGTTTCCCTCTGAAGCCTGTGACCTTTCCACCTGGTTACCCAGGAATCATGACCCCCACCACCTGGATCAGCCTAACCCAGGCAGCCCTTCCGACCAGCTCCCACCCGAGTGCTTCTCATTCCCGCCCGGCTGGTCAGGGAGCAAGTTTCCCAGGGCGAGAAGCAAGCCCGGAACTATTCATCCAACAATTGCTCCTTTCAGTCCAGATTTGTTTTTTGATTTGTTTTCTGTTTGTCTTTTCTTCTGGGGAGGGAGGGAGGGAAGCATGGGGGAGCCTCAGCCTTTTCTGAGAGTTCTGTGTTTATTTCTCCTTCTGTTGTGTGGGGATTTTAAATGACGAGGCTTTGATTTTTTCTGCCTCCTTGGGAGATGTGCGCGATTTTTTAAAAACACACTGGCTTTAGTACAACATTGCTGCCCGTTTTTGCCTGCTGTGGAGCCCACAGGTCTCAAAGCCCCATCTCTGACTGTTTGCGTTCCCTCTCCCCCCTTGTAAGGGGCATGCGAAACTGTATTCTGTGTTTTGCTGATGGAGAGAGAGAGAGAGAGAGAGAGAGAGACCAGGTAAGGAGGGCAACTCTGGAGTGTGTCTTGGTTAGCTTTTGTTGGAGCAACTCTGCTTGATCATCCCAGCCTGCCCTCATAGCACAGAGAAACCCTTTGTTATTGTTGTTTTATTGCCAAGTTGTGTCCAACTTTTTGCAACCCCGTGGACTGCAGCATGCCAGACTTCCCTATCCTTCACTGTCTCCCGGAGTTTGCTCAAATTCATGTCCACTGAGTCAGTGATGTTATTTAACCATTTCATCCTTTTGGGGACACAAGAGAGTGAAAGGAAGTGAAAGCTGCTCAGTCATGTCCGACTCTTTGTGACCCTATGGACTGTAGCCTGCCAGCCTTCTCTGTCCATGGGATTCTCCAGGCCACATTACTGGAGTGGGTAGTTGTTTCCTTCTCCAGGGGATCTTCCCAACCCAGGGATCAAACCCAGCTCTCCCGCACTGTAAGCAGTTCTTTACCCTCTGAGCCACCAGGGAAGCATTAGAAAGGGTGGGCAAACAGGCATTCGTTTGTGGTCAAGAGCATACATTTACGGAAGCAGATGCTGAACACAGTTACAAGAGTGCTCAATCATGTCAAGTGAGGAGACATATGTCAGTTGTATGTACTTGGCATCTAGGAGTGTGGCACACCTGGGTGAGATTTTGGGTATGAAGACCTCCATGGACCATGTTCTTGCCAGTGAGCAAGGATACACACATGCAGATGTCAGATAAAACTGTAAGGGTGTTAACATGATTATGGAGCACAAATAAAACAGCAGGAGACCCAGGTACAAGTCCCCAGCTGACCTCTGACTATAGTAGTCCCATATTTTTAAACAGATGTAGGAGTGTGCAAAGGACGCTTGTGTCTCCGCGTGAGCACCCCAGGGTGTGTCTTTGTGTCTGGCACACGTTTGTATTTTCCTGAGTGCACCTGGGGCTCCAGGAGAACATATGTATCGAGAACCCAGGAAAAGAAGGATCTGTGTGTGCATGTGAGAATTGCAGAGTGCATGTGTGTGGTGCCATCGTGCATTGGGGCTTGCTGTGTCCACAACCCCAAGAATTTAAAACAGCAACAATAATGACAAAGAGGGATGGAAAACAGCAAACACCGCATCCACTTTGGAGCCTCTGGAGCAGGCCCCATGCCGGCTACAATTCCGGCGGTGTCCGTTACCATGACTATCACTAGAACGACGCTGCTGGTGCCTCTGTTTTTAAGCCTCCATCTCTGCGACATCCCCTCCTGAAACTCAAACCCCGTTCCCTTGGCACTTTCTTCCCTGTAGATCAGGGGATGAGAGTCCATTTCCCTCCCAGTCTCCAGTCAGAATGTAGGAGGAAATCAGCCTCCCTAAATTCCAGGTACGTTTGAGAGTGACCCAGGACCCTACCGGGAAACCAGAGCACCCTGGGAAGATGCACGGCCTCCTGCTTGTCTCCGTGTCTGATCTTCTGTCTCAGCCTCTGATTAACTGACTGCCAGGGTCTGGGAAGGGAAGGCTAAGGATGAGGCCAGGAGTGGAAACTGCAGATTCCCAAGAACTGCCCCGCCAGCCCAGGCTGGAAAGCTCTGGAGACAACAGACCATGGTCCCAGGCTGTATCGGGCAGAAGCCTTCATGCTACCTCAAACAGCACTCTCTGCCCCTTGCCCAGTTTGTAAGTGAGTGAGGGGCAGGCTGGAGGACCTGGGAACTGCCAAGAGAGAGCAGAACGACGGGCCAGGCTGTGGGTGCTGGTATCTGCTCACAGGTGTTCTGTTGTGATAGTTCTTTTCTTTAAAGGCAGGGTCAGTGAGGTCCAAGCCATGGGTCCCTTTGTCCCTCAGGTAGTCAACTTCAGATAACCCAAGTCTCTCGCTGAACCTGCAGCTGCAGCCTTTAGGTGGGAGGGGCATAGGTAATGCCAACAAGCGAAGGGCATATGCTGGGCTCCTCCACCAGAGGGGAAGAGCGTGCCCCTGGCTTCCACATCAGACCGGGCCCGGAGGACAGCTGCTGTGTACTTTCAGGCTATGCCCATCCTTCTCTCCCCCAGGACAGAGCCCTGCACTGGACTCTGGTTACGGCAGGTGCTCAGGAAACGCACACTGAATTCAGAACCTTGGGCTGGGAGCCCTCAAAATTGAGTGTTCCCACATGGGACCCTAATGACACGTGCGGGCAATGCTTTGCGTTTCCTCAGCATTGCTTTCTTCAACTAAAAAATGAGGAGCTTAGATTGAATTATCTCTACACTTCCAGCACTGACATTTCATGATTCTATTAACTAATTGA
Source organism: Muntiacus reevesi (assembly GCF_963930625.1). Taxonomy (NCBI): domain Eukaryota; kingdom Metazoa; phylum Chordata; class Mammalia; order Artiodactyla; family Cervidae; genus Muntiacus; species Muntiacus reevesi. Next base: position 65,072,780 of record NC_089257.1, read on the forward strand.
ATTGGATGGACATTATAGAGAATGTTGAACAACAGGTCATTTTTCTTTGAACATTAACCGGATCCCTGGGCGGTGTCATCGTCAGGTCAGCATAAAGCCAGATGTGAAAAAATGTTACCTTCTCCCTTTCCGAAGTGAGCAGATTCATCGGATCTGTCCTGAAACCTGTGGGAAGGCAATTGGGAGGTGTGCTGCCTGTGCTGTTATGAGTTTCCTGGGGTTAGGATACTTTGGACACGAACCGGCCCTTTAAGCTAAGGAGCCCACGAGCTGCCTTTATTTGTAACGTCAGGACCAGGACCGTCTGCTGCTTTGGGGAGTAAAAGTCAAGGAAAAGAAAAGATCTGAGTTTGAGAAGCAGATCCAGGCTACTCCTACAGAAATAACATGGAGGAACCTTTGTGGAGCCAAAGGCCAAAGAGGCTGGAAATCTTTCTCCAACTTGTGACTTCTTGGGTCACCCACCCACTTTTTTATTTTAATTTCTTAAAATTTACTGTCTTTGTTGCTTTGCATGTGCTTTCTCTCATTGCAGCATGAAGGTGCTGGCTTCTCATTGCAGTGGCTTCTCTTATTGTGGAGAATGGGCTGTAGAACTCTCAGTAGTTGTGGCACATGGGCTTCATTGCTCTGCAGCGTGTGGGATCTCTCTGGACCAGGTATAGAACCCATGTCTCCTGCACTGGCAGGCAGATTCTTATCCAGTCCACCACTAGGGAAGCCCACCAACCCTCTTGATAATCTTTTATTTCTAACTGACAAAAGTTACAGGTTAAATGTGTCACCTTAAAATGCATATGTTGAGGTCTTCACCCCAGGATCTTGGAATATGACCTTTTTGGAAATAGGGTTGTCGCTGATGTAATTAGTTAGGGTGAGGCCATTCTGAAGTTGGATGGGCCACTGATCCCACATGGCTAGTATCTCTATAAAAGAGAGAAACTTAAACACAGACACTCTCAGAAGGGGAACATCATAAGAAGGTGAAGGCAGACTTGGAATAAGGCTTCTGCAAGCCAAGGACCCCCAGAGATGGCCAGCAACCATCAGAAGCTAGGGTAGAGACATGGAACAGATTCTCAACACCAGTCCTGCTGACATCTTGATCTTGGACATTCAGCCTTCAAAACTGGGAGACAACCCATTTCTGTTGTTAGGTCACCCAGCCTGTGGCGCTTGGTTACAGCAGCCCTTGCAAACTTACACAGCAGGAGATACAGTTGCTGGAGAAAGCCTTGTATCTCCCATTCCCTCCTCTACACCCCCCAGCCCTACCCCAGGCCTCCAGCCAAGTATGGGTGGGTGGCCTGGAAGCACAGGGGAATATCCTCAGGGAAAGTGATTTGTCAGGCCCGTTTGTCTTTATAACAGATGCTACGGGTCAAGAGGTCCTTCCTCTATCCCATCTAACTCCCACCTGCTGCAACCCCTTTGTCTTATCTCCCCCTCAGAAGGGACACTGAGTAACCAGAGCCTCCACCTCCCGAAAATAATCCTTTGTTGCCTAAAAGTTACACGTGGAATCTCCTTTCCAGCTGTAACAGCTGAGGGCTCTCACTCTCTGAAACTAGGTAAACCTTCTGTGCTCAGCGCCCACCCCCTGTCCAGACTCAATCCTCCAAATGTCCATGTGTGATGACCTTTTCTCCCACCTCCCAGAGCGGGCTAGACAGGATCTGGTCTCCTCCTCCATCTCCAGCCCTCTCCTGCCTCCCCGGCCCCCTCCTCCCCAGCTGTCCTTCCAAAAGACAGTGCTTGTTTATGTGCTCACACTCGCCTTGTCTCCAAACGCAGCGTGGAAATAAGTCGTAAGGGCTGAGATGCAGCGGCTGCGAAATCGCAGTGACCGATGAGAGGGCCTGATTGCTTGTGCATAGCTGCTGAAAGGGGTCTTGACATTTTAAGTGCTCGTCAGAGTGAGGGATGACAGCGGCAGACAATGAGACACTTCCTCTTTGCCTTTCGCTGGCTATTAATAAGTGTTTCTGATTCTGCAGATGTGGGAGAGATTCGGAGCCTTTGGGTTGGGTGTGCTCCATTTTTTTTCTGTTTTTTTTTCTCACTTTGTCTTTCTCCCAGTCCCCATTTCCTCCTCTCTCCCCTGACTCCCCCTCCGCTAGCTGCCAGCCTCGTTTTCTCCTAGGTGCTCCAGGCTGTTTGTCTTGGAGTTGGATTTTTTAGTGCTCAGAAAATGTCATTAGGCAGCTGGACTCCGACCTGCTCTTGGCTCTTTGCTGGAATTCAGTCTCTTAGTCTCCCTGGCTTGGTCCAACTGCCAAATCCCAATCACTTCCCCCAGGGATGGAGAGGAAAGGAAGGGCTAGAGCAGGCTGGCAGAGGAGATAGAGAGGGTGAGAGGCTGGAATGGGGAAGGGGGTACTGGGGTGCTGGCTGTTGCAGGCACATTGGGAGTGGTCAGAGCCAGCTGGGACAAAGGACCAGGCCTGGGATGGACAAGTGCCTGGGATGTCCAGAGAACAAGGACAGAGCTTCCTCCCTCTGTGCTTCCCCTCTTCTGTCCTTCTGGCAGCACCGACTTCGGAAAACTCTCAGCCTCCTCTTCTACAGCCTGCACAGGGTCCGGTGCTGTTCCCAGGCCTCAGGGAGGAGGCTGGACCGCTGCATCCAATAGGAGGCTGTTGGATTCCCTACCTGGTTCTCTGACTCTCACAGCTCATTGCACTGAAATCCATCTTCACCCCAGATTAGGAGGACTGAATACCCAACATGCCTGGGATTGAGGCTAACATGGGACAGTCCTGGGCAAACTGGGACCCTGAGTCATCCCACCCAAATCACCCCATGACTCCTGACCTGACTTACAATGTCCCTTTCTTCATAGGTACCTTCCTGGCTTTAGATGCACCCTGTTGAAACAGGCAGTGGGCAGTGAGGAGGATGCGAGGGTGGGTTGAGGTGAGAAACAAGGGTCTTCAGATTGAAACAACATGGCCTTCTAATCTGGCAAACGAGAAAAGAGCTGTCCAGCCAAGGGGGAGTTGCACCTAGAGATGCCTTCCCCACCAAAGGGGCTCTGTGTCCGTGGGGGAAAAGGAGGCTGAGGGGAACCAAACAAAACAAGGGGCAGCGCCCCTGTTCCCAGGCCTGCTGGGCCCCCTGTCAGCTATGTCCCCCGAGGTCCCCCCACCCACCCCGCAGCTGAGCCCCCTCCAGCCTGGCTTCACTGGAGTCCAGCTTGAAAGCCTTATCCGAGCCCGCAGCCTTTGGATCTCTTTATTCTGATTCAATTACATACACAATATGAGCTTTGCAAACAGAAAATTACACGCTGCAATAATTGAATTCTTTCCTGGACTGGAAGCTTGCTGGGCTGTGGTGTGGAGCAGTTTCCAGACACTCAACCTTGCCCCCAGGCCCCACCTTCACTTAGCAAGATGAGAGCTAATATTTAAACCCCACTTTCCGGCTAATGGTGCCTCTACCACCCCCATCTCCTTTGAATTTTACAACTAGGTGGAGTAAGCGATTGTATACTACTAGTATTTATCATTAAGCTGCTATATATCGTTATTTATCATTCCCTTTCTTCAAATGAGGAGACTGAGGTACGTGACCATTATAAGATATACTCAGGGCAATGGAATCGTGGCAGGTGCAGGACAAGATCCAGGTTTTCGGAGACACATTACATGTTTTCTTTGCAACCTGACCTGACTCCCATTTCCTGCCCACCCTAACTACCACATGGGCTTGGATCTTCAGGTCTCCTATGGCTCATGGAAAAGAGGATGATTCTTTTTTCTCCCTCCCACAAGTTTAGGCATAAGTGTGATCTCCAGAACCATGGACAGAAGCCATCCTGTCTTGTTTGTTGTTTAGTCACTAAGGCCTGTCTGACTCTGTGACCCCATGGACTGTAGCCCGCCAGTCCATGGGATTCTCCAGGCAAGAAGACTGGAGTGGGTTGCCATTTCCTTCTCCAGGGGGTCTTCCCAACCCAGGGATCGAACCCACATCTCCTGCATTAACAGGCAGATTCTTTACCATCTGAGCCACCAGGGAAACCCATTCTGTCCTTTACCATAAACCAAAGCCACGGTTTCAGAACTGTTAACCACCAGCAAACCAAGATTATTTTGGATACTCTCAATAGTTTATTTCTTTCATTGGTCTACCAAACTTTTTCCCTGTAGGACAGACAAAACAACTTTCATTTTCCTGGCCCTTACTTTAAAATAAAGCTGAAGAGATTCATTTCTTAGGCCTACTCAGGAAATATGGTAGTGACTTTTGTCTCCCTCATCAGCAGCCCCAAAATGAATATATATTAAGTGCCTGTTATGGGCCAGGAATTTATATATCATTTGGTCCTTACAATAAATGACTGAAATGGCGGTTAATATTTCTATTTTAGGGAATAGAATTTTTTTTTTTTTTTTATTTTGGGACTTAATGGAGCAAAACCCACCCCCCTCCAAGTGTCTACTTCCAGCAAGAACTAGAACTCAGGCTCCCCCAACTGTAGAGCCTGTGTTTTGAACCACTGTCCCCCAAGGTCAGCCAGGAATATGGTCCCTTCTTTTCTTCTCTCCTAGTTCAGATCAACTTCATCTTTGAAATGGACTGTTGAACTCTCTCCTTAATGGTCTTCTTGATTTGGGACTTATGTCCATTAAATCTGTCCTTTACACTCAGCCAGTGAGTGACTTAATAAACATCTCTGACAAAGCCATTCCCAGGCTCCAAAGAAAACTCAATAATTCCGAACTACCCACAAGAAAAAAAAAAAACCACTCTCAATGGATCACTGGTCTTCTGTAACCCCTGCTTATCTCCTGAGCTCTAGATCCTACCCTTCCCCTTGCATTATATTGCATAGTTATGCTAAACTGCTTATAACTCCTTTAATGCAAATACCAGGAGATTTCCCATCTCAGTGCTTTCATGGAAGCTTCTCCTTCTCCCTGAAGTGCCCTCCCCACTTTTCTTTGTTAGACTTAAGCTTAATTTTTCATTAAGACTCAGCCTAGGCATCAATGTCTCCGGAAAGCTTTTGCTGAATCTCAGGTAGGCTGTCTCCTGTCCTGAGATTCACAGCCCCCTGGGTACACTCCTGAGGACAATTCCTTGTTCACACATCTTAGGCTTTAAGCTCTGCCCTCCAGTCCTGGAATGGAAATACATTACATAGAAAATACATCATTTTCACCCTGCCTTAGCAGCTAACACATTTCCTGGCTCATGGTTATCACTCATTAACTATCCATTAAAGGTCTTTAAATCACTGTGTTTAGCTGATGACACAAATATATGGGCATATCTTCCTGAATAACTAACTTACAAGATTTTGCATGATTCCTAACACTGAATATATAAAGAAGCATTTGACCAACTGGCCTGGAGTTGTAAAATTACCTTTGGAACCTTTGTTTCTTCGAGATGCAGAATGATCCTAGAATAAGGAAGTCTCTCCTGGCACATCAGTAAACTTCCCACTAGCTTCCTAGAGGGTCCCAGAAAAAGGGAAGGGAAGTCTGAGATGGCGCAAAGCCCACCTGTCAGTCTGGGGTCACTGACACATAGTGGGCAGACAAGACAGAGAATCCAGTCTTCCTCCTAAGAATATTTTAGGCATTAGTGCCTTAAAAGGAAACCTGGAAAATGGAGACATTTACCACATTCCTGATAAGATTCAACATTACAAAGATGTCAACTCTGCCCAAATGGTTCTATAAATATTTAATGCACTCCCAGTCAAGACCCCAACAAAATTTTTCATAGAAGTTGACAAGCTAATCATGGAATCCAGATTGAAATATTAATATCAAGAAAAACAAGATAATTAAAAGAAAGAAAAAGGGATTTGCTCTCTCAGACATCAAAACATATTATAAATGTATGGTATTTAAAACAGTAAAATTCTGTGCTATTGACTCACAAATAGAGAAAAAGGTTGACAGACTAGAATACCAAGTCCAGATATAAATACATATATTTGTTGGCACATAGTAGACACTCAATAAATATTTGTTGAGTAAATAAACAAAGGTGGCATTTCACATCAATTGGACTGGGAAAATTGACTATTCATTGAGGAAAAAAAAATAGAACTAGATTCTACCAGTCACAAAAGTCAATTCAAAATAGCTTAAAAATCTTAACATAAAAATATCCTTAATATTTAGAAGACGCTATAGAATAATTTGTTTATGACCTTAGGGTAGGAAGAGTGTTCTTAAATAAATGAAAATATGCAAAAGATTAAAACAGGGGTTGACTCACCACCTATTTTTATAAACAAAAAATTTATTGGGACACATTGTTTATGTATGTCTCTGGCTATGTTGGTGCTACAGTGATGGTGTTGAGTACAGAGATCACATAATTTGCAAAACTGAAAACATTTACTATCTGCCCATTTACAGAAATGACTGACCATTGACACAGAGGGAAAATATGGCTAAATATAACTATACCAAAGATGGAAATTTATTGGTTACAAAAATGCCAAGAACAAAGTTTGAAAGGCAAAATACAGACTTAAAAATGTTTTCAACTTGTGTTAACAGACAGTAGATTACTAGTATTGAGGTAATATTAATATGAAGACTGTTTACAAATCAAGAAATCACTCTAACAACAAAGACAGAGGGCAGAAAATATAAGCAGAAAATTCACAGAAGACATTGATTTGGCCAAAAGAGGCCTAGGGAGACTCTCAGTCTCACAGATTTTTATCACTCAAGGGCCCAGCATGAAACAGAGGATAAAGCTAGGCAATTTGAGGAAAGTTTAATGAAGGAACTATTCACAAAGTGTGACCTGCACTTCAATAAACAAACAAGGGATGGTACTGGCTGGAGGGATGGGCTAGTAATTTTACATTACATAGATGATGTGTTATATATGTATATTTACCACAATAAATAATACACATATCCTCCCCCTCCAAAAAGGCATTAAAAAATCAATATGGTGTTTTAAAATATTCAATATAAAAGCATAGAAAGATTAAAAATAAAAGTTGTAAACTGCAAAGAATAAGCATAAAAAAGCTGGTGCAGCTACATTTTCTATCAGAAAAAAATAGATTCTAAAGCTAAAATATTACCAGAAATAAAAAAATTAAATAATGAGTCAATATACCACCAACAACAGAAAAAAACTGAATAAACTTAACTGTCTTTGTACCTAATAACAGAGTTTCAAATACAGAAAGTAAAAGTTGACAAATCTAAAGGGAGAAATAGAAAAATCCACAAGAAGAGTCTTTAACAAGTTTTCCTTAGCAATTGTGATAGAACAAGTAGCAAAATAGTTGGGGAGTTGGATAAATAGGCAACTACGATCACAGCTTGTATCTGCAGGTACAAGAGAAAGGATAGAAACCTGGGAGAATTGTATGGGGAGGATTGGTGACAGGAACTGTGACTTTGGGTACAGGCATGCACTGTCCCGTTGGGAAGTGGCGGGGACGGAGAGGGAATAAATAAGCTCCCCAGCTTCAATCTCCTATGTCCTCTGGATCTTCTATGGGCAAGGGGCTTGTTGATACAGTTCTTACAGGTCAACTTCCCAGAGAAAGAGTGGAGAACTGTGGAGAATGGACCTGGAAGGGCAAACTGAAGACATTCAGCAGACCAGAAATCAAGGAGCTGAATATCAAAACAACATTGTCACCCACAAGAGGGGTACATACTCGTAAAGTGTGGTGTGGTAGAACATACTCCTATATACAGATGATGGAGGATAAATTAGGACAGAGACTTTGGAATCTAGTTTTTCAATCGCCATTCAATTTTCAGTGTGCATATATTATATCCCAGCAATTTTACCTCTCTGTATCTATGGACACACTTGTGCTGTTAGATAAAGAGGTATGTAGAAAGATGCCCATTACAGCATTTTTTAAGTGAGAAATGAAAAAAATCCCAGATTCCTATAGGTTGAGAAATACATAAACTGTATTATACTCTGTCTAACTTACTTAACTCAGTATGACAATCCCTAGGTCTATTCATGTTGCTGCAAATGGCATTATTTCATTTTTTTAAAAATCAGTTCAGTTCAGTTGCTCAGTCATGTCTGACTCTTTGCGATCCCATGGACAGGTTTCTCTGGAATGGACATGCCAGAGCATGGACAGCATGCCAGGCTTCTTAGTCCATCACCTACTCCTAGAGCTTGCTCAAACTCATGTCCATTGAGTTGGTGATGCCACTCAATCATCTCGTCCTCTGTTGACCCTTTCTCCTGCCTTCAGTTTTTCCCAGCATTAGGGTCTTTTCCAATGAGTCAGTTCTTCTCATCAGGTGGCCATAGTATTGGAGCTTCAGCTTCAGCACCTGTCCTTCCAACAAGAATTCAGGACTGATTTCTTTTAGGATGAACTGCTTTAATCTCCTTGCAGTCCAAGGGACTCTCAAGAGTCTTCTCCAACACCATAGTTCAAAATCATCAATTCTTCAGTGCTCAGCTTTCTTTATGGTCCAACTCTCACATCCATACATGACTACTGGAAAAACCATAGCTTTGACTAGACGGACCTTTGTTGGCAAAGTGATGTCTCTGCTTTTTAATATGCTGTCTAGGTTTGTCATAGCTTTTCTTCCAAGAGGCAAGCTTCTTTTAATTTCATGCCTGCAGTCACCATCTGCAGTCATTTTGGAGCCCAAGAAAATAAAGACTGTCACTATCTCCATTGTTTCACCATCTATTTGCTATGAAGTGATAGGACTGTATGCCATGATCTTAGTTTTTTGAATGTTGAGTTTCAAGCCAGTTTTTTCACTGGCTTTCACTCTCCTCTTTCACTTTCATCAAGAGACTCTTCAGTTCCTCTTCATTTTCTGCCATAAGGGTGTTATCATCTGCATGTCTGAGGTTATTGATATTTCTCCTGGCAATCTTGATTCCAGCTTGTGCTTCTTCCAGCCTGGCACTTAGCATGATGTATTCTGCATATAAGTTAAATAAGCAGGGTGACAATATACATCTTGACGTACTCCTTTCCCAATTTGGAACCAGTCTGGAACAGAACATGTCTGGTTCTGCTGCTGCTGCTAAGTCACTTCAGTTGTGTCTGACTCTGTGTGACCCCATAGATGGCAGCCTACCAGGATCCTTTGTCCCTGGGATTCTCCAGGGAAGAACACTGGGGTGGGTTGCCATTTCCTTCTTCAATGCATGAAAGTGAAAAGTGAAAGTGAAGCTGCTCAGTCATGTCCAACTCTTAGCAAGCCCATGAACCCTACCAGGACCCTATGAACCCTACCAGGCTCCTCCATCCATGGGGATTTTCCAAGCAAGGGTACTGGAGTGGGTTGCCATTGCCTTCTCCATGTCTGGTTCTAACTGTTGCTTATTGACCTGCATACAGATTTCTCAGGAGGCAGGTCAGGTGGTCTGGTATCCCATCTCTTTAAGAATTTTCCACAGTTTGTGGTGATCCACACAGTCAAAGGCTTTGGGTAGTCAATAAAGCAGAAGTAGACATTTTTCTGGAACTCTCTTGCTTTTTCTATGATCCAACGGATGTTGGCAATTTGATCACTGGTTCCTCTGCCTTTTCTAAATCCAGCTTAAACATCTGGATGTTTTTGGTTCATGTACTGTTGAAGCCTTGCTTGGAGAATTTTGAGCATTCCTTTGCTAATGTTTGAGATGAGTGCAATTGTGCAGTAGTTTGAACTTTGGGATTGCCCTTCTTTGGGACTGGAATGAAAACTGACCTTTTCCAGTCCTGTGGCCACTGCTGAGTTTTCCAAATTTTTCTGGCACATTGAGTGTAGCACTTTCACAGCATCATCTTTAAGGACTTGAAATAGCTCAGCTGGAATTCCATCACCACCACTAGCTTTGTTCATAGTGATGCTTCCTAAGGCCCACTTGACTTCACACTCCAGGATGTCTGGCTCTAGGTGAGTGTTCACACTATTGTGGTTATCTGGGTCATGAAGATCTTTTTTGTATAGCTCTTCTGTGTGTTCCTGCCACCTCTTCTTAATATCTTCTTCTTCTGTTAGGTTCATACTAGTTTCTGTCCATTATTGTGCCCATCTTTGCATGAAGTATTCCTTTGGTATCTCTAATTTTCTTAAAGAGATCTCTAGTCTTTGTCATTCTGTTGTTTTCCTCGATTTCTTTGCATTGATCACTGAGGAAGACTTTCTTATCTCTCCTTGCTATTCTTTGGAACTCTGCATTCAGATGGGTATAGCGTTTCCTTTTTCCTTTGCCTTTCACTTCTCTTCTTTTCTCAGTTATTTGTAACGCCTCCTCAGACAGCCATTTTGCCTTTGTTTTTCTGGGGGATGGTCTTGATCATTGCCTGCTGTACAATGTCAGGAACCTCCGTCCATAGTTCTTCAGGCACTCTATCAGATCTAATCCCTTGAAACTATTTGTCACTTCCACTGTATAATTGTAAGTTATTTGATTTAGGTTTGATCTTTTTAAATGGTTGAGTAATATTCCATTGTATATATGTACTGTATCTTCCTTATCCATTCCTCTGTCAATGGACATTTAGGTTGCTCCCATGTCTTGGCTGTTGTAAACAGTGCTGAACAATGGGGTGCAGGTATCCTTTTGGACCATGTTTTTTTCTGGATAGATCATAGTCCCTTAAATGTGGAATCTAAAATGAAATGATACAAATGAACTTATTTACTAAATAGAAACAGACTCACGGACTTAGAGAATAAACTTGGGGTTGCCAAGCAGGGAAGGATGAGTGGAAGGGACAGTTAGGGATGAACATGTACACACTGTTAAATTTAAAGTGGATAACCAACAAGGACTTACTATATAGCACAGGGAACTCTGCTCAATGTTATGTGGCAGCCTGGATGGGAGGGGAGTTTTGGGGAGAATAGATACATGTATATGAAGCCTGAGTCTTTTTACTGTTCGCCTGAAATTATCACAACATTGCTTATCAGCTATATGCCAATTTAAAATCAAAAGTTTAAAAAAATTTTTTAAAGTAAAAAAAAAATCATGTTTTAGTCAAATAAGTTATTGTAGTCATATGATAGAAGAATATGAATTATTTTAAAAGAATAGAATAGATTCTAGTAGGTATTATTATGGGTACTTCTTCAAGAAGCATTACTGAGTGAAAAATGGGAGTCATAACGTAATAAGCATGGTATTTTATTTACATATGTAAAACATATGTAAATCATATATTTTTATGCACAATGTCTACATCAATGTAAATTTATGGATACAATTTAAAAGGATATATCTCATGATTAACCATGAGGAAATGGTAAAGTTTTTAAAATAAGAAGAATGTATTTATTTACTTACTACTCAAGAAAAAAATTCATTACCACCAACAGCAACACAAGAAGACCATTAGCCTTCCTGGAAAGCTCTCTCTGCCATGAAGCCTTCTGACTCATCTGTCAGATTCTCCCCTCCTGAGCACTGTCTGGAACAGACGTCTCTGTTCCAGCATGTGCCACAGTCGATATTAGACTGGAGTTCACGGTTGATGCGTCTGCTTTCCCTTCTGGACTGCAGTCTCCTTAAGCCCGGGAACTGCGCCATTATAGTGGACATTCCTTACTTTCTTTTCTAATCTTTACTCCTTTCTGGCAACTCTCTGACTTAAGTCCGGCCCCTATGTGTCAGCAGGGCCCTCCAAGAACCACACTTGTCAGTAGTGAGCGCCTGGGCAGCTGACCCGAGTTGGACCAATTAGTGTATTTTGTCAAAAATGAGGACCTGGGAGAGACAGGAAGTTAGACCTGGGACCTGTCAACTGCCATATTTTCGACATGAAGAACAGGAGAAGCAGACAACGCTGGTTCCTCAGAGAAGGAGAGAGAAGAAGAGTGAAAAGACCTGCAGAAAGGAGGACAGACAGGAATCTCGCTGGTGTTTGAGGACCTGACTCTGGCTTTAGCAACACCTCTGTATCTTTGTATAAAGGTCAAGTCTGCATCTTTATAATAAATGCCCATTTTTAACTATGATTCCCAGCTGGTTTGTGCTGCTTATAGCCAGAAGAATTCTAATTAATAGTGAAGGGTTGTTTGCTTTTGTGTCTCTCACTGTACCTACCTCATTTCAGAGCTTGCTTCTTAGTAAACACTCAGCAAGCATTTGCAAAATTGGACCAAATGAGGCATCCACTCCTCCACGGGACCCCGATTCAGCCTCTGGTTGACACTTGCTGTGGCACAAGCTCACCAACCCCGAAGACTCCCCATCGCAACTAAGGGCAGCGCCATGGGCCCTTCTTCATCATGGCAACTCTGCAAACTTGGGAAGTCTTCTCTTTTCTGAGCTAAACATCTCTATTTTTTGTGTGTGCATCCTCAGTCGTTCAGTCATGTCCAACTCTTTGTGACCCCGTGAACTGTAGCCCATCAGGCTCCTCTCTCCATGGCACTTCCCAATCAAGAATACTGGAGTGGGTTGCCATTTCCTTCTCCAGGGGATCTTCCCAACACAGGGATTGAACTGGCATCTCCTACATTGGCAGGTGGATTCTTTACTGCTGTGTCACCTGGGAAACCCAGATATCCCTATTGGTATTTCCCTGATCATACTCCTCAGCACAAACTCCCATTTGTCAGGGTCTCTCTTAGAGTGAAGTGCCCCAAATAGACTCTTCAGGCTTCAAACTCCTGTGAATTGTGAATGAGGCAGAGTTGCAGGATGTCATAAAGGGATGCCACAGAACTGAGAATTGGTCAGGGTCTGGATTACTTTGTTGAGTATTTAAAAATGAATAATCCTTTGTAGGAAACTGTTTGGAAATGGCTTCAGTATAGAAATGTTTTGCTATTAAAGGTGTGTGAGTATGAATTTTGTTAGTACCTAGAATTCAGTTTGCTGGTGTGAATGCATTAATTTTAAAGCATTATCATAGCATGAAGCGCATGTCTCTCCAATCGGACCCACAGCCCCTCTGTAACTATGAACCACTCACACTCGACGGGCATCTGGCATCCCTCTGACTTGGAATTGAACTACGGAGTCTGTAAAGTCAAGTGGCAAGCAAGACTGTCAGAGCCTCCTAAGAGCTGGGAGGTAACTTAGGAGGGATCATCTAGTCTAATCCCTTCATTTTACAGATAAGCCACCTTAAATCTGTTCTGGAACAAGTAGGCCACTAATAAATAAATAAAATAAAGTAAATTTTGCCTATGAAAAAGCCGAGTCTCCAAGTGGTAAGTGACCAACCTGGGAGCATGTGTTATGCTGGGGGCAGACCTGAGAACTGCCCTTCCCATCCCAGGTTCTTTTCCTGTACCTAGCCCTTCATGAGAGGAAGCCAGCAGCCTGTGGGGGCAGTCCTTGGGTATGAAGAAGCAGGCACAGGTAAGGGCCATTTGTTAGCAGGTAGAAATCTTGAACTAATCAAAACCTGCAATTAAGGAGCATCCATGAGCCAGACGCCCACCCAGAACTAGTTTTCCAGACTGCCCCCTTCCCTTGGGTGCAAAGAAAGTCAAATCAATATTAATATTAGAGTTCAATTCTTCTCTCTTCTTAAAGGTTGAACCTGTGGAACCGTAAGGGACAGCAGTCGAGTAAAACACAGTACGGGCTTTATGTGCATGTACAAATCTCTTACCTTCTCCATAGACTCCTGAATCGTGCCTTCTCCTGTGGGAAGGAAACTGGAAAAGTTGTCTCTCAACTCAATGACCATGCCCCTCTCTGCTGACTTTTCCAAGTTCCAGTATCTCTAGTCTGTGGAAGAGAATTTATCTATTTTACCCAGAGAACATCAGACCCTTTACCTATGGTCACTGTTGATTGCTCCAGGCAAACTGTGAAAGCTGCAGGCTATTTGCCATAAGGAGTTGAATCTGAGAAGAGCCCTGGTCAGCTCTCTCCAGGTTTCCTGGTGTGGTCTAAGAGTGGCTGGAGATAAGCATAGCCCCTGGAGATGAATTCAGATCCCTCTGGAATTCTAAGGATCTGAAATTTCATGTCCTCACTGAGAAAGAGATGAGAAAGATACTGTAGGGGTCTTGGAAAACAACACGTGTAAATTACGTAACAGCTCACAATGGAAGCAACAGAGAGCAGAGATGCCAGCAAGAGGACTGGCCAGTTCCAGAAGGATTGGACAGCAAGTGAAGCTTGAGAAATTCAATCTCTGAAAAAATCTTTGACTGTAGCCCCATACCAGCTTCCTTGTTGCCCTAAAGGCATCTTTTCCAAATAGAATACCTCTTTAGTTGATGGCTTTGCTTGGGTGCCCAGTTTCCGATGTCTTTCAGAAATAACGTTTATCTGGCTTTGAAGGTCTTATTCTAGGGACATTTCTTATTTTCCCTCTTTCTTCTTTCAAAAAGAAAGAAAGAAAGAAAAAACAGCAGCTTTGAGTAGTCTGAGGGTGACACGAATGCCTGATTTTTATGCAATGTTGCAAGTGCCTTTCAACAACACAATGGCAGGTTCCTTGACAATGTCATGCGTCTATTCAAAACAACCGGCATGCCAGTCAGAGGCCTGGGCGTTTGCACAGTGCTTGTTCTCCGCAGTGATAAGGCATGTTAGATTTTCCCATTCTATTTGAGAAATAATTCTGGTCTTTTTTTAAGTCCCCTGCTTTTTTGATTATTTTTTTTTCTTGCCTCTTTGCTGAACAATAGGACCTGTCCCTGTTTGATTCCTTTCGTGATGCTTGTGCGGTAACAACTCAAGAAAGAGAGAAAAGGAGAGTGGGGACAGAGCTGGAGGTGGAGGGGGGAGAAGTGATGGCTTAACAGTCCTTGCCAGGTGCTGGCCAGGAGAGGGACAGCATTAAGGAGGGGCCGGGAGATTAGCACTGATAATTTTGTTGGGTCGATGTGTACAGCTCTTTTGTTGGAAGCCAGGATATGTAGGAGGATGGGTTAATTATTAGGCATCCTGCTCCCCTGTCTGGTCTACCACAGCTAATCCTCTCTCCCTTTAGCAGGTGTGCGGAGCCAAGAATGAGAGCGCCTGCTTCCTGCCTCTGCTGGAAGCATGATGGATAAAGAGAGAAAAGCAGAGTGGTGACAGGGATGTAAGGGTGGGGAGGGAGTGAAGTCTCCCAGCTTTGCAAATGTAGAGAAAAAGACCCTAGCTATCCTCTATCCTCAGCAGGCTCCCCAGCTGGGAGTTACTGGTCCCAGTTCTAATGTCTTCGCATAGACCTGCCCTCTCATTTGGAGTTACTAGTTAACCTTTGCTGTGTAATAAAGAAACCACCACAAGAGTTAGCCACTTGAAGCAATCATCAGTTTTTAAGATCACAATTCTTCTGGATGATTCTAATCTGGGTTGGTCTGGGCTGATCTCAGCTAGGTTCACTGACGTGCAGACAGGTTGGTTGGGGACTGGCTTGGTGGCCCCGCGTGCACCTCTGATGACTGGTTATGAAGGTGAAGGCCAGGTGCTTCTCATAATCGAGCAGCTAGCTCAGAGGCCAGGTTCCCAAATCCCCAAGAAGGCAACACCAAAAGCACAGATCTGGTCCTGTTTGAGTCATATTTGCTAATGTCCCATTGAACAAAGAAAATCATAATGCTTGCTCAGGTCAAGGAGTAGAGAAATAGACTCCTGAGTTCCACTATTGCACATGAGGCCAGAGGAGAGGAATTTGTGGCCATTTTTCCTTTTATCAGAATAGCCTTTGCCTCTGTCCCCTCAACTCCCCAAACCCTACAGAGACACACACATCCATGTTTGACTTCTGCACCTGGCTCGAAGCTTCAGCAGAGCTTCCTTCTGGAACACAGCACTCAACAACATGCATGCCATTTATTCTCTGCATTTTTACTAACTCGTGCCTGTTCTTTTGCAATTTCCTTTTATCTCTTGGCAGAATTTTGGAACTACTCTCACCTCCCCATTTGGTGAATGAGGAAATTGTGGCCCAGAGGAGTAAAATGATTTGTGCAACATCAGCCTTCCAACCACTGAAAGATCTGAGACCCCAGACTCTTAATTCCAAGTCCGGCATCTAGCCTCCACATCAGCCACCTTTCCCCCACCCCCTGAAATGAAGTGGAAAATTCCTCAAAGTTGTATGTGAGTGTTTGTGCCCTATCTATTATCAGAAAATGTTTCAAAGTGATTTTCACACCAAATCACAAAACAAAAAGGAAGAGAGACTGTGGAAGGGATGCAGAAGTGGTAGGTGCCCATAGGCTTCTGAAATGAGTTGATTGATTACATGACTTGGGTAGAATTACTCTGGGTTTTCTGGCAGCTGAGGCCATATTCATTGAGTTGACAGTGTTTTTTTTTTTTTTTTAAATTTTCTAACAAAAGAAAGCATGCAAACTCAACTGTGGAGAGAATTTATTTTTGCTGGCATAAAACTTGAGTAAATGTTTACTGGACATCTCTCTCTCTACAGAACAGTGAATAGCATTTGGACACCAGCCTCCTTCGAGGCTCCCAAAACACATTTCTTGACTGTGCTCCTTGCCCCCTCCACCATGGTACCAGCAGGAGGTGCTGCCCACAGTGGGTACTCAATCAGTGCTGCTGACTGATTGGTGAGTGGCATGCCGTTTGACTCCACACCAGGAGTTGAGTCTCTAGTCCTGGGTGAGTGGACAGGGCTATTTGGAAGGCTAAATTAATCGATTTAGTACTGATTGGGCTGCAAACCTCTGTCTGATATCTCTAGAATCCACAAATCCCTTGGTTTCAGAAGCCCTTCAAATTCTATCCAGGCTTCATCTAAGGGACACAAATTTATAAATCACTATGCAGACCAGATCTCTAGCCCCTATCCTATCATTGACCCATGAGTGGGACTGAGCAGATTTTTTCCTGTCTCTGAAGATCTACCTGCCCCTTTCCGCATCCTGGTATTCAGAGGATCAAAGATGTCATATATGCAAACCATTAAGTGCAGTAGAGATGGAAGGAATTATAGCAGTACTCTTAGACTCTCAGTTCAGAACTCAGCTGAACTTTCCCATCTTTAGTCTCAGGCCTTGAATATCTGATTCTACCCAAATCTTGTGCCTTGTGGTAGCAAGTGTTAGAGGAAAAAAAGAAAGGGAAAGAGGCTGAGGAGTCTCCAATGACCAGACAACCCCTATAGGAGCTGGTGTCTGTCTGACAACATTTATGGGTTAGGTGCTCCAGATCCCCAGCAGGGGAGCACAAGGGATGGGAAGGTCCTTCCTTGACTGAAGCTTGTGCTCCTTCAATAGCACTGTGATCCAGGGCCATGTTCCTCAAACTCTGAAGTGCATACAAATTCCCTGGGGTTTTGTTAATATGCAAATTATCATTCGGTAGGTCTGGGGTGGAGTCTGAGATCCTGCACCTCTAACAACCTCTCAGGTGATACCAATGTCACTGTTATGGTCTGAGCCCAACCAGAGATAAGGGGACCCATACCACACTGATGATCAGTTTCCTTTCATGGTACCGCTGTACCCAAATCGAAAGTTATAGTCTGAGCGAGGAATACAGTACTATGGGTCATAAATGTGCCTGAACCTCAGAGCAGGTGGGTTCAGAGCAGGGTCAAGCATGAAGATGGGGGGTCTTTGTTATCGCTGCATATTTACTTTAACCCTGGAATGAGGGTATAATGAGGTAGGAATGAAGGGTTGAACTTTACATTCTGCCTCTGGCTGGACCACATAAGACTCCAAAGAAGATGGACTGTTAAGCACTCTGGTTTCCCTCCAATTTAAACCAACAAATAAAATCACACAGGGATGGCTTATTTACCAAGCACATGTATGACCCCACTTGGTACAACGTGTAGCGTAATGCTTTTGGCTAACTCCCTTTTATAGATGTAAAAAACAGAGGCACAGAGAGGTCAAGCAGGCATCCTAAGGTGATTTAGTCAGTCATGGGTAAATCAAGTTCAGAGTCGGGTGCTGGACTCCCAAAGTCTACATGTTTCTAGGACACCTGGTGAGGTCTGGACACAGGCCCAGCAAGGAGCCTCCGGCTTGGGAAGCAGCAGACACTAGCTGCCAGAGGAAAAATTTATCTCCCCACTGGGAAGAGAAAGGACCCCAAGTTGGCCTCTCTGCCTTTCCTACTTCAAGATGAGTACCTGGTAAGCACCAAGTGTGGCTTCATACCTGCATGTCATACGAAAAAAATGGGGAGTGTGCAGAGATACTCATCAGTTACATAGGAAATTGATAGTCTGGAAGTTTTTGCTTAAAACAAGTAAAAATATGTCACTTGCTTTTGATTATTTTTTTAAGAGTGCAGTTAGATATGGAAACTTTAGCTTGAATAACCTCAGATTTCTGTGCAGATCAGATGGATCCTGAAATTTCCTAAGTGCTTCAAGTGTACACATTTTCGCTTGAAAAATTACCAGGTTTGTCTAAAGAAAAAATTTCAAACATAAAACACAAAGCTCATTTGAAGAGAGAAATTCTCCAATGGAGTGAACCCAGGCTGTCATAAAAAAGTTAAACCAGGCATAAAGGAAAATGTCAGATGTGTGTGGGAGAACCAGCTGTCTCTCCTGTTTTTTTTTTTTTTTTTTTTTTTTTAATGTATAAACTAGATCAGATTATAGGCAAATATATGAATGTCTGAAGCTGGGCATCGAGAGGGGCAGGGAAGGGTGAGCCTTGCTCTCCTGGGTGATGCTGAGCTCTCTTCTGGAGAATACATTTTTTTTAAAACTTCTAAATAAAGCACTCTAGAGTGGCACATTTATAACCAACGAAGAATTACTCAAATAAGAGACACTGTCAGCTATTTATTTTAAAAGCTTTTTTCCTGGAAGAGAGGGGGTGGGAGAAATCTCTCCACTTTCCTCCATGTCCCTTCAAAAGGTTTGTTTGTGAGTGAATTCTTTCCTGGCTTTATTTTCCTCCTTAGGAGACAAGCCTGTCTCATGGCCCGAGAATTATTTCTGCTGCTTCTTCCCTCTCTTCTCTGCCCTCAGGTGAATCACCTGTCCACTTTGCAGGCAAAAGCGAAGCCGAGTCTCAGCCTTGTGATGTGGGTGGGGGACAGAGAGGCTGGCGTGTGTATTTGTAGGAGACTGAAGGGGTTTTTAATGAAATTCCAAAAACAGCATTCAGTCAGCAAGAAGGAAGGGAAGAAGAGAGAGAGGGGTGGAGGGAGGGAAGGAAAGCAAAGGAAGGAAGAAGACAAGAAAACAAGAAGAAAAAGGAAAAAATGGTTGGAGGGGGAATGAAATAATGCCATTTGTAGCAACAGGGATGGACCCTGAGATGATCAAACTTACTAAAGTAAATTAGACAGAGAAAGACAAATACCATATGAAATCACTTCTACGTGGAATCTAAAAAGATGATACAAATGAACTTGCTTACAAAACAGAAATTGACTCACAGACATAGAAAACAAACTTACGCTTACCAAAGAGGCAAGATCAGGGAGGGATAAATTAGGGATCTGGGATCCCTATATATAAAATAGATAAACAGCAAGGACCTACCAAACAACACAGGAAACTATATTCAATATCTTGCAATAACCCATAATGAAAAGAATCTAAAAAATTTATATGTATATATTTATATGTGTGTATGTATGTATAACTGAATCACTTTGCTATTCACCTGAGACTAACACAACATTGTAAATCAACTGTATTTCAATAAAAAAAAGAACGGTTGAGGGGGAAAGGGAAAGAGTGTCCTAGTCTAAGGAGCAATGTGGGAATAAAGGCTGGGCCCCAGGTTTTCAACTCATGCTTTCTTTCCAGGAAATTTTCCTTTCGGTCATATCCTAACCATGCCTGAGCTGTAGACTCAACGCCAAGGGCGTGGGTACCATTCAGTGTTGGTTTAGCCCTTCCCTGTGCAGAAGGGCCTGGATGGAGGGAAGTAAGGTTGAGTCTGCACAGTGACTCCAAAATGGAAAGTAAACAGAGATGGGCTTGTGTTCATGAACCCACTGGAGAGATCTTTACTGGGACTAAGATGGGGAGTGATGCCACGTTCCAGGCAATGCTAGTTTGACTGACTTCTTTTTCTCCATAGCAGGTGTTACTGGGTACATCAGACATCCCACCAGCTGATGCCCGACAGACGTGGTGAAAACAGTAACTTGCCTGCTGCCCTCCTGTCTCCGGGCCCCATCTATTAAAAACCCTCCCCATTCCTCAAGCTCCTGCTCACCATTTTCCCTCTTGCCCAGTGAGGACTGATCTCTTCCTAGAAATGCTTTACTCACACTTCAGAAATGGGATCTGATCCCCTTCTGGGCTGAGTTAGTTATTTGAATACACACCCAAGGTGAAGGCTAGGTCTACTTCCTGTTTGTATTTCCCACAGGGTTTGGTGCAGGCTGGGTGTTCAACAGGAAGACTCACAGAATTGCTAAGTGCCCCAACATGTCCTGAGCCTCGGGAAGACAGGCAGTGCTCCGTAGCCTTTGATGGTGTTACTGCTAATCCTCACAACAACCCCAGGAGGAGGTGCTGTGTCATCTTCCTTTCAGGGATGAGCTTACTGAGCCACTGGGGTTGAACTTGAACTTGCCCAAGGCCATGCAGCTTTAAACCAGGATTTGAACTGGCATCGGGACTGAAACCTTCTTGTTTTGATCATACACAAAGTCCTCAAAAGCCTCACCAGCTAATTAGGGTCATCAGCTAGAACAACTGAGTCAACATTTTATTATGTTCAATAGCCCAACTCTAAGACCATTCTTTAGCCTTATGTATGTGTGTGTCCTTTGACCATGTTTATACTGGGGTTTCCTTATACCCACCTTCCCCCACACCGTCCCTAGAATTGCACAGCTGAGCATCCCGCAGGCTTCAGAGGTGGCTCTGCAAGACCCAAAATCCTTATTCTTTCCACCAGATCACAATGGACAGGGGTCAGAACATCAGAGGGAGCATCAGAGTCTCAAGTCTTCACTCACCTACCTCACAGGGTCATTATGAACAAAATAAATGAATTGTGGGGGTAAAACATACAGTGTGGAGAATATAGACCATAATTATGTAATATCTATGTATGGTGGCAGATGGTAACCAGATTATCATGGTGATCATTTTGAAATGTATAGAAATATTGAATCACTATGTTTATACCAGGACCTAAATAGTGTTGTAGGTTAATTGTGCTTCAACAACAAATAAACAGATATACAAACAAACTAACAGAAAAAGAGATCAGATTTGTGGTCACCAGAGGTGGGATTTGGGACAGGAGGAATCGGATAAAGGCAGTCAAAAGGTAAAAACTTCTAGTTGTAAGATAAATAAGTACTAGAGATATAATGCACAACATGATAAATATAATTAAGAAACTGCTGTATGTTATACATGAAAGTTAAGAGAGTAACTAAGAGTGTTCTTCACAAGGAGAAAACAGATACACTTTTCTATTTCTTTAATGTTGTATCTGTATGAGATGGTGGAAGTTCACCAAACCTATTGTGGTAATCATTTCATGATGGATGAAAGTCAAATCATTATGTTGTACACTTTAAACTTATACAGTGCTGTCTGTTAAAACATGAAATGTGATAAAAATGTAACATATCTACAATAGGGTGTGGCACAAAATTATCCATGGCAATGACTGGAATTACTTTACAATTAGGCCACTGTGAAGTTCAGGGTGAGTCCTATCCTTCTGAGATCTGGCATCTCAAACTCTGCTTTCTCCATGAAGCCCTCTGAGACAGCTCCAAGCCCAAAGATTCTTCTTGTCTGAAGGTGTCACACGGCCCAGCCATAGAGAAAATGTGTCCCCTCATATTGTCCTCTGCTGGTTTTGTAAGGGATTCCTAAGTGGAGGGCTTCCAGAAGGGGACAGACCCTTGTGATGGCTAAGCCCTCTGTCTCTGGTGTGGTCCAGGACCCCTCTGTGCAGCTGCCCAGCTTGGCCACCGACACCTCCAGGGGGCGCCACTCTCACCAACTGCAATTGCACAGAGTTCTCCGGGGCCCTGACTCCGGGTGACCCCGAGTCAAACAACCCTGAGTTCACAGCCAGGCTGTTATCACCCTATGATCTTAGACACCTTATTTACCTCTCTAATCCCAGTTTTCTCACCTGCAAGATGGGGATAGAGGGGATCCCCCTCTCCTAGGGTTGCTGCGAGGGGAGGGTGGAGGGAGGTAGTATGTTTCAGTGACTAAGTCCAAAACCTGCGTAGGCAGGAGCTCAAATAGCATCAGGCATTATTTTCAGAGTCTGAACAGAGGGGAGGGCACAGAGGTTATGCTCAACAGATGTCCACTGATGGATGACTTTCTCCCCTAGAAAGCCTGGATGGGGCTGCTCCTCCAAGGCATTCTGCTTGAACAAGCCAGCGTGACTCTAGCTCTGAGCACAGGCTAAGGAGGCAGGAGAAGGGAAGGGAGAGGACAAAAAGACATGTGTCCAAGGCTCCTCTCGTTGCTCCTCAGGCTGCGGGCACAGGCTTCTGCGTCTGCCCTGCCGGCACGGTGCCTGACCCAGGAACCCCAGCTCTTGGTGATGCGGCTGCCCATGCACCTGTCACGTCTCCCTACGAGGAGGGGCTCTGAGCTGCTTTCCAGGCCTCAAGTGTGTATCCACTTCATTGACAGAGAGCAGTGGGGAGTATTTGCGGTGATGGACATGGCTCTGCTTGGGGATTCGGGTATCTTGGATCCTGACGTGAGTCCAGCGGGTCTCCTCGGATCCTCACTGCTTCTGCTGGCCTCGGGCTACTTGTCTCGACCCAAGAACAGCTAGCAAATCCTCTGCCTGCCTGAGGAGGTTACTGGAAACCCCAAATGGGATGACATATGAGGGAACTTTGGAAGGTATAAGGAGCCACTTGGAAGCAAAGGGGAAGGATCATAAGCCTAATATATGTAATTTTTTGTTGTTGTTCAGACGCCAAGGCATGTCCCACTCTACAACCCCACGGACTGCAGCATGCCAGGTTCTTCTGTCCTCCACTATCTCGAGGAGTTTGCTCAAATTCATGCCCATTGAACCAGTGATGCTATCTAACCGTCTCATCCTCTGGCACCCCCTTCTTTTCTTTTGCTTTCAATCTTTCTCAGCATCAGAGCCTTTTTGCATTAGGTGGCCAAAGTATTAGAGCTTCAGCTTCAGCATCAGTCCTTCCAACGAATATTTGGGGCTGGTTTCCTTTATGATTGACTGATTTGATCTCCTTGCAGTCCAAGGGACTCTTAATGAATATAATAACAATTATATTTAAATAAATAACAGCTATTGTTATGTACCAAGCAAGACCTCTGGACCTTATACTTCTGTAATGCTTGCCCATCTGCCCCTCTGCTAAGAGTATGTGTAAGCTGGTATCTGAAAGCTTAAAGTGGCTATCTTTAAAACAATCTCAGAAGAGAACTACAGGCAGAGGGGAAAGGATGTGCAAAGGCCCTGTGGTAGGGAGGAGTCTTTGAACGTTCTAGGAATTTGCAAACCATAGTATGTCTGCAGCACAGTGAATCAGGGGCATTGGAGAGAGAATTGATACACAACAGGTGCTCAAAAACATAGTGAATGAATGAACGAGATGGTGAAGGAATGAGGCTTCCATTGGGGTCTTGGGATCCCAGCCTTTTCTAGGGGTTCACATCTTTCCCATGCTCCTGCAGTCTCGAGGGAACCCATTCTGGACTCTCTGTGGGGCTGCCCACTCTACTGGCAGAGACCCCCCTGTGAGCTCCACCAGCTCACCTGGCGCTCAGATGCCAGCAGGAAGCTCTGGCCTTCACACTCGGCTGACCCTGAACACCTTGCCTGCCCTAGGAGCCCCTCCTGTTCCGGCTCCCCCAGGGGACCACAGCCCATGTTTATGAAAAGCGAACATGTCATTCAAATCGGCACCTCTGGCTTTACGCCGCCGAGGACCAGGAGTCACTATTTTTAGCTCTCCTCGCTGTCACTGGACTTTACAAGCAAAGGCTGGTCTCCCCTTCGGCAGTTCCCGGAACCTCGCAGACAGTAATGAGTCTGGGGTTGGTGTTAAGCTCAGATGTCAAACAGAGTGGCCAGGGCCTCCCGAAACGCAGAGAGAGCCGCGAGCTTCTCCCTCTACAAGGTCAGCTTGTGTGTAACACTTCATTAAATTGCTCAAACACTGAGCCGTGTCTTTAACCAATACCTTTAATGTCATTTTCTGCAGACTTAATAGAAGAGCATTAGCATACCTGTCAAGTCTTCCCATTTAAACTTCGAAGCTAGTGAAGTTTAAAGTGCCTCCTTGAGCCCACAGTGGATTTAGCTTCAAACTTTGGTTTAAGAAAAAGGAAAAAAAAAAAAAAAAAAGGAGAAGGAGGGGGAATCCTCTGAGGGTCTGTATGACGAAGCGGAGAATGTTCCTGAGTGCTATCTTCTTCCAAGTCTGTCTTCTTGCCTCCAGGAAGTATGCCTAGGTTACAAACAGTGGGAGGCAAGCCTCAGAGTAGACTAAAGTGACCTTTCGTTGTTTCAGATTTACAGACTAGATGGAGCCCCAGGAGGTCAATTAGTCCATTCCCCTGTCCCCCAATCACATTGCTTAGAGCAGGACACAAAACCATTCTAAGGTAGACATAAAAACCAAGGCAAAGAGCAGTATAAGGAGCATATGTTCCTAGTCACACAGACAATTAAAATGATTTGGGGTTGGGGAGAGGGATAAATTAGGAGTTTGAGATTAACAGATACACATCACTATATATAAAATAGATAAACAACAAAGGCCTACTGTATAGCCCAGAGAACTATATTCAATATCTTGTATTAACCTGTTGTGGAAAAGTATCTGAAAAGGAATACTTTGTGCTACACCTGAAACTAACACCTGAAACTAACTTTGCACTATATCTGACACATTGGAAATTGACTATCTGAGTGCTAAATCACTTCAGTCGTGTCTGAGCCTCTGTGACCCCATGGACAGTAGCCTGCTAGGCTTCTTTCTCCATAGGATTCTCCAGACAGGAATACTGGACTGGGTTTCCATTTCCAGAGATCGAAGCTGAGCCTCATGTTTCCTGCACTGGCAGGTGGGTTCTTTACCATCAGCGCCACCTGGGAAGCCCAAAACCATACTTCAACTTAAAACAAACAAACAAACAAAAAAGATGATTTGAGGCTTTTTGGATTGTATATGTAGGCAGTGCAGTGTGTGTGGATAACGGCACAGTTCTGCCCTTGCCCTTTGGGGTGAGGAGAAGGAGGAACAGAAAAGGTGGCCACCAGGCAAGGGCCGTTGAGGGGGCCAGTGAAGGCCTTCTAGCTCGGGAATGGAGAACGGAATTGCTGTTTTCTGGGCCAGCCTGGAGCTCCTGGAAGAAAGTCAAAGCAGCAGATTCATAGTAGTGACTGCCCACAGCCCAGAGGCACCCACATAATGAAGAGCGTATGAGGAACATACCGACTAGAGGATTCCCTCTTCTGTAAAGAGTGGGAAGTGTCCATGTCACACACATCTGAGAGCTTGGATAGACCAGTCACTTGGCCTCAGGAAATCCCATCTGTGAAATGGGCTCATCAGCAGGAGGTCAATTCGAAAGCAGGTGGAAAGGTGCATGGCTTGATTGCTCAGCACGATAGTCCTGGCAGGAATCAGAAAACAGGATAATGAATGTGCCTCTGTCATTAAACCACTAATCGTTAATTACCCCCCTAGACATCACATAATGTGCTACCCAGGCAAAAAGAAAATTACTTGAACTTTTCCACCAAGTTCTAGTTGTAAACAAATTACTTGCGTCAAAACTATTTACCAAAGTGAGTAATTTTAGACATTTGTCAGACTTCATAACACGCTTTAATTAGCGCCAGCTAATAAAGTCCTCTTGTAATTAAGCACACATCCATCCCTTGTTGTTTTTTATTTAAAATTTTTGCTTACGATAATTTTTTAAGTGATTTGATGACTGGCTTCCAGAATTCACATAAGTATACAAAGGTGCATGCATTTGTGTGTGTGCATTTCCAAAGTCACTCTGGAATGCCTGAGATGTCCGCATTGTTAAAGCACCCACTTAATTATTAATGCTGCAATTAAGACGAGAAAAGGAGTTTCTCCCCCCAAAGTGGAAAGTTGATCCCTGGCTCCCAGTGCATTGGAAATGGGTGGAGACTGGCATTCTCGTCCTCTGGGTCCCCAGGGGCAGATCAGACAGCGTGACTTGTGCCTGGATGCCCTTAGGGAGCAAGCGGGTCTGTAAGGAACCTGCTGGTTTCCCTGACATGTTCTTCCTGAGAACCTCCAGAGTGAGGATGGCAACAGTGACAGTTCACTCTCAGCTCAGAAACCTGTCACTCGGAGATCAGCATTTTAACTACCCCTTACCCCTCCAAAAAAAAAAGAAGGACACCTTAATTTACCCTTCTGATTGGCTTGATAGCTGTCAGAATGACAACCTGTCTCTGGCTGAAAGGGACCTGGTGTTAGTTCTCAGGCTGGCTCTGTGTGCATTACTTGGCTGGCTTGCTCCCAGGAATGGTAACGCAGAGGTGGCTGCGTGTTACCCTGACGGCCACTCTGCCCCAGCTCCTGCTTCCCCACCCTCTGGCTGTGGGCTGATCTCCAGGTAGGAACTGAACACTATGACCCTAGAGGTACCCAGTGGATGTTCCAGGGCGTGGATGGACCTATCTGCAAATGGCATCCTTGCAACGTTGCCATTCCACTGTGTGTTTGAGAAAAGGGCATTGTTGACTCAGGCAAATCCTCAAAGGTTCTCTGGTCTCTGACATAAAGTCAAAGACTTAATGCAACCTCCACATGAGACTCTACAGTTCTCCCACTTGGTTCTTCTCTCGGAAAATGAGTTTAGTAACTGAGGATGACAACATCACCTGGGAAATTGCTCTGCCCCAAAGGTTAGTCAGTTTCTTAGTCTTGGTAAATTCGTATTCTTTTTTAGCATATATATAAACATTCCCCAGGTGCCTTACAACGCCCAGAAATTCTAATACAGTTTCCAAGCCTCTTGAAAAGTCTCATATGTGACTGATGGTCTGTCTTTAACGTGCTTGATTCTGTCAAGGTTTACTGTCTGTGCTTACAAAAGAAATTTTAAAAAATTCCAAATGTATTATAATAATAGTATTTATTTTCTTTTTCAAAGTACGTATGCCTTTCTCTAAGCCCTACATACCACCCTAGGGGATATGGGTACGATCCCCAGGGCTCCATGCATCTCAGTTTACAGCTGAGGCCACTAGCCCATACGGCTATGGAGCACTGGATATGCTAGTCCAAAGGACATGTGCCAAAATGGTAAAATACATCCAGGTACTTAGTATGAAAAATGAGTGTAAAATATCTCAATGTATTTTAAAAATTTTATTTATTTATATTTGGCTGCACTGGGTCTTTGCTGCTGTGTGCAGGCTTTCTCTAGCTGCAGCAAGTGGGGGCTATTCTTTGCAGGGCATGTGCTCTGGGGCATGGGCTCAGTAGTTGCCCCATTGCAAGTGGAGTCTTCCTGAACCAGGGATCAAACCCATGTCCCCTGCGTTGGCAGGCGGATTCTTAGCCACTGGACCCCCAGAGACGTCCCCTCAATAATTTTTACATGGATTACATGTTGAAAGGATAATATTTTGACTCTGTTAGGTTAAATAAAATGCCTTAAGAGTAAATCTCACCTATTTCTTATCCCTTTTTTTCATGTGGCTACTAGATTATTTTAAGGCATGTATAGCATTTTCATCATATTTCCATTGGGTAGTGCTGATCTGGAGGGCACAAGGGCATCAGACACCTATGGCAGATGAGAACAGACACTGAGGAGATTTCCAGCCTGGACTTGGGTTTGGTCCAACTCTGTCACTTACTGCCTGAGTGACCTTGTGTGCGTGCTAAGTTGCTTCAGTCATGTCCGACTCTGTAATCCCATGGACTGTGGCCCATTAGGCTCCTCTGTCAGTGGGATTCTCCAGGCAAGAATACTGGAGTTGGTTGCAATTTCCTTCTCCAGGGGATCTTCCTGACCCAGGGATCGAACCCACATCTCTTAATGTCTCCTGCATTGGCAGGCAGGTTCTTTACTAGTGCCTCTTGGGAAGTCCTGTGTGACCTTGGGCATAGTTTTCTTTCTCTGGGCCTCAATTCCCTGGATTTTAATAGGGAAGATTGACTCTACAAAGTGACCTATGAGAATTATTCCAGTTGTAACTTTCTGTGGTTGCACTGAATGGGACTGCCATCTCTCCAGAGACCTGAAAGAAGAGGACAAATTCGCTTGGCTGGCTTTAAAGCCTTAGCCATCATTGCAGGAGAAAATAAGAAGGGATGTAGTGACCTCCTGCATTTCTGACTGGCTTTTGGTTACCTTGTGCCTTCCCATCCCAGTCATTCTAGAAGTTGCACTCAAGCTCCTGAAGAAAGGGCCTGATGAACTCTGATCTCTCCACTTGGGCCCTCCCATTCCACTGTGCCAGGCTCAACAGCACCTGGGGAGTGGCACACCTGTCTTGTCCTTTAACCTATGGTGATATGTTACTGATCAGCACAATTGGTTCTAATAGCTCCCCGGGTGGATTCCAGAGAGCAATGAGCCGAACATAAAAATCCCTTTATTATTGCCATTTCACTTTTATATACCCATCAAGCTTTCATATTTAATCTCCTACATCACAATAGCTGATCATTTTTAACATTTGACATTGATAGAGTGCCCACTGCTATTATTCTGACATACTATAAAACATTACACCCATTTGCAATAGAAAAGGCCAAGAATCAATACCCAGCCCCATTTTCCACTGTGGCCGTAAATCACGAAGCACCTAACAAATTGGTTTAAGTAGAAGAAACTTCAGAACCAATGAATGGCCTGACCAATCCCCACCCTCTGTCAGAGGACCTAGATGCCTGTGAGCTGGTTGGAGGTGGGGGCGGGGCATGTATGGGAGAGCTGGTGGGGAGCCAGGCTACTCCATATGGCAACCAGGATTCTCCAGAGGAATAACTACATCTTTCTGGGTCCCAGAGACATCTATGGAGGATAAAGAGCATCTTTATTCCAGTCATGTCTGCCTCAGCCCTTGCTTTATAGCAAGTGGCCTCATATTGAGAAGCTGGTGACTTCCTACTTCTTACAGGCTCCAAGATCCATTGTCAAGGTTATTGGTCTATTTTGTCAGTTAGCCTATTCATTGGAATAGCCAGATGTTAAACTGAATTGATTGACTATTTAATCAAATTGATTTTAGGATAAGTTAATGGATCAGTTTTGCTCAAAATGGCCAAAGCCAGGAGTTAAAGAAAGTCATGGATTTAGTAGGCATTGCTTAAAGTGTTTAGGATAATGGGTCGGATTAAATATTCAGTCATTATCTTTGTATCTGAAACAAATGACATTTTCAAAATCCAGAATTCTAGAGTATTCAGACAGAGAAGGCAATGGTACACCACTCCAGTACTCTTGCCTGGAAAATCCCATGGACAGAGGAACCTGGTAGGCTGCAGTCCATGGGGTCGCTAAGGGTTGGACATGACTGAGCGACTTCCCTTTCACTTTTCACTTTCATGCACTGGAGAAGGAAATGGCAACCCACTCCAGTGTTCTTGCCTAGAGAGTTCCAGGGATGGCAGAGCCTGGTGGGCTGCCATCTACGGGGTCGCACAGAGTCAGACATGACTGAAGCAACTTAGCAGCAGCAGCAGCAGAGTATTCAGAAAATTGCCATCATTTTCATTCTTTGGGCTACATCTGGATGCAGTCTAAGGCTCTGCTGATTTTGTTGGACTCCATCAAAAGCTTCTTTCAGCCCAAGCTGCCCAGAAGAAAATACATGAGCCTGTGGTCTGACTGACTGCGGTGGCTGAGGTGCTAGAACATTCTGAGGCATGAGGACCTAGCTCTGGGAGAAAAAAGGAAAAACAGCTTATTTGTCGATTTATTTTCAGTTCAGGACTGGATTTCCTATGCAAGTCTCTTATATAAGTGTTTATATTCACCTGTCTTCCCTGTGATAGGTATACTCCTAAAAGGTCACATATAAGCCAGATTTCTTAAAAAGAATGAGTCCCCCTTTCCTAATAACTTACATTATCATTTCAGAGATGATTTGCCTGCATTTCAATTAGCAGTGAGTGATTCTTTACATTATCTGTCTTAACCTCTTAATGATTCTACATAAAATGAAGAGTTTTGTTGAAAGGAATTCTTTGGTAAGGGAACATATCCTGGTGCTTTGTGGATGCTTACATTCATCCTGGTTTGCACGTTTGGAGTGACATACGTGGGAGGTCACTGCATTCAGATCTTCAGTGTTTCGGGGGAAGCTTGTTAGAGCATGAAGAATATCAGATTTCGAGTCAAGAGTCTGAACCTGCTGTTTTCCAATTGGGTGAGTGCAGAGATGAGCTATATGGTCTCTTAATGTTTTAGCTTTTTCACTCATTAAGTGGGATAATATTTCCCTATCTCTTTCATAAGATCTCTAATGAGGAAATGAGATGATGCAAGTAAAGCATTTACTATAGTGTGTTGAAAAGCAGAGACATCACTCTGCTGACAAAGGCCTGTATAGTCAAGGCTATGGTCTTCCCAGTGGTCATATACAACTGTGAGAGTTGGACCATAAAGAAGGCAGAGAACCAAGGAATTGATGCCTTCGAACTGTGGTGCTGGAGAAGACTCCTGAGAGTCCCTTGAACTGTGAGGAGATAAAACCAGTCAATCTTAAAGGAAATTAACTCTGAATACTCATTGGAAGGACTAATGATGAAGCTGAAGTTCCAGTATTTTGGTCACCTGATGTGAACAGCCGGGTCATTGGAAAAGTCCCTGATGCTGGGAAAGATTGAGGGCAGAAGGAGAAAAGGGCATCAACGTATGAGACGGCTGGATGGCATCACCAATGCAATGGACATGAACTTGGGCAAACTCCAGGAGATGGTAAGGGACAGGGAGGCCTTCCGTGCTGTGGTCCATGGCGTTGCAAAGAGTCGGACACAATTGGGCAGCTGAACAGCAACAACATTATTATTATTACTGATAATGAATTAATAAAATGTAAAATATATTGGAAGAAGGAACAGGATAAACCATTCTTACATCAAGCTCTATCTTACGCTAAAGGGATCAAAGTTCCATTTATTCAGAACAAACCTAATAGAAAGCACAAAAAAGTTAAATGAAGTTTCTCAATTTTGTATCCTGAGAACTGAGAGTCAGACAGTTAGATACAGGTGGGTCCTAGAAGACTTCCAAACCATAAAAAAAAGTTTGTTTTTTGCCATGCATTGCTTTTTAATTGAGTGTATTTGGATACATTTTAATGAATTTATTTACTTAGTAAACAAACATTTACTGAGAATCTATTCTGTGCCCTGTCCTGAGCATATAGTAAAAACGAACAATATGTGGGTAGATTATCTATATATGAGGTTCTCAAGCTTTCTGGTGGATCAGAATCCTTTCTGAGGTCATATCAACAAAACTTTCAAAATCAGAATCTCTCATGGTAGAATTTGGATATCTGTATGTCGACTAATTTCCCAGGTAATTCCAGCATTTGGGCCCACTGGCCTACATGAGAACACACTGCTAGCCCTCAAACATCATTATCAGGAATCCTCCTCCTCTATCATCTTTAGGGGGTGGAGAGTTCTGTCGAGACTCCAGGTTTCTGGTTTTCCTAAAATTGGGACACAAGTAGACACCGACATGCTCAGCTGGTGTGTGACCACTGCAGAGATGCGGAAATGGGCCAAGTCCTTTGTTCTTAGCCTATAGCTCAGCTGCCGCCTCGCTCCAAAGTCACCTGGTTTGTTTGGCATCCTGGACTGCAGGGCTCCTGTCTGTGGGCCCAGAGGACCACTTAGAAATCCCATTGTCCCTTTTATCATCAAGCATGGGATGGTTCTCTTTGGACTAAGTCTCTGTTTAGAGTAAGGGCGGGGGCGGGGGGGTGGTAAGCTGGGGAGAAAGGGAAGGAGGACTCAGCTCCCTGGCAACTCAGCTACATTGTTCTCTGAGCTGAAGCATGACTCCCAAATACTGCTCACTTTTATAGCACTTGCCAAAGAGATTTTCCAGAGCAGTTTTCCCTCGGTCATCTCCTGTGAGCTTCTCAGCAACACTTCAAAGGACTTAGGGTAGATGTGATAACTTCCATTTGATGGATGATGCAGTTGAAGTTCAGAGCAATGCAGTGACTTTCCTAAGTCAAACAGGTGCATGATCCCTGGGGTTGAAGACAGTATTTATCTTAGTCACCTTTGCTCTTAGCATATTTCTAAGACTATAAAAGACTATCCTTAAAAAAAAAAAAAAGACCAGTTAGAACTAGATCAGCATCAGACCCTCTTCGAAGTCCAGGGGCTGAATACCCAGAGCTCTCCCGCTGCCCCAGAGAAAACTGACTT
This sequence comes from Muntiacus reevesi, assembly GCF_963930625.1. NCBI lineage: Eukaryota > Metazoa > Chordata > Mammalia > Artiodactyla > Cervidae > Muntiacus > Muntiacus reevesi. Next base: position 65,105,003 of record NC_089257.1, read on the forward strand.
GCGCCTTGACCCATCTGTGGAGGTCTTGTCTTTCTCAACAATCACATTGTTTCAAAGGTCACTGGAGTCTTTGGCAGCCCTCTCATCATCGGCCAAGAACAACTTTCGATGTCTGTTTCTAGCTTTTGCTGGAACCCCAGAACACAAGCCTTCTTTCTGCCTGTGGTCTCTCCATCCCTGGATGGAGAACTATTCTTGGCTTGTACCTGGCTTCTGCTGATTTTACAATATCATGATTTCAGCTCAATGAAAGTGCATCTTGCTCATACAGAACTGCCCAGCACCCTTAGATGGGAGCTGATTCGGGTGACAACAGTCTGGAGGAGAAACAACAGCAGAGCCTCCCAAGTGGAAAGGTCTCAGAGTAGGAGTCTAGAGCCTGTCAAAAGTCACACTGCTCTGCCCTGGCTCCACGTTTTCTAAGTCTGGTCAACTGCACCGAGAGAGCCTCCCGTGGCCTGGAGCTTCGCTTGCTGCTCAAGTCCATTTCTTGAGCCCAAATGTAAGTCCCTCTTCTTCTCGCCTGGTCCTCAGGGAATTTGGAGAACCTGCCCTTCACTGAAGCCCAGGATGCTAAAACACATAACTTAGCAACCCTATAGAACCTCTCTTCCAAGAAGTCTGGAAGGAATGGTGAGAAATCTTGGCCTCTGAGGCAGTGAGGATCAAGTTGGGAACAGGGGCCGGGCAGGTGGACTTCCTCATGCTCTTGAGTGTATCAGCTTTTCTGAGGCAGAAGTCCATTTCTTGCAGTGAATTTCAGAGGGCAGGAGGAGAAGGTGCAGTGGCTCAAATCTTGTCTTGGTGAATGAAGAGGACAAAACAGCAGCAGCCACGGAGTAGTGCAGACCTGGCTACATAGATGCCGAGGGGCAGATGGTACTAAGTATTCTGTTTTTCAGACCCATTACAGCACACCAGTCTGCCCTCTGCTCCTCCTTCCACTTGGCCCAGGTGGCCAGGACCCAGGCTTCCTCGTGGGCCATCAGAAGTGACCCTTTGATATCTGATCTCCCATCTGCTGGGCTAGGCATGTGGAAGAGACAGCTGGCACAGCCCCTCCCTGGGGACTGCAATTAGGGGATATTTAATCCTGTCACCTGGTTCATTTGCGGTGATGGATTTGGACTGGAGCACTGAGTGTCTCCAAGAGGATATTGGATTACCAGGGCCCATCCCCTTCACCCCTCAAACAGAGCTGGCCCTCCCCTGCCCTGCACCTGTCTTCCCAGTTCCCAAGGTGGGCCACTTGGCACCCATGAATTAAGAGCAAGCCCTTGCTGTCAACAACCCCTACCCCTACCACCACCAAGATCCTTTACCTAAAACCTCAGCCTCCTGAAGATACGAAAACACTGATGAGATTTTCAGCCCCCAGGATCACTCTTCCTGCTTATTTTGGAGTTTCTGAGTTATAGAATCTGGAGCTTAAGGAGCTAACTGGTGAATCACAGCTATTTCGTTTTCACTTCCCAGACTCTCTGTGCTGGCAAACTGAATTGGTTGTTGAATGGGGGGTGGGGCCTTTTTATGAATCAAGGTGTCTTCTTTCATGCTAGCCAAGTATACTGGAAGGGGAAAAGACTAAAACCTAAAGACATGGATTTTATGGTTTTTATCAAGCTACTCGCCTTCTCTGACTCTCCGCTTACTCATTTCAAACCAAGTGGATTGGATGAGATATTCTCTAAGATGTGTTCTTGCTTGTGAGGAAAGAGCTGAGCTAAGTCATCAGGGGAAGAGTATGGGATAATAGAAAGTTCCCAGAGAGGAAAATAATGGAATATGCTAACAAACAACATGCTTCTCAGGAATATTTCAATGGAGAAGGGGCGCTGGTATGTCTGAAATGACCTTAATGATTTTTGGTGATCCTTAGTGAGACAAAGAGCTTTGATCCACCTTCCATCCACTCATTGGCCTTTTCTAAGGTACCCACAAAAGAGAAGTAGTTTCGAATTTCTGGGCTTTGCAGTTTGCATATCTTAAGGCAGCCTTTGACGATCATGGACCATCTCTCCACATGGCAATTTCCATGGTTTGGGAGAGATGAAAGGCTAGGATCCTATGGGAAGTTGTGCCACGACTAAGACTTTGCACAGCAGCTGCCATCTCCCACGACACAGGCTAGGTACGAAGTCTTTCTTATGGGGTCACATCACTCTCAGCTTCCAGTGGGTCCATGGCTTCCTATTGCCCCTGGAATAAAATCCCAGTGCATCACTATGGGGCACTGAACCTTCATGATCTGGCCTTCACTGTCTTCTATCTTGATTCCTGAAAAGCTCTTCTTCCAGTGCATGTTTGAGTGTGTACATGGGCACACATGTGTGTGTGTGTGCTCAGGTGTGTGAGTGAGCACATGTACACACCTTGAAGCTCCGCAGAAGCTTCTGCATCTACACTTTACACTTCTTTGTCTGGAATGGCCTTGCCTTAGTTCTTTGTATTGCTGGTTCATCATTATTCTTTTTTAAAAAATTATTTATTTATTGTTTTTGTCTGTGCTGGGTCTTCACTGCTGCTTGTAGGCTCTCTCTCTAGTTGCAGCAAGCAGGGGCTACTCTTCGTTGCAGTGCTCAGGCTTCTCACTACAGTGATTTCTCTTGTTGTGGAGCACAGGCTCTAGAATTTGGGTTCAGTAGTTGCGGTACATGGGCTTTTCCCAAGGCATGTGGGACCTTCCCAGACCAGGAACCAAAGCCATGTCCCCTGCATTGGTGGCTGGATTCTTATCCACTGTACCACCAGAGAAGATGTCCTGTTCCTCATTACTGTCAAGCTTGTGGCTCAAATATTGCAACTTCAGGGAGATTTTCCCTGAGACTTCTCTAGGATATGATTGCTTATTTTCTTAATTTTTTGTATATATATATAGTCTGGTATAAAATCAACTTGCTGATTTTCCTTTTCTCTCACTTAAATATAGTCTCTGTATGAAACTAGTAAACTTTTACCCCATGCTTGCAGCTCCATCCTCAGCACCTAGAATAACATTAGAATGAAGCTAATGCATCATAGCAGTACAATAAGCATTTGTTGAATCAATGAACATAGAACAGTTATTGCAGGGTGAACTCTGAGGCCATATCTCTGGATGTTGTTTGAGGAGGGAAGACTGTGAACCAGACAATAAGTTACACCCTCAAAAAGCAGGGGGCCTTCCACCTCCTACCTTGAGAAACAGTTGTCATCCTGGCTCTGCCCTTTGCTGACTTACTCAAATTACCTGTTCCTAAGATGATCAAAGGCACTGAAACAAAGAATCATCACCAATGAGTTCTGTGTTCCATCCTGGAAATGGGGGCACTTGCAGAGCAGGCCCTGTCCTGAGAGAGCTCTTGGGAACTGCAAAGCTACTACCTTCAAAGGGTCGACGGGAAAGCAAAGAAAGAAGCACTTGAGGGCAGAGGATTTCCCTCCAGAGAAAGCAAGCACTCCAAGCCCATCACCGCACCACTGTAGCTACAGAGGTGCATGTGTGTGCATGCGTGTGTGTGTGTGTATGCATGTGTGTCCAACAGAGAGACAGAGCATCTCCCACAAACACTATGACTCTAGAGTTCTTAAATACCCTTGCAAATCACCAGTAGTCCTCATAATCTCTCCATCCAAGAAGTAGTAGACTGTAAATTTTGTTTATATTGTCAGTGCCTCTCTATATAATTCCCTGTTTCTCACAGAAGTTCCTCCTGATTAACCCCTCTTGCCTTTTATTCTGAAATCCATCATCGTCTGTGTCCTAGTTGAAAAATACAACTACTTTTGGGTAATTTGATAAATCATCTAAGGCATTTTCAGATGCATGTTCTCTGCTTCTCTATTCCATTTATAAACTCCTTCAGGGCAAAATCTATACTTTTTCTTTTTCTTTGTAACCCTCTCCACAAGATTCTTAGGACAGACTTCTTGTCAGTATATTTACTGTCTGAATACATTTTTATAGGCTGAGCATGCTTGCAGGCTGATTTTCTTTCACTCATTAATTTATTTAAAATATTTATTGAGACCTATTATGTGGCAGGCAATGTGCTAAGTACTGGGGATTCGATGCTGAAATTCACAGTCTGGGGCAGAGACGGAAATATACACAAATAACTATCACACAATGCAATAAGTACTATAATACAGGTACTGTAGGCTCAGAGTGCTATAGAAACTCAGGAGGGAGCTTAGAAAATTATTTAGTTAATGTTCCAATGTCTAAATCTGAATGTTTAAATAATGCCTTTCCTTTGTAAGTGCTTCTTGCCTTTCACGGCATTTTTCATGTCCAATATCTTATCTGATGCTTCTAGCGGTCCTGTTAATAAGCTTTCACTCCACACATTCACCCTCATGCAGAGTAGGTGCTCAAGAAATAGCAACTGAGAGACAAAAGAATGGAGAGAGGAGGTTATGATCTCTGCTTTATAATAAAGTAAACTGAACATCACAGAGTGATGTGCCAAAGGTCATAAACAACAACCCAGAGAGTTAGTATAAACACATCTTAAACATCTGCTCATCTACTTTGTTATGGTCACTACCTGCCATGCTGCAGCTGCTACAAAGAAGAGCAAGAAAAGTTTCTTCCTCATGGCTCTTTGAGTCTCACTGGTAAATCCAAACACCAGAAACCATGGGTAGTTAAATGATAGCATAGGAATAGGTGGCAGCTTGGGACAATAGCACAAGGTGGTCCCCAGGGAGTCAACACATGAAGGAACAGAGGAGGGAGGAGAGGTGGCCATAGGTTAAAGAGCGCCCAGGAAGGTCTGCCAAGGGAAGTGGGAACTGGGCTGCATCTTAAAGGATGAGCTTATGAAAGCTGAATGAACAGAACAGTTAAAAGGAAAGGGGAAGAACATATAAGATACATTCAAAGACAGTGAAATCCAGGGACCCCTGAGCCCCAGGTTCAACAGGTGGCAAACGCTCATCAGTTACACTCATGCTCATCGCTGCTTCCTTGCTTAGCCTCAGCTCACATGCACCTGACCATTCTTCCTCTGCCTGTACTGCTCTGCACCTCCCGCCTCCACTTGCCAGTTGATTTTTCACTATTTACTTCTCCTTTCGTCTTTTCCTCTGTAACCCATTCAGTCCTATTGTATTGTGAAAAAAAAAAACAAAAATCTTGTGTGCTCAAATTCATCACCAGTGCTCTCTTCTGATAAAAACCCAGATACCCCAGAGGTCATGGCTTCCTCTGGAGTCCTTTTAATGGGAGACTTCTATCCTCCACTCACTCTATAGCATCTAGAAAATGTAGAGATTGAAAGAGTCAACTTTCAGCTACTTCCCCACTTCTGTTGCTAGATCATTATTCTTCCTCTCATGTGGAAAAGCCCCATGACAACTTGAGACTCACAGCATCTGCTAAGACCCCTTTCTACTTCTCTTCATTGTTATTATCTATGAGCCTCCAGGTCAGTTTGTGAGAAATGATGCAAAGGAGAACAGTTCTGTTTAGGGGTGTAGTAAGTATCTTCTAGCGGGTGTCTTACCAATTCACAGTTACCCAATTCTTTGGCTACTGCCTGACATAGGAGTGTCGTCCAGAAGCTATGTTTGTATTACATGGTCCTCATTCATTGTCCATACTTGAGAGGACCAACATAGACTCATGACCCAGCAGGGTTAATCCCATCTTCTCTCTCCAGGAGTTGAGAAAGAAGACCTAAAGACTAGTTTCAGCCCACGCTAGTCCTTTGAGCAGAGAGTAGTAACCTGGTGAGCTGGGTTGTCAGGAAGCTGATAGCCACATTTGGCTACATACATGTGACGCAGGAAAATCCAATCTGAAAGAAAGTAGAGAAGACTAAGGCAGATGCACAGAGAGAAGTGAGGCCAGACATCCAGAATAAACCCTGCTTAGGCCCTTGACAACTTTCTAGTCCATCCTGAGGCTCAGCTCCTCCTTCTCCTCAGTGTTGAAGATGCCCCTGTGTCTTTGGAATAATCCCCACCCCCTGCCAAACTTCATAGCTTTTGTTTCCATATTTTGCTTGTTTTTAAAGCCCACAATCAAAACAACACTGCTAAAAGTAAAATCAGATGTCAATGGAAATGGCTGTCGTCTTGTATTGAAGTTTGCAAAGATAGAAATGACCCAGTTAAGACAAAGTGGCACCCTTTATTTCATTTGATTACCATTATGATAGAAAGCATGGTCAATAAGAAAGAAGAGCCGAGATTATGGTTTTGGCAAGATGGTAAATCATTACAACCTGAAAGTCTTATGCCACTAAAAGCAGCTATAAATGTTTGATATTTATATAAAAACAATCTTGTAAAGGCACAACTTAAAGTCTTAAGAAAAGAAAAGGAATAAATGAAAGAAGAAACCAAGACTTAGGGAAATCAGAGGAAGACACATGGAAATGGTCTACCATGAGTGAGAATCTACAAACACTAAAAATGGGAATACTTGAGCATCAGAAAGTTGGCAGGCTAGCAATCTGAAAGATAATACAAACCAAGTATGTTGCAGACTTTTAAAAAGTAATGTAGATTCTAGTACATGCATAAGTCACTATGAAGACAGGAAAAAGTATTAAAATGAACCAAATAAAAATTTTAAAAATACAGCCTTTGGAACTAAAGGTTCAATGGAAGCATTTTGGAAACAAGAGAAAAGATGAATTAGAAGTTGGATCAGGAGACTTTAACCAAAGTAGAATATGATGTGAGAAAATGATGGAAAACATGAAAAGTGTCAAAATAGAGAATGGGATTAGAGCCACCATAAATGCCTAATAGAATTTTTAGAAGAAAAAAACTGAGTATGCATAAAAGGAAAGCTGTCCAGAACTGGACAAACTTGATTAATTATGTTTTTAAAAAGGCATACTGTTCAGGTAGAATAAATTAAAAAATCTATAACTAAACATATTATAGTGAAACTGCTGAATATAAAAGTGAAAGAAAGTGAAGTCGCTCAGTCATGTCCAACTCTTTTCGACCCCGTGGACTGTAGCCCACCAGGCTCCTCCGTCTATGGGATTCTCCAGGCAAGAATACTGGAGTGGGTTGCCATTTCCTCCTCCAGGCGATCTTCCCGACCCAGGGGTCGAACCCAGGTTACCCACATTGTAGGCAGACGCTTTAACCTCTGAGCCACCAGGGAAGCCCCCTGGTGAATACAAAAGTCAAAGACAAAATAGAAAAGATGGTTTTCTGTAGACAAACAATAGCTACTTGGGCAGCAGACTTCTCAATGGCAATATTTAACCCAAAGGATAATGGAACAAGTCTTCAAAATGCTGAGGAAAAATAACTCCCAACCCCAGCTTCCATCCTGATCTAAACTATCATTCAAAAATGAAGGTAAAATAAAGATAAATTTAAAAAACTCAAAGATTAAGAGAGTCTATAACTCACGGAATCCCACTGAGAGAAAAATTGTAGAAAGGAATTGAGCCCATAAAGAAAGAATAAGATGGAAAATGTAATGGTGAACAAAGAAACTGGTGAACATATGGGTGACACAAAGCAAAACTTGACTGTATAAAATAAATATAATGAAAATATTTGACTTGGGATTTGAAAAACAAGGTGGAAAATAAAATAGTGGACAATAATATCAAGTAAAATAGAGAGCATAACAGTTGGAAGCTGAAATGTTCAAACATTCTTGTTTTGTTCAGGATGAGGGTAGAAATATTGATTAACTTTACATTTTCCAAGTCAGCAAGCATGTCACAAATTTAATGCTAACCACACACACACACACACACACACACAGAAAAATAGTACATAAAAGAAGTAAAATTAAAAGAGATGTAATTGATCAAATAAAAGCAAGAGAAAGCAGGAAAATCTAGGACTTAAAACAAGAACAATGAAAAGGACAATTCAATCCAAAAATCAATAATCACAATAAATATTCTACATTGAATGCTGTTTATGCATCTTACATATACACTAAGACTGTGTCAGATAAGCAAGAGTCCATGGTCACCATTGCCAAAGCATGTAAACAGCAAAAAATTATATTTAGAAAATCATATGAAGCAAAGGTGCTTATCCTCACTAGTAATCATGAAATACAAACTTTAAAAATCAGATGTAACTTGAAATCTATTTGATTTAGAAAGATAAATGTTAGTCAGGGGTAAAGAAACCCTAAAACATTCCTAGGAGGGTACAGATTGAAAGTAAATGGGCAATACACATTGTAAAGTAAAATGTGGACATATAATCAAGCAATAACCACTCTGGCTTTAAAGGAGTAAGAGAGTCCAGACTTGGCTTCCTAAGGTGAACAAATAGAAAACTGGACAGATAAGTGAAACAACATTTTTCTGATCTTGAACAAGAGGCATGCTGTACTGCAATCCCTGAAAGAAGGAAAACAAACAAGTGAACCCCACCATCCTTTCTGCCTTGATGCAATTTCTAGATATTGCAGGGGATGGGGACCAAAATGACCTGATGGTCCCAAGAAGTTGAGAAGTTAGATGTCAGAGTCCAGCAAAACTGAAGTGGCAAGAATTCCTGAGGCAGAGTATTGGACAGGGGAAAATACACAGATAAAGAACCCCATGAATCAGCATAGGAATTCCCTTGAATCGTTGACTGAAGAGCATTCCTCATATGTACAGGATGAAACTCCTGAAGACTGGACAAAGATCAGCTCCTGAGAGGTGGGGGGCAGGGGACAATTACAAGCCAAGAACAGTTTACAGAGTTCACACAGTCCAGGAATCATCTGAGATCCCACTAGCCAGAATGGACAGACTTGGCTGCTTACACAGAAAAGTTAGTAAGGACACCAAAAGGGCCATGGTTCACTAGGGGAATAAATTAAATGTACAGGTATTCTCTCAGTCTAAAGTGTTTTCACATTTCACTCTACAATGTGTACTGCCCATTTACTTTACTTTCAATCTGTACCCTCCTAAGAATGTTTAAGAGTTTCTTTACCCCTCACTGACATTCCTCTGTCTTTAAAAAAAAATTCCAAAACAAGCTGTAAAGAAATCAAACTGATTCACAAGTAACTTCATTGTCTGTCAAATAAAACCCAATAATTCTACAAGAATACAACAAAATCCAGAGCTGAACAATTTAAGATTCACCACTTCTAATACTGAATTAAAAACTAGTAGACATGTGAAAAATGAGTCGAGAAAAAGCTGAAAAGAAAAATGACAGTAAATGAAACAGATTTACATAAAGGAATGTAGAGTGCTGGACATAGCAATTATGGAGCTAAATATAATGTTTTTATTCACTTAATCTGTTCTATCGTTGATTGTATAAAGAGACATAATGCTTTATTTTGGGATTTGTAACATGTAAGATTAAACTCAGTTATCAGTTCAGTTGCTCAGTCATGTCTGACTCTTTGCAACCCCATGAACCACAGCACGCCAGGCCTCCTTGTCCATCACCAATTCCCGGAGTTTACCCAAACTCATATCCATTGAGTTGGTGATGCCATCCAACCATCTCATCCTCTGTCATCCCCTTCTCCTCCTGCCCTCAATCCTTCCCAGCATCAGGGTCTTTTCAAATGAGTCAACTCTTCGCATGAGGTGGCCAAAGTACTGGAGTTTCAGCTTCAACATCAGTCCTTCCAGTGAACACCCAGGACTCATCTTTAGGATGCACTGGTTGGATCTCCTTGCAGTCCAAGGGACTCTCAAGAGTCTTCTCCAACACCACAGTTCAAAAGCACCAGTTCTTCGGTGCTCAGCTTTCTTTATAGTCCAACTCTCACATTCATACATGACTACTGGAAAAACCATAGCCTTGACTAGATGGACCTTTGTTGACAAAGGAATGTCTCTGATTAAAATATGTAGCAAAGAAAACATAAAGAATGGAAGAGAAAAATGGGATTTTTACTTATATTTTGTTAATGATTCAAGATTCTTACTTATATATGACATAATATGATATGACTGTAGATAGATTGTGATAAGCTATTAATAAAAATGTATGCTGCAAACCATGATGCAATCATTAAAAAATATAAAAATATAACCAATTCTCCACAACAGGAGATAAAATGAAAACATAAAGAGTACTCAATTAATAAAAAGTTAAAAATTTAAAAAGGTCCATATAGTGGAAGAAATAACAAAGAATGGATAGAGCAAATAGATAACAAAGAGCAACATAGTAAGTGAAGTGAAGTCGCTCAGTCATGTCTGACTCTGTGAGACCCCCAAGGACTGTAGCCCACCAGGATCCTCCGTCCATGGGATTCTCCAGGCAAGAGTACTGGAGTGGGGTGCCATTTCCTTCTCCAGAGCGTCTTCCCAACCCAGGGATAGAACCCAGGTCTCCTGCATTGCAGACACACGCTTTGCTGTCTGAGCCACCAGGTAAATCTAAACTCAACCTAAAAAATACATTAGGAGTAAACTCTCCAACTGAAAGGCAGAGATTCTCAAACTGGATTAAAAAATAGATGATTAAGATTTATAAGAAATCCAACTTAACTACAAAGATATAGAATAGTTAAAGTTTGGGTTTCCCAGGTGGCTCAGTGGTAAAAAATCTGCCTGCCAATGCAGGAGATGCTAGTTTGATCCCTGGGTCAGGAAAATTCCCTAGAGAAGGAAATGGCAATTCATTCCAGTATTCTTTTTTTGGGAAATCCCATGGACAGAGGCCTGGTGGGCTATAGTACATGGAGCTGCAAAAGAATCAGACACAACTTAGCAACCAAAGCAACAACAACAAGTTGAAATTTAACAATGAACTGTGGTATTATGAAAATAATCATATAAAGGCTGAAGTGGCTATACTGATAACAAAGAGGTTTCAGAACATAGAATATTACAGGGAATAGAGCCATTGGATAATGGTGAAGAGATCAATTTATCAAGAGGACAAAATAGTTCTAAATGTTTACATGTCTAATATGTTTCAAAACACATAAAGCAAAACTGATAGAACTGAAAGGAGAAAGAAGTCAAAAATTATACTAAAAAACTTTAACTACTCTCTCATTATTAATAGAATGAATAGTCAAAAAAATCAGCAAGAAGAGATGCTCTGGACAGCTAGTTAGCACAATCTATTTTAATTATCTAATTATTAACTTGGTATTTATACAACATCCTTCCCAACAACAGAATACACGTGTTTTACAAGTGTACCTGGAATGTTCATTAAAATAGATCACAAAAGCGATAAAAGCAAATAATATAAAAGAATTAAAATCATTAGAAGTATGTTCTCTGTCCATAATGAAATTAAAATAGAATTCAATAATAGAATGATATCTGGAAAATCCCCACATAATAAAATTTCAAACAATACACTTTCAAATATATTGGATATTTAGTTGCATCAAAAGAAAGCCATAAGGGAAATTAGTAAACATTTTTTATTTAATAAAAATTAAAATGTAACTTGCAAATAAAGCAAATGCTTAGAGGGAAATTTATACCATTAAATGTTTATATTAAATAATAAAAATCTCAACTAAATTACCCTAGTGTTCACTTTAAGAAGCCAAATTAGAATATAAAATTAAACAAAGCAAAAAGGAGAAAGTAAATAATAAGACCAGGAATAAATAAAATTTAAAACAGAAAGCAATAGAGGGGGGAAAAAACCAACATTGAAATCAAAAGATGCAAAAGATGGTTCTTTGTAAAGATCAATAAGATTGATAAACTTCTAGCCAAACCTGACTGAGGACAAAAGAAAGATACAAAAGAACAACACCGTAAATGGAAGAGGAAACATCATGCAGATCCTACAGACCTTAAAATGATAGTAAAGGAATCTTTGAAGTGTTATGAAAATAAATTCAGAAACATAAAAGAAATTGACACATTTCATGAAAGACCCAAATTTAGCAAAGTTCACTCAAGGAAAAACAGACAACCTGAATAGCTCTATATTTATTAAAGAAGTAGAATTTGTTTATAAAACTCCCCCAAAAGAAAAGTTTAGACCCAGATGATTTTATTGATGAATTCAAACTGAACTTTGAAGGGGAAAAAGTACAAATTCTACAAAAACTCCTCTAGAAGATGAAAGGAGAGAACACTTTACAAATAATTTTATGAGATCAGCAGTTTCCTGATACCGAAACCAAAGAAAGAAAAAAGAAACCAAACAAAGAAAAACCAAAAAAGATAAAATAACCTATAGATTAATACTCCTCATGAATATAAAGCCCCTTAATAAAATATTAGCATTGATTCAGCAATAACATAAAAATGATAATTTGTTGTTGCTGTTCAGTCATCAAGTCATGTCCAACTCTTTGCAACCCCATGGATTGCAACATGCCAGACCTCCCCGTCCCTCACCATCTCCTGGAGTTTGCGCAAGTTCATGTCCATTGAATCGGTGATGCCCTCCAACCATCTCATCCACTGATGCCCTCTTCTTCTTCCTTCAATCTTTCCCAGCATAAGGATCGTTTCCAAGGAGTCGGCTCTTTGCATCAGATGGCCAAAGTACTGACGCTTCAGCTTCAGCATCAGTCCTTCCAGTGACTATTCAGAGTTGATTTCCTTCAGGACTGACTAACATTTTTGAAATTCAACATTCAAAAGATGAAGTTTATGGCATCTGGTCCCATCACTTCATGGCAAATAGATCAGGAAACAATGGAAACAGTGACAGACTATTTTCTTAGGTTCCAAAACCTCTGCAGATTGTGACTGCAACCATGAAATTAGAAGACTCTTGCTCCTTGGAAGAAAAGTTATGACAAACCTAGACAGCATATTAAAAAGCAGAGACATTACTTTGCCAACAAAGGTCCATCTAGTCAAAGCTATGGTTTTTCAAGTAGTCAACTATGGATGTTAGAGTTGGGCCATTAAGAAGGTTGAGCACCGAAGAAATGATGCTTTTGAATGGTGGTGTTGGAAAAGACTTTTGAGAATCCCTTGGACTGCAAGATCAAACCTGTCAATCCTAAAGGAAATCAACCCTGAATATTCATTGGAAGGACTGATGCTGAAGCTGAAATTCCAATACTTTTGCTACCTGATGTGAAGATTTGACTCATTAGAAGAGATCTTGATGCTGGGAAAGATTGAAGGCAGGAGGAGAAGGGGACGACAGAGGATGAGATGGTTGGATAGCATCCACACAGTCAAAGGCTATAGCATGATCAATGAAACAGAATTAGATGTTTTTTCTGAAATTCCCTTGCTTTCTCTATGATCCAACAAATGTTGGCAATTTGATCTCTGGTTCCTTTGCTTTTTCTAAACCTAGCTTGTACATCTGGAAGTTCTCGATTCAAGTACTTCTGAAGCCTGGCTTGAAGGTTTTGAGCATAACCTTACTAGCATGGGAAGTGAGGGCAGTTGTCCAGTAGTTTGAACTGGACTAGTACTGCCCTTCTTGGGAATTGGGGTGAAGATTGACCTTTTCTGGTACTGTGGCCACTGCTATATTTTCCAAATCTGCTGGCATATTGAGTGCAGCACTCTCACGGCATCATCTTTTAGGATTTGAAATAACTCTGCTGGAATTCCATCACCTCCACTAGCTTTATTGGCAGCAGTGCTTCCTAAGGCCCTTTTGACTTCACATTAAAGGATGCCTGGCTCTAGGTGAGTGATCACAGCATCCTGTGGTCAAATGATAATACATTTGACAAAATAGAATATTACAGGGTATTGCTCCTACTAAATATTGTACTAGAGGTCTTCATCAGTGCAATAAAGCAAGAAAAAGAAACAAAAGGTATTAGAAGGAAAGAAGTAAAAATCTTGTACTTTGCAGATAACATGATTATGCAGAAAATCCTAAAGAAATCTATAAAATCTACACTCTATTAGAAATAATAAGTAAATTCAATAGTTTGCAGCATAATTTAAAAAAATCAGTTGTATTCTATATCCTAGCAATGCACCAATGGAAGTTTAAACTTACAAAAGGAATATCATACATATTAACAACACAAATCTAAAATCTTATTATATGTATGTAAGATTTCTATGCTGAAAACTGTAAAACAATGTTGTCATCATGACAAAGATGAGAAGAATCAAGGGAAACATAAATAAATGGAGAGATATTATGTTCATACTTTGGAAGATTCAATATTGTTAACATTGGGAAGAAGTGAGTTCTCCCCAAATTAATCTATACAATGGAATTTCAATCAAAACTGCTAAGGGGTTTTGTTTTTGTTTTTTTGTTAATGGCATCACCGACTCAATGGACATGAATTTGAGCAAGCTCTGGGAGTTGGTGATGGACAGGGAAGCCTGGCAAGCTGCAGTCCATGGGGTTGCAGAGTTGGACACGACTGAGCGACTGAACTGGACTGAGAAATCAGCAAGTTTGTATATATAGGCAAAGGACCTGGTGTGGTAACTAGCCTCCAAAATGACCTCCAATGATTCTGATATTCAGAGTAGTCTGTATGACCAATAGAATGCGGCAGAAATAGTTGTATGTTACTTCTGAGAGTAGGTTACAAAAGGCATCATGTCACTTTCTTTTCTCCCTCACACATTCGCTTTCTCTCCATTGACCTTGGGGAAAATCAGCAGCCATGTGTGGGCAGACTTATAAAGAATCCCTTGTGGTGAGACCCTCACTGGAGTCTCTAGCCAACAGCCATGTAACTGAACTTGAAAAGGACCCTTCTAATTTAGCCAGTCCTTCAGATGATTGTAGCTCTGGGTAACATCTTGACTGCAACCTATGAGAGAACCTTATCTGGAAAAATCCAACTAAGCATCTCTGAATTTCTGACTCAAAGAAATTGTGAGATAATAACTGTTTACTTTTTTAAACTTTTACATTTTGGATAAACTGTTATGCAGTCATGAACAAATAATATCCTTAGAGTAATAAAAACAATTTTGAAAAAGAAGAAAATTGCAGGACTTACAAAAGACTTTTATAAGGGTTACTATAAAGAGCTAAGTAATCAAGACCACGTGGTCTTGATCGATATAAGTAAAAAATATAGAAATACAGATCAATGAATCAGATTGGGGAGTCCAGAAATAGACTCAAAATTTACAGCCAACAGATTTTGACAAAGTGCCAATGCCATTTATAGAAACAAAGATAGTGTTCTCAATAAATGTTACTGGAACAATTGAATATCCACATGAAGAACAAAACCAGAAACATCTCAACCTACTCCTTGGTCCATGGGGTCACAAAAGAGTCTGACATGACTTAGCGACATACCAAAAACACCAAAGATGAGATGCAGATGGCAAATGTTGCTGTTGTTTAGTTGCTCAGTTGTGTCTGACTCTTCTGCGACCCCATGGACTATAGCCTTCCAGGCTCCTCTGTCCCTGGGATTTACCAGGCAACAATACTGGAGTGGGTTGCCATTTCCTTCTCCAAGGGATCTTCCTGATCCAGGGATCAAATCTGCATCTCCTGCACGAAGGTGGGTTCTTTACCATTGAGCAACTGAGATACCAGTGAAGCCCACAGATGGCAAAAAAAAAAAAAAAAAAGAACCTGAATATGCTCAACATAACAGGAAGGCAATTTAAAACCACAGCGATACCACTACCTATTAGAATGACCTTCATTAAGAAGGAAAAAAACTCTGACAATACCAAGTGCTATTGAGGAGGATATGGAGCAACTGGATCTCTCATACATTGGTTAAGAAGGCAAAATGGTATTGCAACTTTGGAAAATAGTTTCCATTTTGGTATTAAGTTAAATGTACACTTACCATTACTTCATGGCAAATAGAGGGGGAAAATGTGGAAGTAGTGATAGAGTTCCTCTTCTTGGGCTCTAAAATCACTGCAGATGATGACTGCAGCCATGAAATCGAAAGACATTTACTTCTTGGCAGGAAAGCTATGACAAACCCAGATAGTGTGTTGAAAAGCAGAGACATTACTCTGCCAACAAAGTCCATATAGTCAAGGCTATGGTCTTCTCAGTGGTCATGTACAGTTGTGAGAACTGGATCGTAAAGCAGGCAGAGCATCCAGAAATTGATGCTTTTGAACTATGGTGCTGGAGAAGACTCCTGAGAGTCCATTGGATAGCAAGGAGATCAAGTCAGTCCATCTTCAGGAAAATCAACCCTGAATATTCACTAGAAGGACTGATGCTTAAGCTGAAACTCCAGTATTTTGGTCATCTGATGCGAAAAGCTGACTCGTGGGGAAAGTCCCTGATGCTGGGAAAGATTGAGGGCCAAAGGAGAAGAGGGTGTCAGAGGATGAGAAGGCTGGATGACATCACTGACGCAATGGACACAAACTTGGGCAAACTTCAGGAGATGGTGAGGGACAGAGAGGCCTGGCGTGCTGCTGTCCATGGGGTTGCAAAGAGTCAGCCACGACTGGGTCACTGAAAAGCAACACCACTTAGCATACAAGCCAGTAATTTCCCTGCTAAGTATTACCCAAATACATGAAAAATTATAGTTCATATAAAAACTTGTATCTAAATGTTTGCAGCAGCTTTATTAACAACAAAACCCAGAAGCAACACAAGTGTCCAACTTGTCAACGCATAAATAAATTGTGGTATAGTCCTATAATGCAGCACTTCTTAAAGTAAAAATCAAGTACTGACACATGTGTTAATATGGGAGAATTTCTCCGGCATTATGCTAGGTGAAAGAGAGTAACCTCAAAAAGATACATGCTCTATAATTTTTTAAGATATTCTGGAAGAAAACAAAATTACAGAGACAGAAAACAGATCAGTGCTTGTCAGGGGCTGGGGGTAGAGGAGGAAGATTAATTATAAACGGGCACAAGGGAAATTTCTGAGGTGACTGAAACATTCTACATATTGATCAGGTGATGTTACATGACCATATAAATTTTTTAAATTCATAGAACTGTATACCAATAAAGTATCGATTTTGTTGTGTATAAATGAGACCTCAACAAAATAACATTTACAAACTGTGGAATACTGCTTAAGTGTCCTTTGTGGGAAATACATATCTTTAAATACTTACATCAGTAAAGAAGGAAAGTCTGAAATAAATTATTTCAGCTTCTAGCTGAAAGAATCAAGGGAGAAAGTGACCAAATTAGCCCTACAGTGGGGAGAAGAAAGGAAATATTAAAAATAAGAGTAGAAATCAATGAAATAGGAAATGGATAAACAAAAGATAAAAATCAAAGAAACAGAACATTGGTTCTTTTAAAACACCAATGCAATTGACAAATCTTTAGCTAGACAAATTGAGAAAATAAGAAAAGACACAAATTAACAATATTAGGCATGAAATAAAGGACAACAATACAGGTCTTACAGATGCTGAAAGGAAAATTATTAATTAACTGAATACTTAGATGAATGAAAAAATATCTAAAAGATAAAAATTACCAGATTGACCCAATATGGAATAGAAAATCGGTTATTTTTAAATAAATTAATTATATTTAATAAATAGTCACTTACTAAAGAAATTAAACTTGCAATTAAAAGTTTTCCCACAAATAATACTCCCAAGCCCAGATATTTCACAGGTGAATTTAAACAAATATTTAAGGAAAAAGTAATGCCAATACTCTAAGACTCAGAAAATATAAGAGGGAAAACTTCCCAATTCATTTTACAAGGCAGAATAATCCTGATACAGAAAACCAGTCAAGATTTCAAGAGAAAAAAACCCTACAGACCAATAAGAGTAATTAATAAAATATTAACAAATTGAACCTAGCAATAGATAACAAGAATAATACATCATGAATACAGAATTGGTTTATCATTTGATAATTAATGAACATAATTCACTAAAATAACAGACTGAGAAAAAATCACCTCAATACATGCAGGAAAATGCATCTGATAAAATTCAGCAGCCATTTATGAAAAATTAATAACTCTCTGCATACTAAAAATAGAGGAAATCTTCCTCAACCTCCAAAAGTCATCTGTGAAAATTTTATAGCTAACATGTTTCTTAAGGGTGAAATAGTGAATCCTTCTCCCTTTCAGTTGGGGATGAAATAAACATAACCACAATTGCCATCTCTATTTTATGTTATACTGAATGTCTCAGCCACTGCAATAAGGCAAGCAGAAACAAAGGAATGGCATAGCATATAGGTCGTCTGCATTTTGTCAAAGTGGAATACTAGAAACTGCATTCACTCTCCCACCTGAAACAATCAAAAAACTGACAAAATATATGAAACATCCATTTTCAAAACACTGGACATCAGGCAACAAATAACAGTGATCTCAAAGAAATAGGAAAGAAACAACCTGAGCCCTGTGGTCGCATGTTGCACTAGCTTACTGCTTTGAGAGTATCCAGGAGAGGAGAGGTTACTCCCTGAGAAGATGGAGCTGAGAATTTGAGACCAGGGAGACGAGGGTTGGCAAGAAAGAGCATTAAAGAGGAGAGATCTACACAGAGAGCACTCAAAAGTGTTTCATACCACTCTCTCAATACTTAATAGATCAAATACACAGAAACTCAGTAAAAATACGAAAGACTTGAATAACTGCATCAATCAAATTGACCTTACTGACAATTACAGAACACATTGCCCTCAAACAAAGAAACATAGATTCTTTTGAAATGTCCAAGGGGTAATTCACAAGATAGACCATATTCTAGGCCATAAAAGCACAAAAATGTAAAAGAGTTCACCATATACAAAATATGGTCTCTGTTCAAAGTAACATTACAGTAAAATCAGCAGAAATGTATCTGGAAAAATCATCACATATCTGGTTACTTCTAAATAACCCATGGGTCAAAGAGGAAATTAAAAGAAGAATTAGAAAATATCTTGAATAAAAATGAAAACATGAGAGCTGACATTTGTAGGATGCTGCTAAAGCAGTGTCTATAGGGAAATTTATAGCACTAAATGCCTATGTTAGAAAAGGAGAAGGTATCAAGTCAATGATCTCATATTTCACCTTAAGAAACTAGAAACAATAATAGCAAATTAAACTCATACAAAAGAAAGAAAAACAAATAATAAAGATCAGAAGAGAAATCAATGAAGCAGACTGAATAGACAAAAATGGGAGTAGACTCAAATTTAGCAATATTAGGAATAAGACATATTGCAGATATTAAAAAGATAATAAGGAGATATTATTAATAACTTTATGCTAATACATTATATGACTTAGATGAAATGAAAAAAATAATTAAAGATGAGAACTATCAATGCTCACTCAAGATGAAATAGAAAATGTGACTAGCTCTGTACTTATTAAAGTTATTCAATTAAAAACCTACCCACAAAGAAAACTTCAGTCCTAGGTGACTGCATTGGTTTCCTTCTATCAAACATTTAAGAATACCTGTTCTACATAAAATATTTTTAAAAGTGGAAGAGAAGGGAATATTTCTCAATTCATTCTGCAAGTTCAGCATTTACATGATACCAAAATTGCATAAAGATAATACAAAGAAAACTACATCTTGGTATCAGCTTTATGAACATGAAGTAAAAATTTCTTTATACTTTAGCAAGTTAAGCCCAATAATTTATAAAAAGCAAAACATATTATAACCAAGTAAGTTTTATCTCATGCATGCAAGGTGAAATTAAGATTTGAAAATCAATCAGTATACATTTATGTTAACAAACTAAATAAAAGCCATATGATCATCTCAAAAGATACACTAAAAGCATTTGACAAAGTCCAATATTGGGACAGGGAAGCCTGGTGTGCTGCAGTCCATGGGGTTGCAAAGAGCTGGACAAAACTGAGTAACTGAACAACAACAATATTCACTTCTGGTAAGAATGCATACGACATATGGAAACAGAAGGAAAATTAGTCAACCTGACATAAAACATCCATGAAGACTCATAGCTAACATGGTACATGTGCTCAGTCATGTCCTGCTCTTTGCGAGTCTTTATGGACTGTAGCCTGCTAGGCTACGTGGGATTCTTCAAGCAAGAATACTTGAGTGGGTAGCCATTCTCTTCTCCAGGGAATCTTACCAACCTAGGGATCAAACCTGGGTCTCCTACATTGCAGGCAGATTCTTTACTATCTGAGCCTCCAGGGAAGCCCAACTAGCATGGTGTTTAATGGCAAAAGGCTGGACTTTATTCTTCTAAGAATGGGAACAAAACAAGGATGCTTACTCTCTTTACCTCTATTCAACTAGAAGTCCTAGCCAGGATAATAAAGCAAGAGAAAAAAAAAAAAAAGACATCCAAGTTGGAAAGAAGAAACAAGGTTGTCTATATTTATATACGATGTTATCACCTATGTAGGGACTCTGATGGCATCTACTAAAACAGCTACTAGAACTCATTAGTGAGTTTGGAAATATTGAAGGATACAAAATATATACAGAAATCAATTATATTTCTTTGTGTTAGTAATGTATGGGCTTCCCAGGTGGTTCAGTGGTAAAGAATCTGTCTGCCAATACAGGAGCCTCAGGAGATGCAGATTTGATCCCTGGGTTAGGAAGATTCCCCTGGAGAAGGACATGGCAACCCACTCCAGTATTCTTGTTTGGGAAATCCCATGGACAGAGGAGACGGGCAAGCTACAGTCCACAGGATTGCAAACAATCAGACACGATTGAGCGACTACACAACAACAAACAACACAGGATGGATTCTGTCCATGGTTCTGGAGGTAACATTTGTACCTAAACTTGTGGGAAGGAAGAAAAGAAATCATCCTCTTTTCCATGAGCCAAGAGTCGGACTCAACTGAGCATGTGTGCATGTACCATACATAAGAAACAGAAATAGCCTTTCTTGCAAGTATCCTATAGACCTGCTAGACTGGCATGTCTGACAAATAAGCACAAGGCAATGTGCAAGGATTCTCTCTGCAGCACTGCTTTGCAAAAGTGAATAAATAGAAACAAACCATCCCTCACCAGGGGACTAATAAACTGATTTATTCACACAGTGAAATGCTGTACAATAAAAAATTTCAGCGAATGCACCTGATTCATATATAACCAAATCCATAAGTCTCTAAAACATAAAAGTGATGAAAAAATGAGTTACCAAAAGATGTGTATTACTTATAGACAACTACATAGTAAAAACACAAAACATGAATGGAAATTACACCAACTTCAGATTAGCAGATAATCTGATATGGAGAGATGGGCAAGGATGCAGATGAAGTATGACCTGTATTCATAGTGTTTTAGTTCTTTAAAAAGTAAACATTGGAAGCAAATATGGCAATGTGTTAATTTATGTTTAATTTCAGTTGTGGGAACATTAGTGTTTATTATATTTTGAAAATTTCTAGTTTTTATCTTAAATAACATAAGCAGGAAGGGATTGGCCTGCCCTTATCAAAGGGACTTCATTTGTTGAGCCCCACTCTTAGGAATATAGGAAAAGCAAGTTTCTTGAGGCTTCCATTGTGTCTCCTAAAGAGGAGTGAGAAAACACACCCCAGAGACCATGCCTGAGAGAATGGTGTGAGATTCTGGAAGCTGTTCAGTTCCTATATTTGGTATCTGTCATTTCTACTTCAGTTCCTGACAGCAATTTGCAGTCTTGAACAGGAGCTGAATTTCTCAAAACCAAAAGGACCTATAAGTTTGTCTTTAGGAGAGGCAGGGGGTGAGAAATGGGAAGAAATGGGTTCATCTTGTACCCAGATTTGGGGAGAAGTCTTAAGTAATAGAATGGGTGTTGTTGAAGTTGTTTTTCAGTCTCTAAGTCATGTCTGATTCTTTGAGATCCCATGGACTGTAGCACACCAGGCTTCCCTTGCCTTCACTGTCTCCTGGAGTGTGCTCAAATTCATGTCCATTGAGTCCAACCAAGTCCAACCATCTTGTCCTCTGTCATTTCCTTCTCCTCCTGTCTTCAATCTTTCTCAGCATCAGGGTCTTTTCGAGTGAATCCGTTCTTTGCATCAGGTGGCCAAAGGATTGGAGCTTCAGCTTCAACATTAATTCTTCCAGTGAGTATCCAGGATTTAATTCCTTTGTAATTGACTAGTTTGATCACCTTGTAGTCTAAGGGACTCTAGTCTTCTCCAGCACCATAATTTGAAAGCATAAATTCTTCAGTGCTCAGCCTTCTTTATGGTCCAACTCCCACATCTGTACATGACTGCTGGTAAAACCATAGCTTTATATGGAACTTTGTTGGCAAAGTGATGTCTCTGCCTTTTAATACGGTGTCTAGGTTTGTCGTAGTTTTTTCTTTCAAGGATCAAGTGTCTTAATTTCATGGTTGCAGTCACTGTCCGCACTGATTTTGGAGCCCAAGAAAAGAAAATCTGTCACTGTTTCCACTTTTTCTCCATCTGTTTGCCATGAAGTGATGGGACTGGATGCCATGATCTTAGTTTTTTGAATGTTGAGTTTCAAGCCAGTTTTTTCACTCTGCTCTTTCACCCTCATCAAAAGTCTTTTTAGTTTTCTTTGCTTTCTGCCATTAGGGTGGTATCATCTGCATATCTGAGGTTGTTATTATTTCTCCCATCAACCTTGATACCAGCTTGTGAGTCAATCAGCCCGGCATTTTGCATGATGTACTCTGTATATAAATTAAGTAAGAAGGGTGACAATATACAGGTTTCTCAGGAAACAGGTAAGGTGGTCTGGTATTCCCATCTCTTTAAGAATTTTCCATAGTTTGTTGTGACACACAAGGGCAATGAAGCAGATATTTCTTTGAAATTCCCTTGCTTTTTCTGATCCAATGGATGTTGGCAATTTGATCTCTGCCTTTTCTAAATCCAGCTTGTCCATCTGGAAGTTCTCAGTTCACATACTGTTCAAGCCTAGCTTGAAAGATTTAGAGAATTACCTTGCTAGCATGTGAAATGAGTGCAGTTGTATGGTAGCTTGCACAAAAATGGGTGTGGCCTGAGATAAAGAAACAAGGGAGGCAGAGTGTACCTTGGTGTGGGAAAGAAGAGGTGTGCTGGATGAAGCCCGAAAGAGGCTATAATTCTACACAGACTCCTGAGATGCCCTAACATACCCACTTTCCATCAGCACTTGGTGTTTCCTCGTATCCTACCCTATGGGATATTTCAGCATTCTTGAAGAGATGACTCAGCACAATAGTTTATAAGTTCTTTGACCTTCTCAATCCCAGCTAACATTGCTTCCAACCCTATGTAGTTGCAGTCTGCCTACATTCTATCACCGAGTTCTTCCCTTAGTGCGAACACCTCAAATGTGGTGTCCTCTGCTCTGCCAAAGCCTTAATTCCAGTTCTTTTACTTTCTAATTCCCATTGCACTTGCCCTTCAATCTTGCTGGTGTCTCTAAGACCCTTGAATCCTCCATTTTCCTATCATCTATTAACTATTTTTTAATTTCATTCTTGTTATCCATAAAAAACACAGTTGATTCCTTGAGTTATTCACTTGTAAACTTTTGTTTCCATTTTCTTACATAGTACCCTTTCTAAAGGGGCTTCCCAGGTGGCTCAATGGTAAAGAATATGTCTCCTAATGCAGGAAACATGGGTTTGATCACTGGGCCAGGAAGATCCCCTGGAGAAGGAAAAGGCAAACCACTCCAGTATTCTTGCCTGGGAGAGCAGAGGAGCCTGGTGGGTTATAGGCCATAGGATCACAAAAGAGTCAGACGTGACTTAGTGACTGGACAACAATAGCCCTTTCTAAAACCATTCTACAATCTGTATTCTCTGCCCCTAGACTGCAGGGCCGAGGAGAGCTGAAGAAAATCATATAGCCATGCAGGCTGACATCATTAGAAATTTGGGGTTTCCAAAAGGAATCAAAGCTTCAATTCTGTTTAGCACTTTCCTTTTGGGTCTTAGCCAGCTCATGCCCAGTATTCCCTTCGAAGGCATTCCCAACTGATCTGCGCTCAAGCACACTGCTGTGCAGTTACTTTCTACTTCATAGAAAATATGAAGGTCATTGGGTGTGAGTGAGCTCTGCCTATGTCTAAACCCACAAGAGGAATACTTGGTAATCTGTATAATCATATCATTTTTCTGTTCAAGGCTTATCATTATTATTGCTCTCCCCTTTTAGGATCTCTTAAATTTCTAAGACCATAAAAAGAAATGTCTAAGCTAAAGAGAGAAAACAAAAAACAATATATATACACACATAAATATTTCCAGAACTCACTGCTTTCACTATTTCACTAAAACTACTCTAGCAAGGGCACCCATGACCTTCTATGTCCAAGTCCAGTGACTGCTTTCTGCCCTTTACCTGTGTTCCTGCAGAATTGGATTCTGCTTCTGAATCCCTTCCTTCAGGGAGGAATCCACTGCCCTGGCTTCCTCTGTGTTAAGCTCCCTGATGCTTCTGCTCTCCTCTCTCTTTGCATTCCGTGTACTCACCAGAGTCTCATTAACTACCCGTCTCCTTATTGCTTGACTTTGACCCTCTTCCCTTCTCAGCCAGCAAACTCTTCCTGGGTGACTGCAGTGATGTCCCCATTCTCATGGCTTTAACTACCACCTCAGTCCTGACAACTACCAAAATCTATATTTCCAACTCAAACTTCCTTTCCTGAGCACCACATCCTCATACACAACAATTTGCAGGTGATCTCCCACAAGACTTCAAAAGCAACACGTTCAAACTCATATCTTGCAAAATGCCTCTTCCTCCTGTTGCTCTGTTTTGATTGGTGGAAGCCCTGTCTTCTCAAAAGCTTGTGCAATCAACCTGGAATTTAACTCCTATGGCTCCCTCTGTAAACATCAGCAATAACCTCCGTAGACATCAGTAACAACCTCCATAGACCTCAGCCATAACGTCCATAGACATCAGTCATAACCTCCATAGACATCAGCCATAAGCTCCATAGACATCAGCCATAACCTCCATAGACCTCAGCCATAAGCTCCATAGACCTCAGTCATAACCTCCATAGACATCAGCCATAAGCTCCATAGACCTCAGCCATAACCTCCATAGACATCAGCCATAACCTCCATAGACATCGGCGATAACCTGAGGTCTACCTCTCTCAGGTAGACCCAAGCATTACTCAGAAGAGGTAGAGTCAGGTGATGATTGGAACATGAGTCTTTGAGCCAAACAACATGAGTCTTTGAGCCAAACAACATGAGTCTGAAGGTTGGTTTTACCACTTACGAGCTGTTGGCTTTGATGATGTTACTTATTTTGTGTCTTTTCAATTTCCTCATATCAAAGGAGGAAGGCTAACAATATTACCTACTTCATAGAACTGTTGGGAGATTTAAACGAATATATGGAAAGCACCTAAAAAGTAGCCTGCAATAAGCATTCAGTAACTGTTCACCCACGGTCACTGTTACAACAGCATTCATTCCTCACCATCTCCACAGCCTTAGCACTGCTCAGCTGTTCATCTTGTCCTACAAAGGCCTTTGTCTCTTCTCTCTCTTTTCTTTTTTTCAATGATTAGGATCCTGTGTTGGGGTTTGCTCTGAGAGTAGTCAGGACTGGCTCATAGCAACCAGGCATGAAAATGGGGGTCACTGGTTATTCGATTTCTGAGTGAGGCCAGGTTGGGAGCAAAAAAAAGAAGTCTAGAAAACCTCAAGAGAGAAAAATGGGAAGAAGTGGATTTGAAGGGAAGAACTGGCTACTGGGAACAGATGAGCCAGATGAAGAATGGAGGTGGCACTGGAACAGTCCAGGCATAACATGAGATTGGATAAAGAGAAAACAGATTTCAGAGCAATAGCTTCCTAACCCAGCACTTTGCAATCCATGATCTGTATTATTATCACCTGGGAAGCACTTAAATCATACAGAAGCCGAGATACTGCTCCAGATAGATTTAATTAGAATCTTGGGATTAAAGTCACAATATTATTGTTATTATTTTTTATTTCCACAGGCAATTCTAATGTGTAGCATACAGGTAGGGTTTAGAACCATTATCTTTTAACTAGTCCCCTAATTTGCATCATTTACTTCTCTCACACCATGCGTGCACGCGTGCTTAGTTGCTCAGTCGTGTCTGACTGTTCGTGACCCCATGGGCTGTAGCCCGCCAGGCTCCTCTGTCCATGGGATTCTCCAGGAAAGAATTCTGGACTGGGTTGCATGCCCTCCTCCAGACTTTCACACCATACCCACCCATAGTTACACTCATGTGTAGTTTTTACTTGTTTTCCTTTTCAAAAAACTTTAAATTATCTTTAATTTTTTAATTGAAGTATAATTTGTTGTACAATTTTATGCTACAGGTGTACAATATAGCAATTCACAATTTTAAAAGTCATAATTTTATTTATAACTATTATTAAATATTGGCTGTATTCCCCATGTTGTATCCTTGAACTGTATCTTATACCTAATAGCTTGTACCTCTTATTTCCCCACCCCTATATTGCCCCTCCCTGCTTCTCTGTTTTCACTGGGTAACCACTGAATTGTTCTCTATATCTGTTAGTCTGTTTCTTTATTTGCTAGGTTGTTGTATTTTTTAGATTCCACATAATATCATACAGTATCTGTCTTTCTCTATCTGACTTATTTCACTTAGCTTAATGCCCCCCAAGCTCTATCTATGTTGTTGCAAATTACAAAATTTTATTCTTTTTTTTTTTTACAGCTGAGTCATATTTCACTGTATATATATTCACAACTTTGATTTTTAACCATTCATCTGTTGATGTACACTTGGTTGCTTCCATAGCTTTGCAATTATAAACATTGCTAAGAATATTGGGGTACGTGTATCCTTTCAAATTCATGGGTTTCTTTATTAAGGCAAAGCTAGTCATGTCGTTATTTAGCTTTAAGTCCTTCGGTGAGTCCTCAGAACCCCATAGGACAAAAATCCCAGTTCCTTAACCTATAAAATCCTTTCCTGATTATATCTTTTTCTACTTCCTACTGGCTTGTGAGAACCATTTGAACACAATTTTTCCCAACTCAGTGTTCAATGGTGTCACAGCAGTCCTTTGCAATCAGCTATGACAGAAACATTTACATCACAGAAATAGGCAAATACTACAAAAATCCCCCAACTCCAAAGGGCTTATTGTTAAACATTTAGGAGCTCACTGCCGCTTTCTCCTACCTTTTCCACATACCCATACTCTACTGAATCATCAGACAACTTGAAATTTCTAGAATATGGTCTGTTTCTTCTGTTTATAACATTTTTTGTCTTTCCTTACTAATTATTCACACTTCTACCTATTATTCCAGTCTCAACTTGAATAGTAGCCTCTCCTTGAATCCTTTCTTACCCATTCTGAGCAGAGAAGATCGCTTCCTTCCCTGTTAGCCCTGCACTCTGTTGCTATGATAGCTAAGGATTATTTGTTTATTTTTTAACCACATTTGATAACAGAAGTTGTTTATGTACATATGTAGTTTTCTTCCTCACCAGACTGTGAACTCCTTCACGTCAAGGATCATGTCTCTATCACATTTGTATTCCCATTACCTGTCAGAACGCCTGGCA
Source organism: Muntiacus reevesi (assembly GCF_963930625.1). NCBI lineage: Eukaryota > Metazoa > Chordata > Mammalia > Artiodactyla > Cervidae > Muntiacus > Muntiacus reevesi. The sequence continues at coordinate 65,132,274 of NC_089257.1, forward strand.
TACAGCTGACATTCAATAATTGTTTCTTTAATGAGTAAATAGATGAAAAGTGGGAAGATAAATGAGTAGTTCCTCATTGGAGGGGAATATTCAGAACAGAGAAGAACTTGAGAAATACTGAGGTGCTTGTTTGGGAGGGTATTTGATGCCAGATTTGAACTTCATCTCATAGTAAACAGAGAATGGCTGCAATTTCTCTGACAAGGGAAGTGACCTGTAAAAAAAACATGTTTTAGGATGGTTAGTCTGACAGCAGCGTGCAGAATGAACCTGCGAGAAGAGAAACTGGAGGCAGATAGTCTGTGGTCAGATCCAAGGAGATCAGAGCCTCAGGCAAAAAGGTAAAGAGGCAGAATGTGGGCTCAGTTGAGGCGCACCTACAGCCACTAGCATCCTGGCGTGCACCCAGAAAGTGAACATGATTGTCAGAATCCCGGGAGAAAAAAAAAAAAAAACAGGAAGGATTTTATTTGCTTTTCTGAGGCATAGAAAACATAAGCAACATGATGGTTCTCTTTAAGTCCTTGACGACCACTCCCAGGGGAGCAGGAATTGGCCAATTTACTTCTGTGTTCCGTATTGCCCAGAAGTCAGATCTGAGACAAACATAAAGAGGAACAGGGCACCTAGAGAAGTGGTGAGTTCCTTATCACACGAAATGATGAAGTGGAACACTCGGTGCCGCTGTCATAAAGGGAACTCAAGGATTAGACCAGGCTACCTTTCCAACGCTTGAAATTCTGTTACTTTAGGAAGGTTTTAGTCCTGATCAGTTTCAGGAAACAGTGTGACCTGCAGGTATCTTGTCCAGCAGTTGGAGTCCCTGGACAAAAAGCCAGAGAAAACTTGAGGCCAGTGTTGGCTGTCCACGCCCCCAGCTGTTTGTGTTATACCACAGTTACCACGCAGAAGGACTCCTCGGGCCCCAAACTAGTGGCAACTCCAAGTTGAAAGAAAGCTTGGATCCTCCCTAGCCCCAGGGAGACATGAAGAGGCGATGAGAGGGTGTCAGGGTGTCGTCAGGAAAACACCCACAGCAGCTTTCCTTCTCCCTGACCCCTCTTCTCATTCTCCCAACTACACAGGTGCCCCTTCTCAGCCTTAAAGATGATCTCATGAGGTCTTCATCCAATGAGATCCTCAGCTCAGAATTTCCTCTGCTTTTTCACTCTCCCAGAGATATGCCATGATTGCCCTCCACAAGTGTTCTTGATCCCATTTCCCTTCTCCCATTATCTTGCGACTGCTCCATTTCTTTTGATACCAACTCCTTCCTTGTCTGGCCCAAAGCATTTAAGGTTGTTTTTTATGCTGGAACACATATTCCCTCTGATGATCACTGTTTCTCTTCACCACCCAGGCTTTCAAAGACGGTGCTTTACTCTCGGCACCCTGAACGCTGACCCTCTCCTGGCAGCTCACTCCTTCCTTGCGGCCTAGCTTTGGCTCCAAGCTGCTCTCTTGAGGAATGCTGTCTGTGCAGAGTAACAGAATGAGGATGAGATCTGGAATCAGAAAATGTGGGTTCAGAGTTTGGATCAACTATTTTCTCTCTGAGCCTCATTTTCTTCATTGTAGTTTTATGAATATCAGATGAACTAATAGACAAGGAAGACCCCCACCACACACACACTGAAGAGCATTATGCAAAATGCTAGTGTCCACGGAAACCACTGTCACAAAGATGGCTAATGGCATCCCAATCACTTGTTTCAGTGGCCTTTCCTCAGGTCTCAATCTCATAACTTCTTGGCTACATTTAAATCGACTGACTGTGTCCTTCTTTGTGAAGCTCTTTATTCTCATGATTTTTTCTTCCTTTGTTTCTAGGAAATTGACATATGTTACCCAGTTACCTTTCTGAATCCTCTTCCTGCCCCTCACAGCGTCATTCCTATTAAGGCTTTTCCATTTTCTACTGTTATGCCTTAAATTAGAATTAAAGGAACAATTTCTTTCCTAAGTGTCTGACTATCTCCTCTGGGTCTGTAACCAGTTCCAGGCCTTGGTTCCAGCTTTGCAGTTCTGCTGGTTTCTCCATCTGGTTTTCCTGCCAGACTTTCCAACTCTTCATTGTTGACACAAGGTAAATCAATACATCTTTGTAGATTCTCCTGACAAAGCAGTTTGAAAAGGCCAGACACTGAATGATTATTCGTCAGCCCTGCAAAAGACTGTACTTACCATCAGGGACTACCCCCAATATGCCAATCAGAGAAAACAATATCTTTTACATAAACTTCATGCTATAAATTATAGCATCTGCATTGAAGCATTAGGTGGTGATATCTGCTCCCAAATAAGTTTTGAATTGTCAAGGCATCTTATGGGTTGACAATTCCTTGATGTATTGTAACCCATCTCTCTGGGTCCTAGGTTCTAGATTCTTGAGGGTGACTGTGACCAAATTCTATAAACTGAACTCCTGGGTCCTTCTCAAAGTTTCCTTGATGGATAAACAATGTGTTTACTAGAAGAATAATTAGCACAGTTATCATCAGATGACATTTTCCTGGCCTGAACCAAAGAAAACCACTTAACTCCTCCATCTGGCTCAGATATTCTGTCCTTCTGGAAAATTCTGAATCACATCAAAGTACAAAAATCTATTCTTTACATTACAGAAAATATGTGTGATCTTCCCATATTTCCCTCCTCCTAGCCTGGCTAATTTTTATTAATGGTATGTGTTTAATAAATGTTAGTTTTCTGTCCCTGTTTCCCTTTTTGCTCTCAGTCCATAAGTGCCATGAGAGCAGGGACTCTGCGTTTCTCGTTTTCTGTACCCAAAATGCCAAGCCTGTCCACCTATCCATCCACATGCAAACACATATTAAATGGCACGTTATATTTTTCAAAGTTTACTTGGGGGATAATTGCTTTACAATGTCGTGATGGTTTCTGCCACACCACAACTGTGAATCAACTCGCATACATATATCCCCTCCCTTTCGAGCCTCCCTCCCACCCCATCCTCAACCCAACTCCTCCAGTTGTCACAGAGCGCCAGGCTGAGCTCCCTGTGTTACGCAGCGAGTTCCCATTCCTATCTGTTAGTATTTTACACGTGGCAATGTATATGAGTAACAGGCAGCTCGTGCAGCTCAATATCAGAAAAACAAACAACTCCGTCAAAAAAATGGGCAAATGGGTGGAAGACCTAAAGAGACATTTCTCCAAAGAAGATACACAGATGAGCAACAAACATATGGAAAGGTGCTGAACACCCCCCATTAGTAGAGGAACGCGAATCAAAACTACAATGAGGTGTCACCTCACATGGTTCAGAATGGCTCTCAGCAAAACATCTATGGTTTTTAAGTAGAAAATATCTAGGTTAGTGATATGGGAACATCTGGCTTTAAAATGGGATCATGAGGAGTCAGGTACAGTGCCTCTTGCATTGAACTGTGGAGTGTGCTAATGTTTAGTAGTTGCATCTGAATGTAGCAACCAGAATCCTCAGCCTATTGCCCCATAAATTTTCTCTCTAGTCCCATCAGTCTCGCTATCTGATCCCTTAACATTGACCAGGACCCACTTCCTACTTGTGTGGCTGGGTAACCCTGAACCAGCAGTGTGTTGGAGGCCATTCATGCAGGATAGTGGGAATCCATTTTATACATCTTTACCCAGTTCTGTGTTCAGCAATATCATGCTGGCAGCTTGAAATTGGCAGTGTAGAAGTATTTACACCATGGAAACTGGCAAACACTACAAATCAGGGCTTTTTTCTCCCCCAGAGAGCCTGCTGTAAAACACTCACCAGCACACCACTGATGCCAACCCTCTTCCTGTTTATCTCTTGGCATAACTGGCTTCTTCTAATCCATACATTTCAGCTCAGATATCACCTCTTCAGAGAGACCTTTCTATCTGATCTTATCCCCCACCTCAGCCACCTCCTATTGTATCATCAACTTTTTCCTCAGAGCACTTATATCAGTCTATAACTACCTTGGGGGTGTATTTTATGGACTGGTCTGTTGCCCAGCTTACCCACTAGAAATCTTGTTTTGTCTTGTTTACTTTTGTCTCCCCAACATCTAGTGATGGGCCAGACACATGGTTGGTGCTCACAAAATATCTCTGATGAATGAATAACAAGAATAAATGGTTCCAACATTTCAGGCATTAGAAAAGCAAAGCATATATGTGTTTGTACTTTATAGTACATCCTGAGTGCTTTTTTTTTGGAAGGGTGAGGGTGGTGAAGGAAGGTTTTACTACTTGCAGCTAGTAATAAGAACACCAAGATCTTGCTGTAAACAGTATCTCTCTTCCTGAGCATTTAGAGAGTGTTTTTCATTGTATGCCTAGGACCAAGCACAGTGCCCAGAATTTTCAGAATGGATAAAACTGGGGATTATCTAATTCATTTAACTTTCCATATAACACCCCAGGGGCTTCCCAGATGGCCTCAGTGGCAAAGAATCCACCTACTGATACAGGAGAAACAGGAGGTGCAAGTTCCATCCCAAGGTTGAGGAGATCCCCTAGAGAACGAAGTAGCAACCCACTCCAGTATTCTTGCCTGGAGAATCCCATGGACAAAGGAGCCTGAGGCTACAGTCCATGGGGTCACAAACAGTCGGACATGACTGAGCAACCGAGCACGCACTCACATAACACCATGGAGAACTCTATTCCTTTGCCTTCATCAGCAGTATAAAGCATGACTATTTCCTTCTGAGAAAGCAAAATCTCGAAGGCAGGAAGAGTTCCTCACCACTAGGAGTGCTAGAAAGCCAGAGGTGGCATCAATTTATCTCTGTATCTGTAAAAATAACTGTATTTTTCTTCTCTGACTAGGTCACAGCAGTTCATTATGTCACCCTTAGGCAAGACACCAAATGGGGATGAGAGGGTCCGTGGTCCCATCTCTTCCAGCCAGCGGGCTGCCTCAGAGATAGCTTTGCTTACATGACTGAATAGCTGTGAGTCACCTTTGCCCCAGCCTCCTGGAGAAGGTGAAAGAAGTTTTCGAAATGTTTTCCTGCCACACGGATCACTGCATTATGCATGAGGGCAAACCCAGGGAACAGCAAATCATTGTGGGATGGAGGGGCAGGGTTCATGCAGAAAGGAAAATCGAAACTTTACTTGCCTTCTTCTCATGATGGTTTCCCTCAATTGATAATTAGTGTTATATTATCCCACATCTTTAATAGGTTATTGATGCTTTTGGCAGCGATATAATCCTGGTGTCAAGAGTAATTCTTTCTTTCTATTAGACTGTGCTGACTACACTCAGGCAAGGCAGCTTGGACACAGGGTCTGGCTGATCCAGCTCAAATCAATTCGATCCAGTATTTCTCTGGGCATTGACACGCAGAAGGAAAGATGCATATTCACAATTTGCCTTAAAAACACAAGAAGGCATGAGACTTGGGAGTCCAGTAAGTGAATACAAGCTGAGGAGGTCTTTTCTCTTCATCATCTTTGGGTGGAAGATGCCAAATACCCTGCTGCCACCTTCTTGGTACTCACCGTCGTGAGCTGGAGCTGCTCCCCACTTCAGAAATGGAAACGACCCACTTTGTCTCAGTCAGCACCACATCTCCTAGGTAGGTCTTCTCCCCTTTTCCAGTTCCTCTTTTCCTGTGGGCAGCAGTACTTCTGGTCCAGAGGACTCCAGACAATCCACAAAGCAGAAGTACCTCGAGGTATCCCAAATTAGTTAAGAGCTGAGTGGCTGAAGGGGCTGGAGTCTGTGAATATGAATCCTGGTTAGACAACAAAATTCATGAACCACATGGGAATGGCCATTGAGGTCAGATTCATGCATCTCAGGGGATCCCAGCAAACTTCCAGGAGAAGCTGAGGAATAGCAACCAATTCAGGGTACTACAAGCTGCGGATTTACATATTTCAGAAAATCATGATCTTGTCATAAGAGACTCCTTTTCTAGAAAGCTCAGAGTCTTCCCAAGTCACCTCCCTTATAAGGGCATAAGCACTGGTGTTAAAGTGAAAAAAAAAAAATACCTGAGGCCTGGACTGGTCATTTAGAAGCTGTGTGACCTCGCTTAAGTTGCTTAATCTTTCTGAACCTCATTTTTTTCCAACAGTGAAATGAGAGCAACTATAAAAACTCTGCATTCCTAACAGAGTATAGAGGGACAAGTAAATGAGATGATACATAGAAGAGACACTTGTAGTCAAGTGCTGCATGAACTCCAGGGAATCTTTGATATGCCAGGACCGTTTCCTTCATCTAAGAACAGAGCTTCCATCACTAGAAAACTTCCCCAAAACAAGCCTTGTGATTTGAATCAGACACACTACTGTATATCAGATAGATAACCAACAAGGACCTACTGTTTAGCAAAAGGAACTCTACTCAATATTCTGTGATAACCCATATGAGAAAAATAATTTTTAAAAAAGATTAAATATATGTATATGTAAAACTGAATCACTTTGCTGCCTGAAATGAACACAACATTGTAAATCAACTATATTCCAATAAATTAAATGCTTAAAAAATTAAAAAAAAAAAAACAAATGAAAAAAATCTGCCAAGTTGTTACTCTATGTGGATATCTGCCCAGATCCAGCCAGTCATGGCAACCCTCTCTGTGGCTGTCATGGTTGACTGGGATGGCCCTGGGGGGGAGCATGAAACCCCAGTGAGGCACTGCGAGCCCCTCCCCATGGGTTTTAATCTTGCTAAGAGAAAGATTATGAAGCAGTTTCCCCTGGGGGTAGAAGCTATTGGATGTGAGGCATGGAGATTGTCGTAGCTTTGTTCCCTAATGCGTGAAGGAAGTCTGACTGCTGAGGGAGAAAATAGAGCCAGGACTCAAAGGAGAGATGAAATACAGAAAGAGATCTATCTCGTTCAGATTTTCCTGTGGGTCCAAACGAAACCCTTCTCCTTCATGGCGTGAAAGGATATTCCATCAATATCCTTCCAGTACATTCCTCTTTTTTGCCTAAGCCAGTTTTTGTTATTTCTGTCACTTACAACCAAAAGAGGCTCAATAAAGAAATTGCAATTCATTATTCAGGCTCCAGGCTGAACTTAGATCATACATTCTGGTCTCTCTGCCTCATAGTGCACAGGTCTCCTTCTCCAGGGCCGTTTCACTTGCTTTGTCCTTCGTTCACTCCACCAAGAATCTATGAGCTTTCGACATGTGCCAGGCACCCTCTCATCCCTCTGGGTTCTGCGTGTAATCTAAAGAAGACATTTGGGTGCTATCCAGAGGAAACTAACAGCTCCATACCTTATAGGCACCCAGTCAATAGGTCAAGTTCTAAATATTTAGCCTGATGCTCTCGTTTATTTGTTTTCTTTTTCTGTAGCATCTATTTACAGAGGATTCTTCAAATCCTTCATGGAATGGAATAGGTTATAACTCACGAAAAATTGCTGAGCATCTACTGTCGACTGGGAACTATTGGGGGAAAAAAAGACATGCCTTTGCCCTTGAAATGTGTAGAGTCTTGCTGAGCAAACAGTGCAAAGCTAGAGAACAAGTCAGAAAAATCAAACCTGGCAATTTATGGGGCACAGATCATACGATTTCAAACAATCACAGAAGGGAAGTATTTGATAGACTAAGGTGTTTAGGATAGAATTGAAATAGAGTATACCCTGCTGGATTTTCTTTTTTATATAGCACGGTAATTAATTTTTAAAACTAGCTGAAATTCAGAAGATTATATATTTTAAAAATATATAGATTTCTGTCTTTTTTTGATAAATTAGGAGAGTTGGTAACAATTCCCATTTGGCCATAATCCACTGGAACTAAACAACCATTGCCCTCTTCAGAAAGGGCAGCCACATCTCTGTTATCATCTGACCAGTTTGCACATTTGGATTCCTCAGCTTGGTTCCCAAAGACATTTGAATTTTATACCTAAAAACCAAGTTGAAGAGTTCAAAATGTCCCAGCTCCCCAGAAGCTTCAAACAAGGGACCTTAGAGACAACTGACATCTAAAGTTGAGGCCCACCTTGACAGGCACCCAGCTTAGCATTTTTAAAGCGTCATTGACCAAAGTGCCCTACACCAGCCAGGCTGCCTTCACCCACCTGGCTCCAGATGGACAGGAGCCAGGGGAAGGATTCTCTGTAGGAACATAAAGATGGAAGCATCCTTCATGAAGTCAACCATCAAATGCCTGCCACTCAGAGTCTCAGACTGTCTTTAGCCTCTCTTCCTCCTTCTTCTTTTTCTTCTTTTAAATGGCCACATTTTCTCATCTTGTTGCATTTGAAAGCAGATGATACAGAATGAAATTCCTTTGGCGGCTGTATGTGCGGGAGTGCGCAAAAGTATTTATGAATCCTAAATGAAGCAGGCTGCAGAGCCCCGGAGCTCCAGCAGAGCCCGGCGTGTGTGCCCGGCGGAGTCTGATCTCTTACACAGGAAGCTGCGTTTGATATCTCATTTGTTGGCTGTGTTCCTCACAAAGCTGAGTGCTGTTTAACCCACTTTCACATAGCAGAAGAAAATGCAGAAGAGGCTGGGTGAGCAAGGGAAGGCCGTCCCATAAAAACGCCCTGGAATGGTCAGAAGAGATGCTCACAGGGCGTGTGGAAGGTGCTGCCACCCTCTGGCTGGGTGTAGCATCACATCTGCTGGACCACATTGGTACCCCTCTCCCCTCCTTGAGGGCCAGATTTCTGCTTCTAAACTACCCTGAAATCCCAGAATTGTAGATGAATTCAGACTGGCTTTTTTTTTTTTTTTTAGGTCCTTAGACAAAGATGTTCTTTCTCTGCTTCTGGTTTTGTAAGAAACTTTCCTTGGGTAAACCAAGACCCCCCTCCAACCCTGGCCTAGGAGAGACCCAGCATGTAGTCGGGCCTGAATCCACCACTTCCTGCTAGATATTCAGCCCACGCATGACAAAGACTTTGGCAAAATGCTAGCAATCAGAAATCCGCTCTTCATAGACATAAAAGAGTCAGTACATAGGTCTCCCCAATAATGATAGTCTACATGCATTAGCATATATTTTCTTGAGAAGTGAACTATCAGAGTAAGTCCCTAAAAGCAATTCATTCTATTTACAGCTTTTCTGAAGCCCCCGAGAGGGAATCATCTCAGAACACTGCAGACACCACACTGAAAATAGTGAAAAACATTCAATTTGGAAACAATTTTACCTCGATCTATCTTTTTTTTTTTTTTTCATTTGTGAGTCAGCCCACTGCTTCTCTTCCTTCCCTACCTGGTGGCAGTCCTCTCCACACTCCCTCCTGGGGGCACCATGATGACAAGAATGATGCTGTATCCCCAACATGTGGCCCGGGGGAGACCAAGGAGGACACCCTGTCTTTTTATTGTTTTGTTTTTGTGTTTTTTTTTCCAGTTTGATTGAGATTTAATATACAGCAGTACATACCTTTTAGGTGTACATGATGGCTTGACTCACATACATCATGAAATAATTACCACAATAAGTTTAGTGAACATCCATCATCATGTAAATACAAAAGAAAAAAAAATTTTTTTCCTTGTGATGAGAACTCTGAGGGTTTTCTCTCTTAAAATCTCTCATATAACATACAGCAGTATTAATTATATTAATCATGAGGTACATTATACCCTTAAATGTTTTCTATCTTATAACTAGAAGCTTGCAATTTTTGATTGCCTTCATCTTCATTCAGTTTTGCCCAACCCCTCTTCACCTCTGGTAACTACAAGTCTGATCTCCTTTTCTATGAGTTTGCTTGTTTGTTTTTGAGGTATAGTTGACCTACAGCACTATTTTAACTCCTTGGAGAACACCGCATCTTTCCTCCTGGTGGAAAACACTTCATTCCCAGAACAGAGGAAGGCTGGTGAGGGAGGCAGAGAACAGAAGGTGCATCTGATCAGCGGTGGTCTTATTGCTACCATACACAGATGACTCTCCAGGAGCTGACTGCTGCTCTTTAAGCAGTGTCAACATGGATGTGGCCCCGCATTACCCCATCCTCTGGGCTAACAATAAGATTGGGTAACCACATCAGGGCTTCCTAGGTGGTGCTAGTGGTAAAGAACCCCGCCTGTCAACACAGGAGACACAAGAGACCCAGGTCTGATCTCTGAGTTGGGAAGATCCCCTGGAGGAGGGCATGGCAACCCACTCCAGTATTCTTGCCTGGAGAATCCCACAGACAGAGGAACCTGGTGGGCTACAGTCCATAGGGTTGCAGTCAGACACAACTGAAACGGCTTAGCACACAACAATGTCAACAGTGAGAATAGGGGAGCAAAGAAGTATCCCTTTGCTTACAAAACGCCCAGGTACCGGTACAGCTGAAGAAATCACTCAACTCTTAGGCATGTATGTCCTTTCCAGGTGACTCAGTGGTAAAGAACTCACCTGCCAGTGCAGGAGATGCAAGAGACACAGGTTCAATCCCTGGGTTGGGAAGATTGCCTGGAGAAGGAAATTGCAACCCATTCCAGTACTCTTGCCTGGGAAATCCCATGGACAGAGAAGCCTGGGGTGCTACAGTCCATGGGGTCACAAAGAGTCAGACACGTCTAGTGACCGAGCACACACACGTAGGCACGTGCTGCCCGAGAAAGGACTAAGAGGATGGCAGGCCTTGCATCTTCAGCAAAGCCAAGGGCATCACAGCCTGGACTAAGTAAGTGGTAAATGCCTACTGCCTGCCCATAGCCATGCTCTGAATAGGAAGGAAACAGAATAAATAAATGCTAAAATACCATTTTTGCTTTCGAAAGAAGTGAGCAAGGCAGCTAGAGGTAAGCCACACCCAGTTGTGGGAGGTAAGTGCCCTGGATTCCGAACTCAGGAGACAGAAGGTGGGACCTGCCATGCCTTGGCGAGACAGCTGGCTGCTCTGAGACTTCAACTTCCTCTGATACTAGTCCTGTATGTCCCATAGCTTCTTGTGAGGAGGAAATAAAAAATGCAGTGTTTTCAAGTCAATAGTACTATCCTTTTTCAAAAGAAAAATTGTATATGAAACTCTAAGTGAAAACGCAGAGAAGAGCTGAGTTGTTGATTTTGGAGGGATAGGGGCGTGGGGCTCACCACCTGCTCAGTCTTTCCTTGCCCCCCGAGTGGCTTCTGGGGCACCCGTGAGCACTCTATACCTCTGAGAAGTGTAACTTGAAGGCCAGTGAGATAATGGTTTGAAACTGTGTATTATTTTTATTAATGATCATACAAACTGGCCATTAGTAAGGTGACTGTAGCAATTGAGAGAAGGGAGAGATCAATATGGGCTTAAGTGTTCAAATAACAGTAGGACATGCACTGATCCCTACAGGATGGCAGGTGTCTGGCTGGGACAGAGGCTGTGGGGTGGGGACTCCAAGCGGGGTCGTGGACATGAGATGGTACTTGTGCTCCACAGGGCAGGGCCGGGGGAGAACCCACCTGGTTAGAGATGACCGTGTGTTTGACGTGGACAAGGGAGCATGGGGTGGTTTAAGCTGCTTCTTCAGGCAAATGAATGATGATACAGGGTAGGGTCTTATACGGTGGCCCCTTTGGGAAGCCTACACCAGGAAGGAGCTGGCTGGGAGGGGTCCGGAGGGTAGTTAGCCTGGCTTTGCTGTTTGACTCTAGTTGGACTAATTCATTGCCTTGAACCATACTTGATTGAGGAGCCAAACTTCTAGAATCAAGGTCTATTTGCTCTACTGATTTTTGCTCTGGACTCTGAGTCCGAATCCTGGTTACCATGTCATAGCTCCCATGTGCCCTGCTCGGCCCTGCCACTAACTTATGTGTGTGGAAGTCCCCCACCTCCATGGAAGCATCTCCTAGAAGTCTGTTTTCTCAGATTCTCAGTCTCTCCAGATCCCCCTGGAGCCCTCGTGGCGGCCCTTTTAGGGCCCTGTGCCTGAGGAGAGGGCTGTCCCTGCCCTGCTTTCTTCACTGCAGTCCTTTAAGGCCCCAGGAATGATTGACCTTCCCTGTTTGTCTCAGAACACCTTGTTGTCTTGTCCTCTTTGAAATGCCTGACAGCAGCAAATGCTTGGGTCTAAAAGCAAAATAAGGAAATCAAATGAAAGCTCCCCAATTTCTCAAGCGCTTGTCCTTGGTCCGGTGTGGTACACGGCATGCATTATTCAGAGAGGAGCAGCTGCATTACCTGAAGCAGAAATTCTGTTTTTCAGGTACCAGTCTGGAGGGAGGGCTGAAGTAGAGCCGGATGGCCTACCCAGCAGCCAGTGGGTGCTTTGAGAGCAGAGGAGGGTCCAGCTTTGGTGCTGGATCCCATGAGGTCATTGAAGTAGTTTGTGTCTGCTGCCCAGTCACAGGAACGGTTAGGTCAGTTACCCCAGTCTGAGAGGGAGGGAGGCCTTGAGGGGTAGGGCAGATGGCAGGAATGAAGGAGAGATTGTGCAAACTACGTGACTGGAAGAACTGCCAACTGCACCAAAGTCCCCCAGAGAGATGGCCCATACCCATATCACAGCCTCTAAATGCACAAGCTGCATGAAATTAAAGAATACAGAATATCTGCTAAATGAGATAGCTACAGAATTGAAATACGGTGGGTGAGGGGGTGGAGAGGGTCCACTGGAGAGGATTGTACTCTAATCTCAGTTACTCATCCACTTCCCATAAGACCATTATGCTCCCTTGCCTATTTACCCGTGACTTCCTGAGGCCCTTAAAAGAGGGAGTGCATTTTAGTCCCACCCCCCTGCATTGTTGGACTTGATCATGTGACTTACTCGGGCCAATGGAATGTTGGACAGTGTTGCTCTAAGAGATATTGTGCTTTCACCGGTTCTCTTCAGTTCTCTTGCTTCTTTCCTTCTACTGTCAGAATGGCAGGTCCCAAATTAGGTTCAGCCTAAGTCCAGGAATGAGAAGACACATGGAGAATATCTGCAACTGCCAATATACTCTGTGAACAGAAAGAAATGCTTGTGGTTCTGAGCCACTTAGATTTTAGCTTTGCCATGTTACCATGGCAAAGCTGGCTAATATAGTTGATGTCAATCAATGATGAGGAAATTAATCATGTCTGCCTTGAGTTAAGCTTTTTTAAACTTGATTTGTTTATTTAATTGATTGTTGTCATCTTCACTTGGGGTGAATAGCATTGATAAATAAGAGGGGTTGTTTGTTTTAATGAATCCATGGAAGAATGTTGATTTTTACAGAATCCACATATTATAATTTGACAAGTCCTATGGCTGGACTTCTAACTGAATTTCCCTTCATTTATGGTTGACTAGGTCTAAACAGAGTGTGTGGTTGTCCATTCTCTGCCCTGAACCATTGAGAACACTTTCACCAACCCTCTCCAGAATCCTACCAACTTTATGTGGACAGCCATCCTTCAACTCTGACTTAATACGTGTTGTCTAAGCCTTTACTCTGCATAAGGCCATGGGAGTATACATCCATTACTTCATTTGGCCTTCCCAACAATTCTTTAACAATAGGTAACATTGCTGCTATAGACTGAATGTGTCCCCCTACATTCATATATTGAAACCTAACCTCGACTGTGATGGTCTTAGAGGGTGGGGCATTTGGGAGGTACTTAGGTTATAGGGTGGAGCCCTCATGAACAGAATTAGTGCCCTTATGAAAGAGACTTCAGAGAGCTCCCTCATCCCTTCTTCCATGTGAGGACACAGTGAGAAGATGGCCATCTGTGAACCAGAAAGTGGGCTCTCACCAAACACCAAATCTATGTTCAACTTGACCTTGGAATTCTCAGCCTTCAAAACTTTGAGAAATGAATTTCTGTGGTTTGTAAGCCACCTGGCCTATGATATTCTGTTAGAGTAGTCAGAATTGACTAAGATAATTGTTATGCACCTTTTGAGGAAATCAGAGGTCCAAAGGGTTTTCCAAGGGCACAAAACTGGTAAGAATCAAATCATAATTTAACTTAGGTTTTTTCCTTCTTGACCCAGGGCTCTCTCTTTACTATCCCAAGATCCATGGATTGCACATGTTCTATATGAGGTTACCATCTAGGATCTAATCTGCCAGGAGCTCAGAGATACAGGTTCACGGACTGTTATAGGGAGATGGGCCAGAAGCTAAGACTTCTTATACTTAATACATTTTTATTTCAATTTATTTTATTCCCAGACATAAATTCACTCATATTATATCCCTAAAATGAAAAATTCAACAAGCTAGGAGCCTCTGAACTCTAGGGAGGTAATGGTCCTTTTGGGGGAGGTACTTCTGTGTCCTCTTAGAAGAGACGCATTAGTGGAATTAAAAATATATACCTCTGCAAGAGAGTTGGTCTCCAAGGGGGCTGCAGTCTTTAAAGAACATTCCTACTGTTAATTATCTGAGAGTAGCAAGACTCATATTGTGAACAAAACAACAATAATAATATTAATAATTAAATAATAGCTTCAGTGTCAATAAGTATTTTGCACAAGGCTTTCATATAAATTATCTGTCTGCTGTCTGAGAAGGCTTCCAAGAGCCACTTGGATTGACCCTGTCTTCACTGCTGGCTACCATCTGTCTGGGGCTCAATAGTGCATGTGTCCGGGCCTGGCCGGGCTCCATCCATCACCTCCTGCCTTTCTGCCTCCAGAAAGAACAGACACTTGATGGTCTGGGAAACCTGGCAGCCACTGAGAGAGACCCCTTCCTATCCTTGTACCTTTAGTTGACTGGACTATAGACTTGCTGGGTGACCTTGGCTTCTTATGGGGAGATGAGGAGAAAAGATAGGAGTTTCCAGTTTGCCTTTATTTGGCTTTCATACAACACTTCCCTGATGGCTCAGATGACAAAGAATCTGCCTTCAATGTGGGAGACCCAGTTTTGATCCCTGGGTCAGGAAGATCCCCTGGAGAAGGGAGTGGCTAACCACTCCAGTGTTCTTGCCTGAAGAATCCCCATGGACAGAGGAGCCTGGTGGGCTATAATCCAGGGATCACAAAGGGTCAGACACGACTGAGTGACTAACACACACACACAATTTCCATTCTAGGAAGCAGCTCTTATGGGATCCACTACTTTCTCCCCAGCATCTGAATCACAGATACATTTCCTTAGGAGCAAAGAAGTACCAGCAAGAGGATGTGGATGGCTCAGTATACATCCATGTCTACCACTAAAGAGCCAAGACACAGCCATGAGATGGAAGGGCATCTCCCTGCAAAGAGTGCAAGTTCTCCTTGAGTCTGGCCTCAGGTCCCTTGGATGGAAGGGCTTGGGAACTTGGCAATGGCCAGGCCTACTTGAGGGGCACTGTGGGCCATTTTGCTCTTGCAGAGAGTTTTCTGCATCAGTGCGCTCTCTGGGGTGCTTCCCTAGAGTGATGCTTAAGGGCTGGAGAAATCACGGGTGTGTTGGCTGTGTACAAAGCTACGAGTCCTGTCCTCAACTTTTCTGCACCTTTCTACGCCTGGGGAAAGGTGAGCTTCTGATTGTACTTACCTCCTAACCTCATCTTACTGACATCTACATCTGGCCATCTGCAACCTGGACCAGACTGCCTTACTGGAAGAAAAGAGTTGCTCTCTTTGAGACATTCTGATTCCCTCTGTGAAAGCTGCTTTGAGGTCAAGTGAGGAATCATACAAGACCTGGTTTCTGAGTGCCTCAGAAGGTCCCAGGCCCTATATTCTGATCCCTACCCTGGCCTGCCTTCTTGTCCACTCCTGTCCTGGGATGTAAGGCAGTGGCTGCCTGGTTGACTGTCCCCTTCTGGGGAGGGAGGTGGTCTCAACCCTGCCCTCACAGCCCTAGCCCTCTTTGGAGGGCATCTTATACACAGTCTCCATGTCTCTCACCTCAGCTAAGAGACAAGAGTGGGCCTTGGACCCAAGGGCAGGCAACTGTAGCCTGCCATCAGCCTGGGTGGTGGGCTTGCTTTAAAACCTTTGGAACTGGCCAGTTCCAGATGACTGGCCAAATCTGGCAGATTCTGCTTCAGAAGTTGAATGTTAGAGGTACAGAGAATGGGCTGGTGATTAAAGTGGGGGTGGTAGGATCCAAAGACACCAAAAACCAGCAGTAGCTCACTCCCCGTGGGGGGCAGAGGGGGTGCTGGTGGGTGGAATGCCTTCTCCTGCAGGTGTGACCAGTGACCCAGGCACAAAGTCTAGGTTGGCACCTCAAGGACCCCCAGGCTTATCTCTTCATAATACTGCTTTCCTGTGTTCTTGCAACAATCTCAGTAACCCAATTCTATTTCTTTTTATAGAACCTGAAAGAATATAAGTTGTACAGAACACATACTTGAGAGGCCTAAATTTAAAAGGCAGAACAAAACAGTTGACCAGAGGTTCCTTGGACCCCCATCAACTTGCTCACCCAGGTCAGGCTGAGATGTACCTTTGGCCCTGCCACTGGGAGTGATGCACGCTAGGGGGTTGGAGGGTTCTGGGTGAAGATGATTAGAGAGAAGGGGCTCAGAGAGGGACAAGCAAGGCTGTCGAGATGGGAAAAGCTCTGACCTAAGAAGGGGTCCCTTTCCTGTTCTCCAAACACTGAGCAGAGGAAGGGGAGAGTTGAGACAGTGAGATGAGGATGGCGGTGAGGATAGGGTGGGAATGGGGGATGGGATAAAGGAATAGTCTTCTGCTCCTAGGATCCCAGTCTCCCCAGGCTTCAGCTCCTGGCTCAGACCCAGTCAGACAGTGGGGAGATGGATGAAGTGGACGCCCAGTGTCTGGGCCTCCTCCTTGCTCTAATTTTGGCTTCATGTCTGATGTCCTCACTTCACCCTCTTTGCAGCCAGAGCTGAGCCTCCCTGACCCGTGGGGAAAAATCTAGCTTTGTGTGCCCGGAAGCTCAGTAACCATGATAAACAGAGGAAGATGGCTTTTGAAGCCTGCCTTCTTCAGGAAGCCTTCTCTGCTAAATCCCAGCTGGACAGACTCTTTATTTTGAGTTATCCAGGGAATGTGAGAGCTGGACTGGCTGACTGGGAGCACCAGGAGGACAGCAGCCATGTCAGCCTTGTTCGCTGATACATTCGGAATGCTTAATTAACACAGTGCCCAGCGCAGAGAAGGGGCCCGATTAGTGGTCATTGAATAAATGAATAAACAAATTGATGCATGATTGAATATACTCTTCTTTTTTTTTTTTTTTAAACCAAAGTATCTTTAATCTATATGAAATAGTATGCAGCTGCTAATATGTAAGAGCAAAGTCATGAACTGTTATGGAGGGAGAGGAGAGGGTCCAAACCTCTGCATCCTGGGCTCCTCCATGTTTCTCTGCATCAGTTTCCTAGGGATTCTCTGCATATTTTGAAATTCCATGTGAAACTATTCTCATTTTCCCAGTGAAGAAACAGGTCCCCAGAGGAAAAGTGGCTTGTCTGAGCTAGAACAAGCACCCTGGTCTCCCGACCCCCAGACAATTTTTCATGTGCTCCATTTAGACTGTATTAATTCACCGTGCTGCATGCCCAGCAAACAGTGGGTGACTGAAGCTTTGGGAGGGAAGGAGGGAATGCGAGGCGGGGGAAGGGGGGGACTTGTTGATTCCCAGGCTGTGTGCGTTGGCAAGAGTCATGAGCGACATCCGCAACAAAGGATGCGGCACCAAAATAAAATGTATTGTA
The DNA here is from genome assembly GCF_963930625.1 of Muntiacus reevesi. Taxonomy (NCBI): domain Eukaryota; kingdom Metazoa; phylum Chordata; class Mammalia; order Artiodactyla; family Cervidae; genus Muntiacus; species Muntiacus reevesi. The sequence goes on from NC_089257.1 coordinate 65,149,785, forward strand.
TTTAAATATTCCCCAAGTCATTTTGTGTATTTAAGTCTTAATTCATCTCCTCTAAATCTCTCCCCGCTACATTAATGTGACGACTTTGACAGAAAGATGAATAACATTATTAAAGGAGCTCGGGAGCAAATTTCACTCATAAAAATCTCCCATTCACTCACTTGCTTTGCCATTCCCACTCCGCATTCTGTTCCTGTTCACGTCCCAGGTCTCCATCTCTCTGGGCCCCAGGCTGCTGGGAGGAAAAGGGTGCTGGTAGACAGATTCAGAGGACAGGAGTACATGTACATTTCATACTCACTTCTAAATCTTCCCCCCTTTCATTTGAAAAATAAATCGGTTGAGCTAAACCCCAGATGTGGCAAGATTCAGCCTGGAAAGGGGAAGAGAAATCAGATCCTTGTTTGAGAAAAGCTCCCTACAGGGACACAGGATGGGCACGAAGCAGGGCCCGTGACCAGCAGGCATCCTCCTTGAGGAAGCACATCTCAGGAGAGCAGGGACCCTCCCTACAGAACCCTCCTCTGGAGATTCCGCCAAACCCACACCTTTCACGATGCTGGCTCCTGCCCAGCTGGAGGCAACCCTGGAACCGGCCATCACATCCTGCTCCTCCTCCCAGAGCCCTGCTTGTCTTCGCTGGCTGGGGATTTATGCCCCTCTTTGCCAAGCCACCCTGATGGATCGCTTCCAGGATGGCAGCAGAGTCAGTGGTATTCATCTCAGCTATGTCTCAAGCTTCTCCTTTAAATCATTGCTCATGCTGGCAGCCGCTTGCTCGCTCCTGACAGCCTGGCCTGGGCCTGGCTGCTCCATCCGTGGGACTCCCAGCTGAAAGGGCCTGCAGGGTCTACTCTGGCAGGCGCTGGAGGAGACTCCTTTGTCCTTCTCTCACATGCCCAAGCCTCTGTTAGGCCATCTGATGTCCGGGTCGCCAACCCTGGAGCCCCAAGGAGACACCTCTGATCCAGCACTGACTATATAACAGGAAATCAGCTGTTGGTGTGGTGCCTGGGCTGCTAGCTCTTCTGGCCATGGATGGCGCTCACTCTCTCTGTGTTCCCAGTGCCTAGTGGGGCTGCTGGCCCATAATAGGTGCTCAGAGATTGTTTGATGAACTCAAATTCTAAGTTGGGCAGTGGTTCCATTCTCTTTGGAAAACTGTTTGGCAGTATCCACTAAAGCCAAGGGCTTCTCTGGTGGCTCAGTGGTAAAGAGTCCGCCTGCCAAGATAGGAGACATAAGAGACACAGGTTTGATCCCTGGGTCAAGAAGATTCCCTGGAGGAGGGAATGTCAACCCACTCCAGGATTCTTGCCTGGAGAAGACCATGGACAGAGGAGCCTGGCAGAGTTGCCAAAGAGTCAGACACGATTTAGCAACTAAACAACAACTGAAGCCAAACATACACATGCTCTGTGGCTCAATTGGACATGTATCCCACAGAAATGAGTGTGCATCTGTCTACCCAAAGACATGCATAAGGCTCTTCATGGAAGCTTATTCCAAATAGAACCAAACTAAAGGCAACCCATATGTCCATTCACAGTGAAATGGGCAAATAAATTGTTGTATATTTACACAAGGATCCCAAAACCCCCGTGCTATGTAGCAATGAAAAAGAATGAGGTCCTAGTCACACAACAATATGGGTGAATCTCACACAAAAGAAGACACAAGACAGCATATATTGATTCGAATACAGGTCAGAATAATGGTTATCTTTGAGAGGTGGGAGGACATTATGGCTGTTGATTGGGAGGAGATACAAGGAAGTCTTCTAGGGTATTGGAAATTTTCTTGATCTTGCCAGTGGTTGGTTACATAGGTGTAGACACAGGTAAACATTCACTACAGATGTACCCTTATTATCTGTAATCTTAGTAAGCTATATCTTATTTAAAATGGTGAAGAAAATGTGGCAGGATACCCAATCTTTTTGCATCAAAGTCTGTGCCTTATTGTACCTGCATTCTACCTTCTGCATGTCCAAAACCATGTAAAACTACCACACTAAGCTTTTTTCATGTTTTATATTATGAAGACAATTGATGTATTGCATATACATTTTCCAACTATGCAAAAACATGCCCACCAGAAATTTTTATTTTCTTATTTTTTTGATTTATTACTGAAGTATAGTGGATTTATAGAGGCTTTCCTGGTGGTTCAGAGGGAAAAGAACCTGGCTACAATTGCAAGAGACACTGGTTCAATCCCTGGGTCGGGAAGATTCCCTGGAGAAAGGAATGGCTACCCATTCCAGTACTCTTGCCTAGAGAATTCTATGGACAGAGGAGCCTGGTGGGCTAAAGTCCATGTGGTCACAAAGAGTCAGACATGACTGAGAAACTAATACTTTCACACAGAGTTGGTTTATAATGTTATGTTAATTTCTGCTGTGCAGCAAAATGATTCAGCTACACATATACGTACATTCTTTTTCATATTCTTTTCCATTATGGTTTATTACAGGATATTGAATATAGTTTCCTTTGCTATACAGTAGGACCTTGCTGTTCATGCATTCTATAATAGTTGGCATCCACCAGAAGTTTTAAACATATCAATCATCTCCCTTCTCTAATACCCTGAGTGAAAATTACTGCACTAAAATGTATTTACCTCTTAGCATAAAAGATATTCATTACTTCCCAAGACTATGTCTCATTAGAGTGAGATGGTGGGTAAAGAGGATGATTGCTAACTCATAAAGGTCGGGGCTGGGGACCATCATAGAGCAGAAGCAAAGGGGGCTTGTGTCCAAGAACCTCAAAATTATTGAGAAGTTTATATGCAAGACTTTCCAAGAAGAGCAAAGGGTTAGAGCAACTCTTACTTTATCTCAGCTCAGTTCTCTGAAGACTGAGCTGTGTATGTCCTGTGAATGCAAATGTGACTGGGTATCCATGGAGGCTGACCATCCAAACCATAGGAGTCAGTTTGAGAGAAGAGACGAGTGATGTGGGGTTGGGAGGGGGGTGGTGCGGGGAGGAGAGGTGAAGTGTCAAAGCAGATGAGAGGTAGTTCATATGGGTGAATTTCAGATTGCCATTTGTTCACTCCTCACTATCAAGATCTTCTGCTAGAGTCCTAAGAAGAAAACCACTGAGGATATTTTGACTTAGTTTATAGAAAGCTCAGATCAACTTTGATTGAAAATAACAAAACTTAACAAGTGCCTTGTTAAGGAAACAAGTAAGTTTCCTTCTAGAGCTAAAATCTATGATTCTATAGAAAACAGCAACATTAAAAGACATATTAGTTAACTTTTATAATGTTTGCTAGGTTTCAGGCACTGTTCTAAGCATTTTGCATATATAGCTCATTTTAATAACCATATGAAGCACATACTATTATTAGCCCCATTCTACAGATAAGGAAACCAAGTCATGAAGAGTTAATGACCTTACCCAAGGTCACATCCTCATAAGTGGTAAATCTGGGATTCCAACACAGAACTTCTGGTGCCAGAGCCCAAGCTCTAAGCTCCCACTGCCTTTGACAAGGAGCAGACAAAGGGATGTCTTCTTCAGAGCTCTCCAGACAGTTTGCATAGATGAGGCTCCTTGCAGATTGGACAAATCCTGCCAGTGAGGGCCAGGGCTCTGTGGGATGACAATGTAGCACCAAGTGCCTCCCAGAGTTGAGGTGGGGAGCAGCGGGAGGCAGGGTGAAAAGAAAAAGGAAAGGCACTTAAACCACACACACCACAAAGCAGAAAACAGGAAGCGGCGCATGCTGCTTTGCCTTAGAATAAGGCTCAAATAGTTACTGTGCGTTTGACCTCAGGTAAGTTACTTAACATTGCTGAGCTCAAGGGCTCCATCTGCAAAATGGCGGGAGCAGTAATCCATCCCTACTGGGTCTACCATGAGGATTGTAGCAACATGGAGTCCTTGCAGAGTATAGGGCATGATGAGTTCACTCTATGTGGTTGCTAAAGCTCTTAGATTGGGTCATGAGTTAAATGCAAATTAAAACTTCTTGTCCCTGGTGTTTTGTTTGGGAGGAGTTTGCTTTCCAACGGGGGAGACGAGACAGACCACAGCAAAGCCAGCGAAAGAGCTTTAACAGAGCGTTCTAATGGGCTGCTTAGGATGTAAATGCAGTTTGGGACGAATACTGTCCTTGTTCCATTTGGGAGGGGTACCCATTGGATCAGACAGGAACTAAGATACATGTGTGTGTGCCTGGAACTCAGAATGGGTGCTTCTCTGCCCGAACCCCTAGAGAGGACAGAACCACTGAGCTTAACGGAGGGAGGGACCTGAGTTAGAATCCTGTCCTTGTCCCTCCCTGGTTGGTGACCTTGAGCAGGTGGAGTTATATTCTCTGATTTACAGGATGAGCAAAGGAAAAAAAATATACAGGGCTCTTGGTCCAAGGCCTGGCACACAGTCCCTAAGGGGTGATTAGTATTGGAGACATACAATGATGCCATGGGAATGTTTGGAACATCCTTTTCTTAAACTTCCAGGAAGGGCACTGTGTCTGCCGCCTTGCCCTCTTCTACCAGAAGGAATGACCTTGCTGATTCTTCCTCAGTCCCTGGATCTGAAACCCTAAGAAAGTCTCTTTCTTCTCTCCCCCGACTTGGGACTGAACCACTACAGTAGAAAGTGTGCTGAAATGAGAGTCAGCTGGACTAAATTTTGGTGATTTACTCAACAACTCTGAACCTCAGTTCGTTGTTGTTGCTGCTGCTGTTTATCTGTAAAGAGAGAAGGGCTATATTTGAAAGTGTAGCTGTGAGAACTAAACTAGGCATCCTCTGTAAAAACTGATGGCCAGGGTTCATAGAGTTTGCCATGAATCTGGGGGGTGGGCTTTCTTTACTGCCTAACCTCAAATCCCTATGCATGAAAGCGTGCTTAGGCGCTCATTTGTGTCTGACTCTTTGTGACCCCATGAACTGCAGCCTGCCAGGCTCCTCCACCCATGAGTTTCTCTAGGCAAGAATACTTGAGTGGGTCGCCATGCCCTCCTCCAGGGGATCTTCCGGACCTAGGGATTGAAACTGCGTCTCTTAGGTCTCTTGCATGACAGGAGGGTTCTTTACCACCAGGGCCACCTGGAAAGCCCCAAGCCCCTACGCATCTCCCCTTTATTCCCTAACGGGGACCTTTTCCTGCCCCAGTGGGTGCAGCATATTCTTGTTCTGCTCAGCAGGCACACTCAGGCCTCAGCGCCGGCGTATCACACACACACACACACACACACACCCTCCCCCCCACCCCCCACACACATGCGTGCACGCATGTCCACCAATGGCTGTCATGGAGAGAAATAGCAGCAGGAGGAATTCCCCACATCCTTTCTCCTCATGTCACTTTGTTCTGCCTGCACAGGCAACAAATTAAAACAAGAACCCCCCATCGCCCAGAGCTGCCTGGGCTTCTGCCACGACGGCTCTAATAATAGCTGAGCAGAGAGGCTCCCCCCGTCCTTCAGGTCCTGGAGCGAAGAGGCAGCGCTTTTCATTGGCAGCCAGAGAAGTGGCTGGGAGCTTTGGCTGTGTTTATTCGATGTGACTTTGGGGTGATTATATATTGTTTCTTGTCCTCTGTCTAAGTGCTTCATCAGAGATAGGCGGGTGGGGGACAAAGGTGAAGGGGCAGTAGTGGGCAGAAAAGCAAAAAGGAAATCCAAGTTCCCCAGGAAAACACACACAAGGCACGCTCAGTCAATGCAGGCACCAGCACACGGCAAAATTGAACTTTCCCTGCCTCACCGTGGTCTTTGAAAGCATTCAATTATCTGTCTGCACCTATAGAAAATGTTAGGGATTGCTTCCAGAAGCCTTTAAAAGGGTCTATACATAACAGAGAGGCACATACACTCTCAGCGGCAGGCAGAAAAACAACAACAATCTATTCATTTACCTTTGAAAAAGCCAAAAAGGTATAAATTCTGCCCAGAAATCAATCTCCCTCTCTCTTTCTTTCTTTTTCTTTTGCCACATCCTTTCCCCAACCTCTCACCCCATCTCGTGTTTATTTATTTATTTCTCGGTTAAGTCCACAGAAACAGCCAAAGAAGACAACATGAATGCAGAGGAAAGGAGCCAATTTATTTCGATGGAAATGCCTGCTCCGCTCAGGCAAAGCAGAAGCTTCTGCAACTGCTTCCCTGCGGGCCTCTGATCTGAACCGAAGGCATTTAATGGAGCACCCACTACCTGTGGAGACACAGCGCCCATCACTTTAAGGAATGCCTCCTCACTACATTCTCCAAACAAATCTTTAATCTCTGAGTCTGTGATAACCAAGGAGGATCTACTGTTTCTGTTTTGCAAATAAGTTCATTAGTATGGTTTCTTTTTAGATTCCTCATGTAAGGAGTATCAGATGATATTTTTCTCTCTCTGTCTGACTGATCTCACTTGGTATGATGCTCTCCAGGTCCATCCACGTTGCTGCAAATGGCATTATTTCACTCTTTTTCATGGCTGAGTAATATTCCACTGTATACAGAGAACAAACTTATAGTTACTAGAGGGGAAGGATGGGATGAAAGGATAGTTAGGGAGTTTGTGATCAACATGAACATACTGCTATACTTAAAATGGATAACCAGGACTTCCCTGGTAGTCCTGTGGTTAGGAATCCCCCTGTTAATGCAGGGGACATGGGTTCAATCCCTGATCCAGGAAGATTCCACATGCTGTGGGGCAGCTGAGCCCCTGTGCCACAACTACTGAGCGCACATTCTAGAGCCCACAAGCTGCAACTACTGATGCCCTCACACCCTGGAGCCCGTGCTCTGCGACAGGAGAAGCCACTGCAATGAGAAGCCCTTGCACTGCAACTAGAGAGTAGCCCCCGCTCACTGCAACTAGTGAAAGCCCACACACAGCAACGAAGAGCCTGTGCAGCCAAAAATAAAATAGATAACCAAGGATCTACTGTATAGCACAGGGAACTCTGCTCAATGTTACATGGCAACCTGGATGGCAGGGGAGTTGGAGAGAGAATGGATACATGTACATGAATGGCTGAGTCACTCAGGCTTCCAGGTGGTGCTAGTGGTAAAGAACTCACCTGCCAATGCAGGAGACATAAGAGACACTGGTTCGATCCCTGGGTCAGGAAGATTCTCTGTAGGAGGGTAAGGCAACCCTGCTCCAGTATTCTTGCCTGGAGATCCCATGGACAGAGGTGCCCATAGGGTCCCAAAGACGTGGACGTGACTGAAGTGACTTAGCATGCACGAGTCACTCTGCTGTGTACCTGAAGCTATCACAACACTGTTGATCTGTTATATGCCAACATAAAATAAAAAGCTTAAAAATCTTTGAAGTAGATGTAGCTCCTCACACTTCACAGATGAGGAAAGGGAGACCCAAAGAGAGAATGGAGTTATTAAGTAGCAAAACTGGGCAGCTAGTAGATTCCTGTTTCTCAATTCAGGTCTCTTCCTAACCCTATCCATTTCTGTTTTTGAACCTGGACTATTATATTATCTATCATGGGAAGAGACACCACGGTGGGATCATCAGATAATGTGTGAAGTTACCCACTGCCACAAAAGGAAGCTGGCTTGCATACAATGTTTATTAAAGGCTGGGGGACATTGTGATTGATAAAAATAATGAAGATGAAATTGATAAAGGTAATAATGAAGGATAGGGGCAGAGTGTTGAGTTAGAAGGTGAGTGCTCCAGGACTCAACTCAGTCCTCTTGCTTACAGCTGTGTGACTCATCCAAGAGTTACTTCACCTCTCTGTGCCTCCGCTTCCTTCCCTGTGAAGTAAAGAGGTTGGGACTAGAATGGCATTCACACTAGGCTCAGAGGAGTCACTAGGTCTCTAAGGACTCTCAGGGGTTGCTGGAAAATGGGTGGATCTCAGGAATCTGTTTCTGCCAGAAAATTCTCAACCTCTTAAAAAAAAAAAATCTAGTTTCTGTATCATGGTTCTGCAGGGTAATTCATCAGAAGGAAGAGTTCTAGTGCTAATGGGGTGGGATCTAAAGGCTTTTCCTGCTAGAACATTCTGTAATATGATAGTGCCATGACTTCCAGAACCCAAGGGGCTCATTTGCTGTCTGAGGGGCTTAGCATCCCAGAAGACTAAACAGCAGAAATGACTTATGCTGGGTAAACAGCTCTCTGCTGGGCAAGGAGAGTCTGCACCCCTCTCATTACTCGAGCAGATCTGCACTGGGAGGACAGAGCTGGTAGGATGAGTCAGAGATAGAAATGGTGAAAGAGAGCAGAGAGTCTGAGGCTGGGGAGCCCAGACCTGACCATCAAGGACAAAGGGCACATCACCCAATGAATGATCGGAATCACAGAAGCTGGATGGGAACTGGAATCTGAATCAAAGCGGTGGCTGCCCAAGACAGAGCAGGCAGGGCATGGGACCGTGTTGTGAACATCGTGACATCTGCCTTGCCTTTTTTTTTAAGAACTTTTTTGATGGGGACCATTTTTAAAGTCTTTATTGAATTTGTTGAAGTATTGCTCCTGTTTTATGTTTTGGTGTTTTGGCCATGAGGCATGTTTGATCTTAAGCTCCTTGACTAGGGATCGAACCCGCATTCCCTGCATTGGCAGGTGAAATCTTAACCAACGGACCATCAGGGAAGTCCCTCTGCCTCACTTTTATGGGCAGGAGTACCATGTGTTCAACGTAGGGATATGGGATCCTGATTTGTGCCCCACCATCCCCACATCCTTGTGGATAAAAACCCAGGATGGCACAAAGCGTTCTCTGAGGCCTAAGTGTGTTTCTTAAAATGTTAAACGAGCCAGTCCGTTCCAAATCTTTTGGAGCAGAAGCAGTTCATTGCATCCATATGATCAAGAGTCTAATTGTGAACCACAAAAGCACAAGTTGGCAGCATTTTGGAACCAAGAAACCTTACAGTAGCCCAACTTTGCTACTGCCTAAAATCAGGGCCGGCTTTTAGGGTCGGTTTGCATTTGGAACACTCAGCTCAAAGCAGATGGAATGGGCAAGATGGACCCTTTCCCAAGACTGGGCTGATGTCCTGGGAACGACTGCCTGGAAGCAAGGCTCAGAGTACTGTGCTGGGTGTGAATTGGCTTTACTAACATTAAATTTGGTGAGGTTGCTGCGAGGACTGATTACAACTCATCTGTTCCCAGCTACACACATCTAAGAGGCTTGCTGAAGAAGAAATTTTGCTTCTGAAATGTGTCTGAAAGGTAATCACACATACGTTTTCAAGGCTTCTATGTCTATTGTGTCTAATAAGTGAAATACTGAAGCTATATCAGAGTCAGTTTTGTTTGTCCCAATTTATAGATAAGTAGTCAGATTGAGATGGCATAATGTAAGATGGCATCACCAATGCAATGGACATGCATCTGAGCAAACTCTGGGAGATAGTGAAGGACAGGGAAGCCTGGTGTGCTGTAGTTCATGAGGTCACAGAGAGCTGGACATGACTTAGCGACTGAAAAACAGCAGCAGACTGAGACTCGGAGCACCAAGTGACCTACTCAGGGTTTTTCAGTGAGTTAAGGGCAAAACTGGGGCTGAGACCCCATCTCCCACCACCCGCCTGGGCTCAGCTTCCTGGGGCCAACTACTCCTCCCAGGCCCCACGTCCGCTGAGCTCCTTAATCTGACCTCCTGAAGTCTCGCTGACCCCAAGGGCCCCAGCTTTAGCACGGAGGGATTGAGGGTAAGTGAGAGAGTGACTTTCCATGACATGTGACTTGTCGACCAATTTGAAGAGCATTTTCTTGGCCAGCGCTCTAATCCCAGTGCTTGAGTAATGCCCTGGGACCACATCGATCGGGATCCAGGAAATTCTGACCTGACCGCAGCACGTTATAATGGCCTTTGCCCGGGTGACCTTCTCCCTGTCAGAAAATACATCTTTTCTGCAAGTCCCTAGCCTGCAAACATCACCCGCAGCCAGCTTATCCCAGACAAAGGACTTTTGAAATGGTCCAGATAATGCATCAAGGGGAAGACTGTTTTCCAAGTGTGTAATTCGTCCACTATTAACCTGCAGCTGTGGCGATGGCCCTGCCTTTGATTCCCGTCTCCAGTCAGGGGCACTTCTGTCACATAATGCATTGCATGATGCATGCAGAGGACAGGGAGCAGAGGCTTGTCATATTTCCTGAATGTCAATGACCCCTTCTCAGGCTGAGTGACACCCTGCTGGTTGCCTGGCTGAGCTGTAGGCCTGACCCACTGTGAAACGTGTGGTCTTCTTGGTTCTGCCAGAGAAGTTGCCCTGGAATGAGGGACATTCTAGAAGGGAGTTGACATCTCTGGCCATCTGGAGCTGTGTATTCAGGAAGGATGGGACTTGACAAGAATACATGGCCTTCTCCTTTACACCTTAGAAAGGTGTCTCAGATACTCAGATACTAACAGCACTGGGAGGCTGTGTGCCTTTGTGGAAGGGACGCCCCTCTTCTGGGCTTCATTTTTGTTGTGCACAAAATAGAAGGATTGGACTGTGTAATTAGTCTCAGATGAACTGATTCTATTTTTTTTTTTTTTCTGGATAGTTGTCTGTCTTGGATTAGATTAGATCTAAAAAAGCAAGATGATAGGAAAGAAGAAAAGGAGGAGGACTGGGAGAAGAGGAAGAAGGTGAGGAGGAGGGATGAGAAGAAGGATGCTAAAGGCTGGGGTGAAATCTTAGTTTTAATCACCAAAACATGTGTGTACGGGGTGAGAAAATAGATTTTTACCATGATCCTCCTTTCTTTTCCTTTCCTTTCTTTCTCTTTTCTTTCCTTGTCATCGTTATTCTAGTCTTAGAAAGTTTTCTGACCTCCCATGAGCAAAGCTGAGCCTGGTGTTCAAGGAAGCAGGACCAAGTGAAAAGGGCCTCACACGGCCCCAAGTTTGCACAGGTCCCGGCACTGGAGTGTGTTCAGCAGGTGAGAGCGGGCCTGTGAAGCATGGGGATGAAAGAGGCAGTAGATGACGAGCAGGTGTCAGCCAAAGCACCGGTTCTGCGCCGCTAAATGGACCAGGCAGCCGGAGGAGGTAGGGGGCGGGTCAGCACCAGTGAGAGTTTCAAAAGCGATGGGAGGCAAACGCTGAGGTCTTCCAGACAGTATCTTCAGAAAGGTGTGCACAGGGGAGGAACTCAGTTGAAAATCAAGCCAGTTCAAGGACACCGGTTTTGGACAAGTAACTCTCGGCCACTGGCCAACTTTCAAAGTTAACCAGCTAATGTCTGGCCCAAGACTGAGGGTCTGTTTAATTTACTAATGTGAGAAATCATACACGAAAAGCAAAAACTCTTCTTCATTAGTTTTCCCCAAACTAAGGAGGGCCCCACATGAAAGAATAAAAATCAGAAAAGTAAAATCACATTTAGATTGTCAAAGGAACGTATTTCCTCCCATCATTGGGCTCCAGTTATCCTCAGGATGGCAATCAGATGCTTCACCTGCAGAACTTGTGAAAAAAAAAAAACAAAACAATATCTGGGCCTCACTCCAGCCCTAGTAAATCCAAGATGAAGCCTCCCCAAGGTCTGGACCAAGAGTTAGTCTTGCCTCTTGAGTGTGGGTACCAGAGGATGTCAACCACTCCTAAAACAAGAGCAGTAACAACTGCAGGACTTGGAAACAACTGCCCAGGAGTGTGTGCAATCAGGCCAGCTGTTTGTTTGACTAAACATTAAACATTTCAGGACTAGACAGTGAGTTTCACTACCTTCTACAAGCTTTCAGTGCAGGGGGTTTGTCCAAAAGTCATCTCTGTGTCCCGAGTGCCTAGCACATGGTAGATGCCCAATGCATATTTGTTGAGTGTATAAGGCGCTAGTGGTAAAGAATCCACTTGGAATGCAGCAGATGCAAGAGATTCAGACTCGAACCCTGGGTCAGGAAGATCCCCTGGAGAAGGAAATGGCAACCCACTCCAATACTCTTGCTTGGGAAAAATCCCATGGACAAAGGAACCTGGCAAGCTACAGTCCGTGGAGATGTAAAGGGTCAGACATGACTGAGCACTTGTCAGTCAGTCAAGGGAATAACATGAATGTGGAATGAGTCTTCCTTTCAGAGTGGTGGAGTAGAAAGAGCCCAAGTTCTGACATTAGACATCTCTGTTCAAACCCTGGTTGTATGACTTTTTACTCTGAGTTCCTTGGGCGAGTTGCTTCCAATTGAGGTCTGAGCCTCAATTTCCCCACTGGACGAAAGTGGGTCCCATGGAGCATTCCTGTGCTCCACAGGGATGAATGAGTTAATCCGTGTGAATAGGCATCGACCCGTTTATAGCACAACATTCAATTAATACGAATAGAACAAAGTTCCATCTGGGCCTCTGATGTCAGATACTGGTTCAATTCCCCTGATGTTCATATGCATCACTTGAGACCCCACAGCCTGGAAATGCAGGAGGAATTAGAGACGGTGGCTCCAAAATAGCTCCCCTCAAGTACTTCAGCATCCTCAAATAAGACCAGAGCCAAAGCTATATTTAATGCTGAGTGGCCTTGATTAAAAAAAAAAAAATCTCATTTTCCTTTAAATTCATCATCAGACAACACTCCCTTCTCCCAGAAGCTGTACAGGAGTTTGGGTTGACATGACACACCAATGCAGCAAGACAACATAATTTAAAGGAGCCCTGTGGCTTGTACATTTGAGGCCGACTGCTTCGCAGCGTTTGAGCCCATGCTCAGCGAACAGCTGGGAGATTAGGTACTAACGAAAAGGAAATGATTTGAAATATCCACGCCACGCTCCCTGCAAATCAGTGCGCTGCGACTTGGCAAGCTTCATCTTTCCTCCCCACCCCTGCCACTGAAATGTGTCTCCATACGGGGCTGTCTGCAGAGCGGCACTGAGATGTTTACGGCTCTCTCCCGCTTGGCTTCTGTGTCCGCTAGTGTGATAAAGGTTTGGCTTTGTTGTATCAACTGAAATTACAGAGCTGAATGTTCTCCTTGTCTAAGAAATACTGCGTATATTATATTAGGTGGCCCCTGTGGGTGCCATGATTCACCTCACTTATAGATGTACCATCTGGGGACCATAGAAGATGGTAGAGAAGGAGAGAGGAGCTACAGGGAGGCTGGAACACATCACCTGGTCCAGCCCCCTGCCTCTGAGGAAGGACCTGCCTCTACCTTGTTCTAACTAGAATAGCCTGGCCTCTGGGGACTTCCTCCAGGGACTGACGGGTCCTATTTGCCCAATCCAAGCGGAATCACCTTGATCATCTAAAAGTCTTCCTCTTGGCCAAATCAAGCAGTTGCATTTCTGTTTTCGAACGTTCCAAGTCTTCTCTTCTTTCATCTGCGTGTTAAGTCGCTTCAGTTGCGTCTGACTCTTTGCGACCCTATGGACTGTAGCCCACCAGGCTCCTCTGTTCATGGGATTCTCCAGGCAAAATTACTAGAGTGGGCTGCCATGAAGGGAACCCTCCTGACCTAGGAATCAAACCCAAGTCTCTTATGTCTCTTGTACTGGCAGATGGGTTCTTTACCACTAGTCCCACCTGGGAAGCCCCTTCTTTCATCTACTCCACTCTAATGTTAGTTTTCTTCTTAACTGGTCTTCCCCTGGAGACAGTTCAAATTGGAAAAAGAACTGTGTTGCCCCTTTCTCCTCACACCACCCCCCCTCCAGTACTTCTCAGGGTCCTATCATCTCAGAACTTCATAACTTACAAAGAAGCTACTTGTCACTCTTTGAGACAGGTGCAAATAATAAGCAGGTAAATAACAAAGATGCCTGTGCTGGTACCTTCCTGGCCCACTCAAGTCAGGGAAGCAGTGCTGGGAAAAAAGACTATCTCTGCCTGATGAGGATTGGATTCTCCATGGTAATGTTGGGACTTCCCTGGTGGTCCAGTGGTTAAGACCTCACCTTCCAACGCAGGGGGTATGGTTTGATTCCGGCTCAGGGATCTAAGATCCCTTGTGCCTCATGGCCAAAAAAGCCAAAACATAAAACAGAGGCAGTATTGTAACAAATTCAGTGAAGAATTTTAAAGAATGGTCCACATCCATGGTGAAGTTGAGCTAAGGCAGGAAAGGAGAATATTCATTCAACAAACAACTGAGATCAGCCAGACACTGTGGATCAGTTTAGCCTTTGCTGCTTCCCAAGTTCTTTGCCTCTCCCTGGTATCCTGGTGTCCAGCGCCTCAGATGAGAGAGCTTAGCAGACAGACAGCATCTTTTAAAGAAGACAGAGGAGGGGAAGCTGTGAACACACATGCTTTTTGTTGTTGTTACGACTGCAGATGCTGCTCTAACTAGAGCGCTTGTACCCCTGGGGGTATGTGGTGGCAAACGAGGCGATATAAAGGCACAGAATAAACAAATGTATCTTCCCAGGGCATCAGTTTTGCTTGAAGATACGGGGTTAAACATTTTTATATTAGAACAAACAGATATGTACTGTGGCATGGAATGCAAAATTCACATGAATTCCTGAGATAAAGCATAAGACTTCAAAGAAACGTCACTCTGGTGGCGGGCTGCTGTGGGCTCTGCCCCCAGACCCACTGGGGGGTGGGGCTGTTCTCAACTTCTCTGCCAGGAGGAACTTGGATGGGCGGGAGCATCTGAAAGGATCGGGTGTATCCCACCTCTGAGAGAGGGCAGCCTTCCCCACAGAGCAGAACGGAGTGTCCCTTGGGCTCCAAAGCCCACCGGGATGACTGTGTGGGAGCCCCAGAACCACGGAACGAACTAGAAGAGGGTGTTCTCGACAGTAGAGGGGCCTGGCAGACTGCTGCAAGACAGCTCAAAGAGCTTGCTCCTGTTAGAGGAGGACAAAAATAGCCAATTTCTCCCCGTCATGGAGATGCATCACCCCGGGGCCCGTCACCTCCTTGGAAGAAGTGGGATGGATTACAGTTATGGAAAGGCAGCAACTAACTCACTTTTATTGCAGGAGAAATTAGTCCCCGGCTGCTCCCAGGGGACAGACACACTCTCACACACTCACCGACACACGGAGGCTCCATGCACCTACCTGCTGTCCTCCGAGCCAGCCAGACTGAGGAGAGAGAGCAAATGTGATTAATGGGGCCACCCCAGGGGACTTGCTGGATGGCAAGCAAACGTGCCGTACCACGGAGCCAATTTCAGTAACAGGTTTAAGGGAGCCCTGAGACGAGGCAGGGGGAATGCAGCTGACTCAGCCATTCCAGCCTCCTCTGGTCCAGAGGGAGCCTCAGGAGTAAAGGAATGGAGATTACTGCAGAGACCAGGGCCAGGGAGGACTTAAGGCTCACACCTCCATAGCAGCCGGCCTGAGGGTGGGAAAATGCACCCAGGGGGGACTAAGGACAGGGGGACTTTTTCCATTCACAGAGTTAACACAGTTCTTGGTCTTAGACAGCATCAGAACAAAAGACCACGCTCAATATTCCTAGAGTGCTTTACATTTTCCAAAGCATTTCCATAAACATCATCTTATTTAATCTTTATGCTAATTTCATGAAGTAGGGATATAAAGGCTTGGAGAGTTCATTGTGGTTGGTTTTTTTTTTTTTTGCTACTGGACTCTAGAGTCAGGGCTGGGAACCTGGACTTGGCATTGAGGTCAGTGTCCTCTTCAGCCTTTCATGCTGTCATCAGATGTGATGACTATCTTAGCAGTCAAGGCTCTTGATGTTGAAACAGAGGGTCCAGGAGCAGATCCAGGAGACGAGGGGCTCCAAGGTCAGAAAGGTCAACGGGCTCAGAGTCAGCCTGTTTCTGGATTCCCCCACGGACTACCTGTGTGACCTTGGACAAGTTCCTTAACCTCTCTGAGCTTTTGTAAAATGGGGATGATCTAAGTACACCATGTGAATGAACAAAATAGCTTACACTATGTGCTTAGCACAGTATCTGACACACACTACTTTCTCAATAAAAATGAGATATTATTCCTATCACTAAATATCTCATTTTTATTGAGAAAGTAGTTTCATTTTGAGAGGAAAACAGTTTCCATTTGCTTGGACAGGAAAGAGAAAATCTCTATAGCACCATGTCCATCAGAGATTTTCAGAAGATGCTGTTAATCTGAAGGAGGCAGCAATAAAAATCTAAACCCTAGAATGAGCTGTCAATGGAACCAAATTTGAACTAGCATCTGTTTATAAGGGCTTCCCTGGTGGCTTAGCAGTAAAGAATCTGCCTGCAGTATGGGAGACCTGGGTTTAATCCCTGGGTTTGGAAGATCCCCTGGAGGAGGGAATGGCTACTCACTCCAGTATTCTTGCCTGGAGAATCCCATGGACAGAGAAGCCTGGCAGGCCAAAGTCCATAGGGTCGCAAAAAGTTCGACACAACTAAAGTGACTGAGCTCACACACATATATATATATATATTCTATATATATTGGTGCCCCTATATGTGTGTATGTGTGTGTGTGTGTGTGTGTATATAAAAAACACAAAAATACATTGAAGATATTTTCTCAATCTGCACCTGGGGGCATCCCCAGTGACTATAGTTGGGTACCAATGAGAGAAGAGAGGGCATCAGAGAAACTTCTTGTTTTTCTTGTGTGAAATAAGCAGATGGATCGCAGTGGGCTGAAAGGAGGGCAGGACCACCTATAGGTGGTCAGGTGTCAGGCAGGACACCTACCCTGTCTGGGTGTGGCTTCTGTGGGTGCCACTTGGGGAAGGTGTGCATTGTCCATCTTCAGTACTAAAGCAAGAGCGGGTGACGTCCTATTTGTGAATGCATTTTTCCTGTACCCCTCCTGCTAAGAGAGTCTGACTCTCAGGATGCTCCTTTGAGACCAGATCAGAGGGCTAGGGTACTCACACCAGAACTAGCAACTGACCCCTCCTTTTACAAACAAAGACGCAGAGGCCCAGAGAGGGAAAGGCATCTGCCTTGGAGGCACACAGCAGTCTCTCATCTTTACCCTACTGTCTGGGTCCCCTCAGGCCCACAGAGCACTGTCTCCTGCTACTGACCTGGCTCCAAGCCTCGGACACAGGTGCCAGGGAAGGTCGAGCCCCATCTGCCCAGCGATCTCCCCAGCTCAAGGCTGCACGCCAGTCTCGGGAAAAGCATGTCTTCTGAGGCTCCCTGAGTCCTTGACCAGGACTCCGGTACAATGCAAACAGGAGAACAATAGGGAGTGTGTGAGGGAGCCCAGCCGGAGAGGGTATTGATCATGTTTAAAAAAAGCAACACACACAGAGGAGCCCAGAAAAAATCCTTCCCAACGCACCAGCTGGCTTAGCTAATTAGCGCGGGTGAGCCCGTGTCAGCCGCCAGCTCGGAGCCAGGAAGAAAACAATTCGCTCAACAAACAGAACATCTAAGAAGGAACAAAAAGAAAACAGCCTCTCTCCCCTAACCTCCGGAGAGTCCATGCAGACCAGGGAAGGGGAGGCGATGGGGCAGGAGAAGTTCTGAGAGCAGAATGGGACCTGGGGTGGGGATGCCCTCAGGAGAGTGTCAGCATCATTTAAACCAGGGATACCCTGCAGGGCAGGGGGCCGAGGTGGCATCCAGGCCGGATCAGGGGTGTCAGAGAGCTGGGGGCTGAGCTGCCCCTTCCTCTCCGCAAAGGGAATCTTGTCACCCCCTCAAAGTGCTGACTCTGAGCCCTGCCTCTCTCTCCAGGGGCCTTCCTCACCCTGCTCACAGCTCCTTTTCTGGACAGGTCACAGTTCTGGTGCGAGCAAAGCCAGGAGCCATTGTCGGTCCCACTGAACTCGGGCAGAAGGCCTCCCGGACAGCAGGCTAAGCACAGCGAGCAGATGCCTATGGTCCCACGGAAGATGTCACCCGTGGGACTTGCTCTGGAAGAAGGGGAGGTGGCTGAGGGTCAAGGGACAATTGGACAATTCAGGCTCCTCGAATGAATTAATTCAGGTTACTTGGGGTCGAAGCTACCAAGTAGTGAAAAGAGAGGCAAGGAAGCGGTGTTGGAAGGGAGGAAGAAAAAATGGATGAAAGGAAGAAAGGAGGAAGAAAGAAGGAAGGAAGGAAGGAAGGAAGGATGTAGTAATTAAATGCTTCTCTCTTTTTTCCCCCCGGTTTTCAGTAAGATCTTTTATTTACCGCCTGTTCCCGACCGTATCACGTGAACACAGGTAGCCAGGTACCTGAGTAGGCTGGTTAGCTTTGTAAGTGTAGAACAGCCAGTATGTATAGAAATCATGCACCTCAATGATTCTTTAATAAGAAAATTTAATGAGTAAAAAAAGACTTCAGGTGTGTTTGAAATTTCTGCCCTTGGCTGCATTCTAATCACTAAAAAATACCTGTATTTTACTCAAACGTGAACATGCCTCAGCAGTCCTCAGGTACATTTGTGAAACCAGGCTTTTCACCCTCATTGCAAAGCTAAGGAAATGGGCCGCGCATCATGTACCCAGGAGTCGTACCGGCAGACTGCACAGTACTGGCACCCACGCCCGAGGATTCCCTGGGCTCTGCAGAGGGAGATATACCGTAAGCACAATATGTGTGTCCCACCGATGTATCTGTGACTCCTCCCCTCTGCTTCTCAGACCCCATTGCCTTTTCTCCCGAATACTAGGAGCCTTCTGATCAGAAAGAAGCCAAGATCCTGAGGTTGATTACCTCTCTATTTCAGAATCCTGAGCTAGGATAGAATGTGCTAGAACAGAAAACACGTTGGAATTGAATTCAAGCACTTGTGCTCAAGTCTCAGCTGCCCCACTTCCTGACAGGGTGATACTGAATGAATCACCTCATCCCTCTGAAGCTCAGTTTCATCATCTGTAAAATGAGGAAAAGTACAATAGATAGCCTTTGGAAGTATCATATTAGAAAAATGGTAGCCCGGAAAGATTCAGAATATAAATTTCTAGTTTTTTAAATTTTATTTATTTATTTACCTTTGGCCGTGCTGGGCCTTCGTTGCTGTGTGCAGGCTTTCTCTAGTTATGGTTAATGGGGGCTACTCTTTAGTTGCGGTGCATGGGCTTCTCATTGCGGTGGCTTCTCTTGCTTGTTGCAGAGCAAGGGCTCTAGGGAGTGTGTGTTGAGTCATTGTGGTGCATGGGCTTAGTTGCCCTGTGGCGTATGTGATCTTCCCGGACCAGAAATCGAACCTGTGTCCTGTGCATTGGCAGGCAGATTCTTAACCACCAGACCACCAGGGAAGTCTTTTTATTTTTCAAATGACATCATGGATGGATCTTTAAGAGTGTTGTTTCTAGCATCACGACACAGAGATCACGAAGGCCTACTGGGGATCTTTCCCAATCCCTCAGATCCCATCCGCTGGTCTAATCTCCTCTCTTCCTCTCCTCCAGATCCTAAGGCAGGTACTAGGCACGGGTGGGGGCGGGAAGTAAAGCTATGAATTAGGAGGCCCCTTTGCGGAGTCTCTTCCTGTAAGTGTAGACACGATCATGTTCGTGTCTGTGTGTTTGTAAATGTACATGTGAACGAGGCCACATTCATGTCCATCCGTTTTTTGCTTTTATGTCTCAGTCAATAGTTTTTGGCAATGCCTTTGCAACACCATGAACTGCAGACAGGAAATAAGACCCATCCATTTGTGCTGGTACAAGCTAAAGATTTTCTATAAAGTGCCCACATTTCCAGGCTGGGGGAATGGATTTCACTGCAGGGAAAAAAAAAATATTGTGAGGTGAGAGAGGTGCAGCAAAGGAAAATATTGGCCACTTTAATGATTTACAGAAGCATAGAAAACCTCCTCGCCTGCTGAGATTTCATATTTCCCCTCCTGCCAGTAAGGGGGCTGGGGCAGGGGGTCTGATTCGAGCTGTCATGTGCGGAAGCATGAAAAAGCCAAGCCAAGGCTGGCCCCTTTCTGAATATTCTGTAAGCTCCAGTTAAGGCACTCTCTGTCCCAAGGAGAAGGGGCTGGGCTGGAGAGGATGGAGAAAGGAATAAAAATGGATACACATTTTAGGGGTGACTACTTGGTCTTTGCATAGGGTATAGAAAACTAGCCCTGGAAGAGATACTTAAGAAATAGAAAGTGACTTTTCCAAGATCAGCACTCTCATTTGTAGAGAAACTGAAACCATACCCCAGCCCAAAATTCTTTCATCTATATTCACTATTAATGTTATCATTATTGTTAGTAAATTACCATCACGAAAAGACCATTGAGGGTTTCCTATGTGCCAGGAGCCATACTACCTGTACGAACACCATCTTGTTTAACTGTCATACTATCTTGAGAAAATATGTGTTGTGCTTTTCACTTTAGATGGAGAAATTGAAACCCAGAGGGAGACTAAATAACTTACCAAGATCATGCGGCCAGTATGGGACAGAGTCAGGGCTTGAGCCAACTCCAGAATTCATGCCAGAATCACTTTCTTGCAGGTATTTCTACAAAGCAGGAAATGTGTGGACAGAGAGTCATAAATGCTACTCCCCAGAGAAGTTCCTCACCAACAAAGAAACACAGTCAAAGTATCTGGCTTGGGCAATTTAGAGGATGGTGGCTTTAGAGCAGAGCCCAAGGTGGTTAGAATTAAATGGTAAACAAATGGGAAGCAGCCCCTTTCCTGTACGGTTGCAGTAATCTGAATGGCTTGCAGCAGCGAGTCATGGGAATTGAGCTATTAATAAAGGGAGTCAGCAGAATGATTTACAATCAGACATTAATATGGAGATTTTCATAAACACAATAATTCACACCCAAGCAGAGTCATAAATGTAAAGTTGCATTAACTATTCTAGTTGGCATGGAATGCCACACACAGTGTGAAATTGAACACTCCATTGTACTCTAATAATGGACTAATGGAAAAAAAATTTAGTGGGGGGAGGGAGGGGTAAGGGTAAGGCAGTGGGGGACCAGATGCTCTATATTTCAAACTTGCCTAGGCCTTGCAAGAACCATCCCCAAATTCTGCTCTTGCCTTCCAATTTAAAAAAAAAGGCTTTTTATATTGGAATAATTTTAGATTTACAGGAATTTACAAAGTAAAGAGAGTATTATATATCATTCAGTTTCCCTATATTTTACTATCTTATGTAACTGTGACCTATTTGTCAAAACAAAGAAATTAACACAGTATAGTACTGTTAATTAAACTCCAGACTTTATTAGGATTTCACCAGTTTTTTCTTTAATGTTCTTTTTTCTGTTCCCAGATTCTAAGCAGGATCCCACATTGCACTGAGTCATCACATCTCCTGCATTGCTGTTCTGTGATGGTATTTCATGACCTTGACAGTTTTGAAGGGTACTGGTCAGGTATTTTGTAGAATGTCTCTCAATTTGAGGTGCTCTGATGTTTTCCTCACATTTTGGTTGGGGTCTGGGTTTTGGGAAAGACCACCACAGAGTGGAATTGCCCTTCTCATCACATCATACAGGGGGTACATTATATCCGTGTGACTTATCACTAGCATCGCTGACCTTGATCGCTTGGGTAAGGAGGATGGTATTTGTCTAGTTTCTCCATTCTAAAGTTACTATTTTTTTTCCCCCTTTCTGCATTCTATTCTTTGGAAACCAGACACTAAATCCAGCCCAGACTGAGAGGTGGGGAGGATTAAGTTCTACTTCCCAGAGGGGGAAGTTCCTACATATATTATTTGCCTTACACTTATCAAAAATTAATTTTACATTGAACTCTTTAAATTTTATTATAAAATTCCCTGCCTTCTTAAACACATTATTTTGAACATGATTTGACTTTTTCTTGGTCATTTCCTATTCTAAGTACACTCTAATCCCTCCCTCTCCAAATGTGTTCAGCTCTTACCCTCCTTGACCTCTCTGCAGAATTTGACATGGTTAGCCCTCTTACTATGGGAAAGAAAAAAAAAGAAAATTTCTCCCAATTGCCTTGCCATTATTCTCTTTTGCCTTCTCTTCTTCCGTCTGAACTCATCACCATTCCAAGTCTGTCTCATTTCAGTCTCAATCTCTGTTCCTTTCCTCCCTTCCCCCACCCCAGTAGTTGTATTCTTCGAGCCTTCTGTGGTCCTCGCTTCTCTTTCTCTCCAATGTCCCCCTTAGCAATCCTGTTCCCTAGATGACTTCAGTTATGAACATTATCCACAGGACTCCCACATCAATATTCACCCCAGCCCTATCGCTATGGCTACCGTGCCCCAGTCTCAACTCTCTTCTGACCGTCTCCACCCACCTTCTCCTCTAGCTCAAGCTCATCATCTCTCCACAGTTAGGGGACGGTCTCGGCTGTTTTAACAGAAACTGTAACAGTGGTCTAAACAATGTGGAAGGTTTATTTCTCAATTATGTGCAAATCTGAGCTGGTAGAGGTCTGAGAGGAGAGAAGCAGTTCTGGTGGGGCCTCGTGTTGTTTTAACGTAATGTTTTCCTGGTGCCCTCGCCTGCATAGCAGAAGCTGGCTCCTTGTTACTGTGTTTCTATACATTCAGGAACAGGGACTAAAGAGTGGAAGGCAAGCATATTTTTAAAGGGAATGATCTGGAAGAGATACGCATCACTCTGCTCAGAACTTATCAGTCAAAACTTAATCACATGGCAATACCCAGTTGCAAGGTAGGATGGGAAATGAAGTCTGTAACTGCACAACAGAGAATAGAGTAGATATTGGGGTCATATACAATCTCCGGAACTGAAGCCACCATTTTGCTTTATTTTCTGACTCCTATAACTCCTGGCCTACTTCTCCTTTTACTGTCTTAATTTGTTGTTGTTGTTCAGTTGTTAAGCTGTGTCTGACTCTTTTGACACCATGGACTGCAGCACACCAGGCAGCGGTCCTTCACTATCTCCTGGAGTTTGCTCAAAAAGTCCATTGTGTTGGTGATGCTATCTAACCATCTCATCCTCTGCCACCCCTTCTCCTTTCACCTTCAGTCTTTCCCAGGATCAGGGTCTCTTCCAATGAGTTGGCTCTTTGCATCAGGTGGCCAAAGTATTGGAGCTTCAGCATCAGCATCTTCTTAGTGTTTGTTATTATATTAATATTTATGGGTGTTCATTTCAGGAACGACAATTGGAAACTTGCGTAGCTTTGAGAGTTCTCCTGATTTCCCCTTAGCAACTTCTCTCATGTTCAAGATCATTTATTCATTCTTACTAACACTATACAAATTCAGGCTTTCATTACCTCTCTTTTGAACTCTTGTAATCACTTCATAAACAATCTTCATGCTTTCAGTTTCTTGTTTCTCCAAACCATCTTCAGTATAGCTACTGGTTAATCTTAGTTAACACAGCTCAACTCCTCACCCTATTCATACATTTTCTGTGGCCCCCTATTGCCTAAATCCAGAACTGTGGTGTTGGAGAAGACTCTTGAGAGTCCCCTGGACTGCAAGGAGATCAAACCAGTCAATCCTAAAGGAAATCATTCCTGAATATTCATTGGAAGGACTGATGCTGATACTCTAGTACTCTGGCCTTGTGATGTGAAGAGCAAACACATTTGAAAAGATTCTAATTCTGGGAAGGATTGAAGGCAAAAGGAGAGGGGGGCCCAGAGGATGAGATGGTTAGATAGCATCACCCACTCAATGGACATGAATCTGAGCAAACTCTGGGAGACAGTGAAGGACAGAGAAGTCTGTTGTGCTACAATCCATGGGGTTGAAAAGAATCGGACACAACTTAGAGACTGAGCAACAACAAAAGCATTGCCATCTCAGAAAAGTTCAAATGCCCTAAATCTATCACTCAAGACCTTCCACAATCCCTCCCAGACTCTCCGCCCTACCTTCATTCTCTCCATTTTGTTCTGCACCATATGCATTTCCCTTACATGGCAAATCCTACCTCAAGTCTCACTCCCTGTTACTTTGTCTTACTAATAGGATAACAGCTAACTGTATTGATCACTTGTATTGAGTCCAGCTAAATATGTTATCTCATTAAATCTCACAACTCCGGAAGGTAAAGAAATAAACTATTTTACAAACAAGGAGCAGAGGCTCAAAGAAGCAAAGTAGATTGCTCTTAATTATTGGATTAAAATGTGACAGAACTGAAGTTTGAGCCCAAGCCTGTGTGACTCCAGAGCCTGTGTTCTTAGCCTAGATCCTCTCCCACCCAAGTCACTGCTCAGGATGCTCCTTCAACTAGAAATGCCCTTTCCTCTTATCAACTTGTGACAAAATCTTATCCATTTTCAAAGCCTATCTTAATGCCACTTCTTCCATGAAGTCTTCCTTCAATCACCCAGGAGGAACTTTTGTCTCTTTCTTCTGATGCCTATAGCTAGGTAACTGTGCCTCTCTTTCAACATTTAGCATCTCCTACTTCACATTATAGTGTCTGTAGATATATCTTAATTTTTCCATACTAGACACTGAACCTGAGGACGACAATATTATTGGGCAGGATAGAGCAGTTTTATTCACTTTTTTGTTTCTGAAGTAGAGCATTTATTACTTAAGCTCAACCCCCACATATAAATACAGCATCCAAAATATTTCTCAAATCAAACTCTCCTTTCCCATTCCTAACACTGCTTCTCTTGTTCAGGTCCTTTTACATGTCCGTCTTATATCATTGCAATTATCCCTGGATGTCCTACTCTTATTATCCCCTCCATACAGCTGTCAGAGCAATCAGTCCTCATCACAGGCTTCCAGACTGAATGCAATGTACTCTAAGCACCCTAACCTCTGTAAGATTAGCACAACTCTCAAGGATATGAACCATACTTGCCTCTATTGTCTGGATTGTACTTGCCCTTTTTTATGCTCTAGAAATATTGTGCACACATAAAAGGTTTCACACTTTCATGCCTTTCTCAGACTGTTCTGCCTTTCAGAAAGGTTCTTTCCCATTTCTCTTTGTTAACTCTTACTTCAAGACTCACCTTGGTCAAGATGACCTTTCAGTTCAGTTCAGTCACTCAGTCGTGTCTGACTCATTGCAGCCCCATGGACTTCAACGTGCCAGGCTTAACTGTCCATCGCCAACTCCTGAAGCTTATTCAAACTCATGTCCATCGAGTTGGTGATGCCATCCAACCATCTCATCCTCTGTCGTCCGCTTCTCCTCCTGCCTTAAAACTTTCCCAGCATCAGGGGCTTTTCAAATGAGTCAACTCTTTGCATCAAGTGGCCAAAGTATTGGAGTTTCAGCTTCAGCATCAGTCCTTCCAATGAATATTCGGGACTGATTTCCCTTTGGATGGACTGGTTGGATCTCCTTGCAGTCCAAGGGACTCTCAAGAGTCTTCTTCAACACCACAATTCAAAAGCATCAATTTTCCAGTGCTCAGCTTTCTTTATAGTCCAACTCTCACATCCATACATGACTACTGGAAAAACCATAACTTTGAATAGACGGACTTTTGTGGCAAAGTAATGTCACTGCTTTTTAATATGCTGTCTAGGTTGGCCATAGCTTTTCTTCCAAGGAGCAAGTATCTTTTAATTTCATGGCTGCAGTCACCATCTGCAGTGATTTTGGAACCCAAAGAAATAAAGTCTGTCACTGTTTCTATTGTTTCCGCATCTATTTGCCATGAAGTGATGGGACCAGATGCCATGATCTTAGTTTTCTGAATGCTGAGTTTTAAGCCAACTTTGTCACTCTTCTCTTTCACTTTCATCAAGAGGCTCTTTAGTTCTTTTTCGCTTTGTGCCATAAGGGTAGTGTCATCTGCATATCTGAGGTTATTGATATTTCTCCCAGAAATCTTGATTCCAGCTTGTGCTTCATCCAGTCCAGCATTTCTCATGATGTACTCGGGATACAAGTTAAATAAGAGGGTGACAATATACAGCCTTGACATACTCCTTTCCAGATTTGGAACCAGTCTGTTGTTCCATGTCCAGGTTGCTTCTTGACCTGCATACAGATTTCTCAAGAGGCAAGTCAGGTGGTCTGGTATTCCCATCTCTTTCAGAATTTTCTACAGTTTGTGGTGATCCACAGTCAAAGATTTAGGCGTAGTCAACAAAGCAGAACTTTGAACTTTCTTGAACTTTCTTGAACTCTCTTACTTTTTTGATGATCCAGTGGACAACTTGATCTCTGGTTCCTCTGCCTTTTCTAAATCCAACCTGAATATCTGAAAGTTCACGGTTCGTGTACTGTTGAAGCCTGGCTTGGAGAATTTTGAGCATTACTTTACTAGTGTGTGAGATGACTGCAATTGTGCAGTAGTTTGAGCATTCTTTGACATTGCCTTTCTTTGGGATTGGAATGAAAACTGACCTTTTCCAGTCCTGTGGCCACTGCTGAGTTTCCCAAATTTGCTGGCATATTGAGTGCAGCACTTTCATAACACCATCTTTCAGGATTTGAAATAGCTAAACTGGAATTTCATCACCTCCACTAGCTTTGTTTGTAGTGATACTCCCTAAGGCCCACTTGACTTCACATTCCAGGATGTCTGGCTCTAGGTGAGTGATCACACCATCATGGTTATCTGGGTCATTAAGATCTTTGTTGTATAGTTCTTCTGTGTATTCTTGCCACCTCTTCTTAATATCTTCTGCTTCTATTAGGTCCATACCATTTCTGTCCTTTATTGAGCCCATCTTTGCATCAAATGTTCCCTTGGTATCTCTAATTTTCTTGAAGACATCTCTAGTCTTTCCGATTCTATTATTTTTATCTATTTCTTTGCACTGATCACTGAGGAAGACTCTCTTA
Organism: Muntiacus reevesi; assembly: GCF_963930625.1. Lineage (NCBI taxonomy): Eukaryota > Metazoa > Chordata > Mammalia > Artiodactyla > Cervidae > Muntiacus > Muntiacus reevesi. The sequence continues at coordinate 65,176,288 of NC_089257.1, forward strand.
TCTCTCTTTGCTATTCTTTGGAACTCTGCATTCAAATGGGTATATATTTCCTTTTCTCTTTGCCTTTCACTTCTCCTTTTCACAGCTATTTGTAAGGCCTCCTCAGACAACCATTTTGCCTTTTTGCTTTCCTTTTCTTGGGGATGGTCTTGATCACTGCCTCCTGTACAGTGCCATGAACCTCCATCCATAGATGACCTTTAAGAACTCCATATCAGGCTGGCTCCTTTTCTCACCTAGTTTGTTCATATCTTGTCATGCCCAGATCCAAAATCTCTTAGATGTACCACTTAATTGAAAATTATCTATTTGTGTGTGCCTGCTAATCCATTTGTTTTACACTTTTTGAGGTCGGGAACCATACTTTGGTCATCTTTGTCTTCCTCGTACCTAAGTTGGTACATGTATTAGGTAATCAAGTATAGCAGTTGGTCAAATGAATCATAAAAAGCAATGATTATATTATGTCTTAATACAGTGATACTACCAGCCCTACTGAAGTTCATGTGGATTACTGCCTGTATTGAAGGATCCCATTTTCTATGTTTTCCTGCAGCCTGTCTGCTGTCATTTCACACTATGGTGAGAAAACCTGCCTGGATTGGCAGAAAGTCTTCTCGCAATAGACTTTATTGAAAGTCCTTATAAGAGAGGACTCTTGGTATGAATCAGAAAACCAAGATGGCTATGATAGTACTGGAACAAGAGTGTTCTATAAGTGTTGTGGCAACAGCATCAATTCTACGTGATCAGATCTTTGTTCCATTTTGGTTCTTGGTATATTCTGGCTCCAGGATTCAGGTAAGAGAACCCAAACCAACTGGGACACAGAATGTACCATTCTGCTCTTTCTTTGCATGGGACCAAAATAAGTCCTAGATTGACCAGGGCTATTCTAGACATACTGTTTCTGCACTCACACATTTAATCTGGTTTGATCCCCAGAAGATCCCTTTGCTGCTGATGGACTATTTGAATTTTACAGATAATAAAAGAGACCTGAAGAGGTTAATGGGCATATCTAAGGTCACAAAGCCAGTAAGTCACTGAGCCATGCCGTGAATTAGGCGTCTTCACTCAAAAATCCAGTGTTCCTTCCTCTATCTCACATTTCACATGATTTTCCTGTGGGAAAATTGTATTTACATAAACCAGTGCTTTTTCAAGATCTTAGTTCCTCAACCAGGGATCCATTGTGGTTCTGGTAGTGAAAGCGTGGAGTCCTATCACTGGACTGCCAGGGAATTCCAAACCAACACTTTTTCAAACCACAGCTTGCAAACCATTACTTAGTCATCAAATAAATTTAGTGCATACCAAACAGTCCATTGAACTGCAAGGAGACCTAACCAGTCAATCCTAAAGGAAATCAACCCTGAATATTCACTGGAAGAACTGATGCTGAAACTAAAGCTCCAACACTTTGGCCACCTGATACTAAGAGCTGACTCCTTGGAAAAGACCCTGATTCTGAGAAAGACTGAGGGTGGGAGAAGGGGGTGGCAGAGAACGACTTGGTTAGATAGCATCACTGACTAAATGGACATGAATCTGAGCAAACTCCGGGAGATGGTGAAAGACAGGGGAGCCTGGTATGCTGCCATCCTTGGGGTTGCAAAGAATCAGACACAACTTAGTGACTGAGCAACAGTAAAGCAGCATTCAGAATGGAATGGGAAGGGATGGAGAAGATCTGATAAAAGTATGAAATATCAGAAAGTTAGCATTGTTTATGAAACTTTTGTCCCAGGTTATAGTATAAGATATTCTTCTTACTCTGAGTTACAGTTTGGTTTTTTTTTTAAAGAAACAGGTTGAATGTTTCTTTTTTAACAACCTTATCTAAAACTAAATTGCCACAGTGACCCTCTATTACCAAATATGATATGAGTTTCTGTCCCTGTCTTCTCTGACTCTTGGTAGAATATGGTTCCTTCCTCTATTTTTAGCATCATGATGCACTTGTCTCCCTTGGCCCTTTAAATCCCACTTTTTCCTGGTACCTCCATCTTTCTGACAGTCCTCACTCTAGCACTTACATTTTGTTATTTTCTAGAGTTCTTCATGACCCTTTTTTCTTCCTGTTCTGTCATCTCAGTGCAAGTTCAGATTTGACCATCAAATAAAAGCCGATATAACCGTTGATTCATGCATCTCACCCTTAGTCACCTCCCAGGTTTCCGACTCATGTTTTGAACTCTACTGTACATCTCCTCCTAGAAGTGTCCACATGTCTCTCAGAACCAACGTATCCAAATAAACCCATTATTGTCCCTTCAAATTCACTCTCATCCCCCTGTGTCAGTAGGGACACTCCCATTCACCCAGTCATCCAGGCTAATGACCTGGGAGCCCTTCTTGACTCCTTTCTTCCTCTCTGGCCTCGACACCTAATCAATTGCCCCGTGCCATCAATTTCACCTCCTCTACAACTCTCCAAATTGTCTGCTCTGCCACTTTCTTATTTCACTGCCTCATTATCTCTCATTGAACTCCATTCTCTCTCCTCCAGTCAATCTTCCACACTGCTGCCCCGATTTCAAAAATGCAAATCTGACCACACCGGTTCTTTATGTAAAATCAGCCTGTGGCTTCACTGGAGTGTGGACTAGACAAAGATCCATGCTTTTCGGCATTCCTTGTGAGCCCCTCCAATTCTTTCACCTCCCGAGAACCTCCCCTCTTGCCTGTTCTTGCGTGTCCACCCCGCCCCCACCAAGCTTCAGATCCACCTGCTGAAGTCCTATTTCAGGTTGAACCCCATTGCTACTTCCCCTGTAAGGTGCCCTTCTTCAGAATCATTTCCTGTGTAGATACCTGGGTGCACCCATGACTTCAGGACATTCCCTCAATACACATTGCCTCTCAGATCACACTAAATTGTAATTGATTATTTGCATTTCAGACTCTGGCACTCTACCGTGAACAGTTCAAGAGCCAGAATTATGTCTTATCCACTTTCCTCTGCCTGGGGCACTGGCATATAGTAGGTGTTCAATAATGTTTGTAAAATAAATGAAGTCTCAGTTCTGCCATTTACTGGCTGTTACTTTGAGCAATTCCCTGAACCTCTCAAACCTCATTTTCTTCATCTGTAAGTGGATAGAAACTAATGATTATCCAGTGCTTCTATGCGTCTTTAAATACGTTATTTAATTCTTACTGCACACTCATCTTATAAGTCAGAGAGATGATTCTTCATCTTATAGGCAAGAAAAAAGAAACTGGGAGAAATGAAGTAAATTGCAGTTGGAGAGCTAGTGGAGGTAAGGGGGTCACCGTCAGGATTTGAACTTAAGTCTATCTGGCTTCAGAGCTCTTTCCTCTACATTGAGTTGCCAATAGAACGGAGAAGAGACCACCCATCTCACAGGGATTAAATTTCTAAACTGTTAAATGCTGATTAAACTGTGAGATGATATTATTGTCATTAAGGTGTGTCATGGTCTACATACACATGGTCAGAATTCTCAGAAACTGAATATTGGAAATCACTTCATTAAAGCTGGCTGCAAAGCCCCATGGAAATCAGACACCACTCTGGGGTTCTTTCTGCAGAATCCCTGCCCCATGCCTGTGGATGCAAATAAATGGTGGCCACATGACAGGAGGCCCAGTAGAGCGTTAAGGATGCTGTGCCCAGCAAAAAATCACCAGGGGTGCGCTTGTCGGTTACAGGTTATGCCACCTTACAAATGCCCAGTTGACACAATTGTATTTTAGAATCTTCAGGCAGCTTTGTTGTTGCAACAGTCCATTTAGAATCCCGGCGTCATGCTTAGGGTCGCGAACTGCACTGCTTTTAGCTTCTGCCACCAGTTTATGAATCATTCTGTTTACAATCCTACGGATGGTGTCTGGGTGGCACGCTTGTAGAAAGACGAGGATATATGGCAATGCCTGCCTCAGGACGCATCAGGAACCACCCAGAGAGGCAAGAGGCAGGCTCAAAATATATTGCACTGAGCTGGCCAGTTAGTCACCCAAAGCCACCAGGAAGGTCCTGAAAGGACGGCTGCACAAGGGCATATGGCGCCACTAGACACCAGGCCATCTGAATTACTTTCTCCCACTGATGGCAGGGATGGCAGGAAAGACAGGATTGTTATTTTTACTGACTGGGTGAACTGCCCTGGTGGTGGAAGGTTAGCTCCTTAATTTTCCCTTTCATCATTTGAATGCTACTTAATTCCATCTAACATCATTGCTTGTTAATGTCTCTAGTTTTTTATTGCTGCAGAGAAACATGCTCTAACCAATCTGGACAAACCATGGACATGTCTGTAATTTAATGTCTGCTGACCCCAGTTTGTGGGGGTTTTTCTTCAAGCATGCTTTTCCTGGGTCTGTAAACCCTCACTTACACCCCCCTGACAGCCTTTTCCAAACTCAGTTCATTTTCTTCTCAAGTTAATTTTTAAAAATTGGAGAAAACTTTACAGTGACGCTCTGCAAAAGCTGTGGAGAGAGACTGTGCTGTATATGGAATCAAATCTTAAAAAAGTTTGCCTTGTTTCCTAGGAACTATGAAATGTTTTCTATAGTGCATAACAGCTAGTTCAACCCTATATGCTGAAGCAAATTCTCCCAATTTTGTCTCTTCAGGGACAGCTTCCTTTGAACACTCAGTTCTGCCCCCAACATGGTAGTCCATGATCAGTTTTGGGGTACAATGACTAGGGATGAATCTGACTGTTCTTAAATATGTCAGTGCCAGAAACTTCCTCATATACTAAGAAGTACTGTGTTTACAATAGTCTGGCTTCTACATCACAAGTAGACAGTGAGTCGTCCAGGTTCGTCAACAATGCATGTAGATAGCAATTTGTTTCCAGTTTCTCTTGGGTCAGAGCTATCATTAAACCTTTTTTTCTCTTTTCCCAGAAAAAGGAGATGGTAAATTATGGCCCCTCAGCAGGTGGTGCTGCACCTTGCAGAATGGCCATAAGATATCAGACCAGTTGGTAGAATACACTTAGTAGTCATGGCTTTCATCCTAAGGGTTCAACATCCCAACTTGCAGATTGCCATGTTTACCATGGAGGGGCACGCAGGTGGACATGCCTATGTGTCACCATTTTAAAGATGGCAAGAGTGAGGCCAAACACACTAAGTGATTTTCCTTAGGCTGAATAGTTTGTAGGAGTCAGAACAGAAGCCAAGACTCTTCATTCCCCATTCCAGCTCTCAACACACTGGCCCCAAGCTGTTTCTAAACGGGTTAGAGGGAGTCCACTTCTAGGGTCCTCTGGTCTTCCTGCCTCCGTATTTTGTAACAATTCCTGTTGTCTTTAGGAGCTAGGCACACCTGAGGGGAACCAAATCCCATAAACCTGGCGCCTGAGTTGTGCCCCTGAGAGGCTGTGACTGCACAGATAACAACGTCGAGCAAGAAAGCTAATAGCCCAGCATGGCTCACGGCAGTGTTCTGAGCTTACCTACAGATTCGCTGTGGCGTTACTTATGGAGATGACAGATTTACTGTAGCTCAACTTAATAAAATAACATTTATGGGAATGTCTGCACAATTAGAGCACACTTCAGGTCATAAATATGCTCCAGCCAAAGCCACATCGTCCACGTTCCCCTGCTTTGGGACACCGCTGTTCTTTGGAGATTGATGAGAACTGTGGCAGGTCATGAGCATCTGGGATACAGGGGAGGTGCCCAGAAAAGAAGAGGAGCAACTCCCCAGTTCTTAGTAGAGAATTCTCCTTCACAGCCCGTTCCTTCTGAATATCCCCCATCACAAATTCCTCCATTGGATCCAGCTCTCCCAGTTCGCCAGCACCCACAGACAGCAGAACACAGGAGAATTTAGGCAAGTAGACACTCACTTCCTACTCTCATAATTCTGGGTGTGTCCTCCTACCTTCCTGGCCTCCCTTGTCTCTTCTTTAAAATCTGGGAGTTGGGTTCATGATCTCCAAAAGACTAGGATCAGTTTGTTTACTTGGGGTCACGCAACAGTCTTGGACGAAAGCAAAACTTTGGGTCAGCATGATTTTGGAGGATTACCTCTGGATTTCATAGCTTTGAACTCTGTCTGACTGCTGTCTCTGCCTCCCACCTCTGGACAGCAGATAGTATCCAAGATGCTCCCCAGACTTGGAATTTAACAGAAGTGGTCTGGTTCCCCCAAAGTCCTGTCTCTCCCATCTACCATTATTTCCTATGGGGCTCACACAGAGGACACGCTAACTAGTGAGGGGGATAGTTGATGATTTGATTCTATTAAGTAGCTTGCTGCAGAGTTTTAAAGCTGTGTAGACAGTGCGTGGATGGAATTGCTGAAAGCCTCTGGGGGGTAAGCCCAGCCTCAGTGTCATAATGACCAGCTAGAAAGTGAAACATGTAACCAAACAACGGGCTGTTTTCTTTTCCACCTTGCCAAATCACCAGTGTCACTGATTTTCTTTTCCCACTGACTTAATTGTTTTCTCAACGGATCTGACTCAATTCACAGATTGTTTCCAATCATGCGGACACAGCCCAAGTTGCCAAGTATGGTGGTTCCTGTTCCCTGTGATCCAGCGAGGAGCCCGGCTGACTCACCACACGCTACCAGCCTTGTGATGGGGCTTCATCACATCCGCCTCTGGGTGCAGAACACTCTGCTGCTGACATGGAAATAACAGATGCTGGGAGACAGACACACAGAGAGACACACATACATGCACACCGTGTCAGGCAAGTGTGGTTAGGATACGGCGAAGCTCAAAGGACTGGGCCTCCTGAAATTTTGTAAATAGCCACTAACCCAAGACAAATCAGGCCCATTAATAATGGAAAATGCCAATCTCATTGATTTACCTGTCTTACAGTCCACTTGCTTTTCTTCTCAGGATGACAAACTCTACCTCTGATCACCTTACCTTCTCTAATGCACAAGCCAGAAGCTGGGGCTGGCCTGGATGAGTTCTAGGAAGCCCAAGGCAGAGCTCCAGGGGATGGGGGTGGAAATGCAGTCAAGAGTTTAATTGGGAAGAAGAACTGGTCAGTAAGTTACAGAAGCATATCCAAAGGGATCACTGAAGCAGGGAAGACCTGAAATGGTTATAGGGAAATAGAGCTCATAAGAACCAAGACATAGAGACGATGGATATAGGGCACCATATGCTGACATGAGTGACCAGGAAAGTAGGCCAACAGAATGCACAAGACAGGCAGCCAGGATGCTGGCTAATTTACCAAGAGCTCCCAGCCTCTGTGGTGTGGGCAGGCTAGTCTCGTGACATCTGAGCTGTGGCATGACATAGTTGTTTTACAAAACCATTTCTACTAAACTGTTTTGACTCTAGTTGAACATAGCCATCCTGTAATTCTAATAATTCCATTCCCAAATATATAGAAGTGCGCATATTATACAACACAATCCCTGTTAAAATAATTAGAATAGCATTGTTCATAGTAATCAAAATATGTAACAAACCCAAATGTCTATTATCAGTGAAACAGATTATTGTGAATTACTCATGCAGTGGGATAGTATACAACAATGAAAAATAACAAACTGTATACAAACATATTATTGAACAAAGGCCTTGTGTGTGAGCCTAGTTACACAAAAATTCCAAAACAATCGCAATGAATCTATGGTGATTACAGTCGGGGGGTCCCTTTTGGAGAGGAAGCAGGGTATTAGTGACTAGAATGGGGACTAAGGAAAGCTTCCAGAGTGCTGTGAATTTTCGAATACTTCATCTGGGTGGGAGAGTTACACTAGTATGTCTACTTTCTGTGTGTATTAGACTCCAATGCAAATCTTTATTTATAAAAACTTTAGGCAGGTTATAAAAAGGAGGGCAGGAAAAGCTGACAGAATGCTATAAACACCCTCTGCAACCAGGTACCTTTCTCACATGAATGAGCAGGATCACACCTATGGATCCTGCAGGTTTTGTCTTGCCTGGTGTCTGAAGGTGCTCGGTCTGTGTGATCATCTCAGAAATTGGCAAAGAGACTGAAGAATGGGGGGAGGCGCAATCTGCGTATCCATGCCCTTCACCTAGAGAGGAATGTGTGGAAGAAGGCACGTGGAGCGGACAGTAGGAGAGGGTGAAGGTGAATGCACCTGCTCAGGAGAGGGGAAAGGCTAGCAAGGGGCTGCAAGCTGGGAAGGGGGCCCATCGGCCTCTCACATCTGGACTCTGAAACCACCATCTGATGCCACGCCCCTCAGAAGCGCCCACGCTAATCACCACCAGCTGACACCCCCAGCCACATCTGCAGCACCCCGGCTAATCACTGCCCACGATTGCCTACACCTGTCTTCCCCGCCCGCCAGCCCCCAGCCACCTGCCTACCTGCCACTTTCGGTCCTCACGCTAAATCAATAACAAGGACCTCCAAGGGCTGCCTCGCTTCTTGGCTCGTGCCCCGCCTCCCCTGAAGCCCACTTCCCCTCCTCCCCTCTCCCAGCCTGATCCATCTGCCCGAGCTCAGATCGTCTCTGGCAGGACTGGCAGGCCGGCTTTCCTTGCAGACGGCAGGGCTCAGCCTGGTTTTAGCAGCTGCCGACGCTGCAGTTTAAGAATCACCGTGTCTGGGAAAAGTCCATTAAAATACAGTAACAATGTATATTGTGCGGTGACCCTGGGGGCACCCAATTCCACCTTGTTAATGATCTCTTTGAAATAGCCGAGGCTATGGAGAGAGACACGGTTCAGAGGTCCCCAGCGCTGTGTTGTTAGGACGCGGCTGCATTTGCTATGTTTGGGCAACTTTCCGGAATCACTCTCATGTTAATGGGGGCAGGTCCTCGGAGACCCACACAACCAATTAAAACGCTCTTCAGGAGTGTCTGTATCCAGTCACTGGGCAGATCTGTGAATATGAAGTCTGGGGAGGAGAAAGCTGAAGATCTGGTCAACTATTCCACGGTGAATGAATGTTCTAACTGTGAATCTCATACTTGTTTCCCCCTCAAATTAGGGTGCTTGGATGAAAGTTACCTATTCAAAACACACCCACTGCCTTCACAGAGGTTCTATAAGGTGCCCTCGGCACCCTCGATCCCTGGGTTGGGAAGATCCCTTCGAGGAGGAAGTGGCAACCCACGCCAGTATTCTTGCCAGAAAAATTCCCATGGGCAGAGGAGCCTGGTAGGCTACAGCCCCTGGGGTTGCACAGAGTCCTCTGTAATCCACCTCTGACTCTTTGCTTTCCCGCTAAGGAAGGAAACTGAAAGGCCAGTAAAAGGACATTATGATAAGCGCTCTTTTAAATCTTCTCTATTTCACAAATAAAACCTTCCCTGACTTGATGCTTTATTATCGCTAACAAATTACTTGCAGTGTACCTCCTGGCAGATAAAACAAGCCAGTGTGTTTTGACACCTAGGCTGAGAAGTGCGACCAGGGAACTCAGAAACCCACAGCTAACCACACGATAAGGAATACAGGAGTAGCAGGAGAGAAGGATGAAAGAACTTCTCGGAAGGAAGACTTGTTGAGCATTCAATAACGCAGCAAACATTTAATGAGCACCTACTTGGTGTAGGCTCTCTCCTAGGTGGAGGGCATGATTGGCTTATTTTGCAAGGGTAATGGAGTTTTCCACTATCTTTTTTTTAAACTGTGGTATAAGTCACATAATATAAACGTTTTTAACCATATCTAACAGTACAGCTCAGTGGCACTAAGGACATTCACATTGTTGTGCAACTCTCACCGTGATCCACCTCCAAAATTTTTCACCTTCCTCAACAGAAAGCCTGGATTTAAGAATAGTTTAAAAATCATCTAAGCAGAGATGGGCAGAAGATAGGCAGGGATAAAGACGTTCCAAGATATTTCATTCCTGTTTCCTTCCATTCCGTTCGAAGCACTTACAGATGATTTTGTGACCTTAGTCCCAGGATTGGAGAGTGTGAGAGTCTAGGAGGGAAACCTACCACTGGTTCATGCACTCACCTGCCTTCACCTGGTCATGGTGTCTTGCTAACCCACAGGTTTCATTCTGGAGAGATGTTGGGACACTGACATCCCTCCTGTACCCTTACTACCATGCCCCTGCTAATGTGAACAGGTTATAGAAGCTCCCAAATGAGGAATTAAGAGACATAGGTTTTAACACCATCAGAGCATAATAATTTAAGGAAGACATTAAGGGTCCAAGGTGTCACACGTCCATCATTATAAAGGAGCTATATTCCCAGGGTCAATAAGGAGGATCTGCAAGTCAGGACTTTGCATTTTTTTAGAAGAACATTGTTGTTAAAACATGGACCCCTGGGAACTAGAAAACATCTTTCCCTAGCATCTATATAATGCTTGGCCACTGTTCAGGCCTACTCAGTCCTCACATGACTCAACAAAAGTCTGTCCACTGTTTTTAAGCCCTGAACACACCTCCAAGCCCACTGCTGTCTGTGAACACAAGCTCTGTCCTCTCCTACCTCCCACTCTCTCCCCTTTAATTGACCAATTTTTCTCCCATTCCAGAATCTTCCCTAGCCTTCCATCCATTTGTCCACTCTAGCCACATTTGCTTCCCTTGACCCTGTGCCCCAGGCCAGCCACTTCATAAGCTCACAGTCACTTTAGAAGTCTCCACACTCCTAACCCATCAGTCACCTGGTGCCAGAACCCAAACTCAGCCAAGTGTTACATGCTGTCTGACCAAATGCATGGAAGACAACCATGCATTCATTATTAGTTAGCTGGACCATCATCGCTTCAGGAACCCATTCATCCAGCTTTTATTGAGTTCCCCACTGTGACTCTTCTGAAATATTCGCATCCTCCCAAACCTGTACTTTCCCCTCACCTTTAATGTGTAAGGGCTGCGGTAACAATTTTCACTGAGTAAGAGGCTTAAGCTTCCCTGGTAGTTCAGTGGTCAAGAACCCGCCTGCCAGTGCAGGAGACGTGGGTTGCATCCCTGGGTCAGGAGGGAAGTGGCAGCCCTTCCAGTATTCTTACCTGGAGAATTTTGGACGGAGGAGTCTGGCAGGCTACAGTCCCTGGGGTCACACAGACTTGGACACCACTCAGCAACTAAACAACAAAAACAAAGAGTTTTAAATAACAGAAATGTATTTCTTCATGGTTATGGACACAAAAGGTCCAAGATCAAGGTGCTTGTAGGTTGTTTCTTCAGAGGCTTCTCCTTGGCTTGCACATGGCCCTCTTCTTCCAGTGTGAGTTTCAATCTCCTCTTCTTATAAGGACACCAGATTAGGGCCCACCCCCCTGCCCTCATTTTATCTTAATTACCTCTTTAAAGGCCTGTTGTCAGATAGTCACATTCCTAAGTACTGGGTTTAAGACTTCAGCTGTGGATTTTGGTGAGACACAATTCGACCCACAACACCTACCCCCAACAGACGAATCTGCTTTCTGTTTGTTGGGACATCAGAACCTCTGACTTTTTCCTCAACTACCCTGCTTTTGACTCCAATTATTCCCTGTCTTCACACATTTCCCATTTCTTTCTCTCAGCTCTGAGGGGTTTTTTTGTTTGTTTTTACTTTTTTCCAGCTGAGATTCTTCACTGTGGCGTGAGGTCTTCCCTGGTGGTCAACTGGTAAAGAATTTGCCTGCAGTGCGGAAGAACCGGGTTCCATCCCTGGGTTGGGAAGATCCCCTGGAGAAGGGAACGACTCCCCACTTCAATATTCTGGCCTTTAGAATTCCATGGGGTCGCAAAGAGTCGGACACAGCTGAGCAACTTTCATTTCTTCATTGTGGCATGAGGGCTTAGTTGCCCTATGGCATGTGGGATCTTAATTCCCCCACCAGGGATCGAACCTGCACTCTCTACATTGGAAGGTGAATTATTAACCATTGGATCGCCAGTCAAGTCCCTACATTCATTTGAATAATAGTTTCTCTGGGAAGATTTACTGGGTCCTCTGGGCAGGGTAAATCCTTTCTTCATCTACAATGCCATTGTATTTTGTCTCAGAAGGAAGAAAACTAAGCTTTCTAGAAGGCCTACTACATGCCCATCGCTATGCCAGCCACTCAGCTGCTATATTCTTTCTTTCCCTTAAAGGAGCATTTCTTTCCTTTACACCGTAAATGTTTCTATTCCAGAACCTGGCAAGTTTCTAGGGGTTGTTTCTTCCCATCTCCTTCTCTTCTAGAGAGAGTAGCTATGCCCAGCCCTCGTCTTTATGCCTAGCCCCTGGAGTGAAGCCTGGCACATAGAAGGAACCTAATCCAGGCCTGTTGAATGATCGAATGAATGAATCCTCTTTGTAAAAACTAAACTCTCTTGACCCCACTTGAGTTCTTGATCCCTTCTCCTTCTCTGAGCCCTTCTCCATGTATTATTCCTTTTCTTTTGCATCTTTAATATCTTCCTTTCCACTGGCTTAATTCCTTCTACCTGGTATACATCTCTTCTGCTTGAAAGGACATTTTTTTCTTCCTGCCTCGCTGCACTGGGGTTTCAGACGATCACAGTTCCTCCTTTTCCCTACAATCTAACTGAGAGAGAAGACCCCCATCCACGCAGATTATAACTCAGTAGGTCTATTTTGAGATGCTGTTATATTTTAAAGTCTTTCTGGGTACCAGGTGTAAGAGCTTGGAATCTAAGCTCTGGGCTTCCACTTACATAGTTATCCCTTAAAAAAAACAACTTTCACTGTCATCGCCAAAACCACTCTCTGGAGGTCTTCAGGAATTTCAGAAGTTCCATCTTCTCCTGGGGCCTCTGTGTGAACTCAGACCTCTGGCGAGTGCATGACCCCTTCAGTCTTGCTACAACCGCCTCCTGGACCTCTCCTATTCCCCATCCACAAGGGCTGCTGCTTGTCCTTCTCCCATGTGCCAGATGGAGAATTCCCCAAGGACTGGTATCTTCCCTTTTTCTTTTCCCCTCCTCATTTTCTTCTTGAATGATTCTATTCACTTTTCTAATTTCAAGCACTTTGGTCCTCCAGATGATTTCTGAGTCTAGATCTCAAACCTCGGCCCCACTAGAGTTCTTGGTTCACATTTACACTTTTCTTAGGAAGGGTCCACACGAATGTCCAACACTCACTTTACCCACGATAGGTCTGTTTTGGATCATCCCAAAAGCAAAGCTTGCGACAAGGAATGGGTGCAGGGAGTCTATGTGGGAGGTGGTCCAGGAGGCCGGAGCAAGATAGCAAGGACAGGGGAGGCAGGGGTGGGGGAGCATCCAGAGAAGGGAGCATCCTCAGGATCAGTGCTCTGAGCAATGCAGCCTCCATTCCTCTGGGACCTCCTGAGAAGTGCTCCCGAAGGACTGAAGGTGGAGCATTGATTCCCTTCCCCGTTGGTTGGTAATTGTCCAGGGGATCATTTTCCCCTTGTTCTCGGGTTACTCCTATGAGCAGGGCAAGAAGACTCCTAGGGTTTGGAGATGGCTGTGTGGCACAGAGTAGAGAGACGCCCAGGGGGCCCTTGAGGGGAGATGCAGGCAATGTGCAAGGTGATTGAGGCCATGTGGATCTCTCTATTACAGTAAATATCCCGAATGTACTGTGATCAGAGGCAGACCTCTCCCAAGTCAGCTCAGTCAAGCATCAAGTACAAAACTGTGAAACTTTCAATTCTTCCTCTACCTTCTACTTAGCAGTTATTAGAACCTCATCCCCTTGATTCTAACCAGACCTGCTTCTCAACAGTGTTCCCACATTGCTTTCTCATCAGGAGTCCCATCCCTCAGCCTGTTTCATATTATATCAACATTCATCTACATCGCCCAGCTTCCACTTTCCCAAACTTCCTTACACCTCTTGCTAGATTATTCTTCCTGAAGATGAAATTTGACATCAGTAACCTGCTAATAAGTCTTCAATAGCCTCAATGAATGGCCAAAATATGTTCAACCTCATAAACCCGGAGTTCAATGCCATTTTTGCTCTGACTCTACATCAACAGGGCAAAAATGTCATTCTTATTACTCTTCTTCCTGTATCTTCTGTCCAGGAGGTTCTTCGACTTCTTCAACCCCACTGCCCTGGTTTCTTCATCTATGTCTTCTCCTCTTTCTCCCTGCCCATAATTTGTTAGATTCCCCCACAGTCCCATACACTGTAACGGTTCCAGTCTCATCTGTCCTTCCTGGCCCACAAATGCTCCTTAACCCTCCTTGAAGACAAGGGAAGTCCACTTCCCCTCTCCCTAAACCCTCAAACACTTAATCTCTTCTAGTTTACATCTGATTTCCCTTTTATCTTTTCACAGTGCAGTGATTTTGAGCTTTCCTTGCTTCTCAAGTTGAGTGTGACCAGGTCCTTGGTGGCGGGGTGGCGGGGGGCGGGGGTATAACTACATCGTCTCTGATTCTTCTACAGCATGAAGCATGGTGTGATGCACAGTCGATGAAGGGAGAAACGAAGTCAGGAGAAGGGGAAGAGAGGGGAGTAAATCTGATCCCCCACTGAGAAACAGACTGCACAGTAGAGCAAATGTTACAAGCGAAGTAAGGTCTGGCATATGCCAACCCACCCACCTCTCCAACAGACTCCCACCTCCTTGAAAAGGACTTTATTGTTGCTCATTATCTCACCTGCCCTTGCCGCTGAGTGCCCCCCTGGAGTCAACCTCCTTCTGCCGGAGACAGCTGTTCCTGATGTCTGGGTAAAGGTTGTGTAGATTTCAGCTGGGGGCGGGGGTGGGGGGGAGCGGCGGAGCTGGCAGAAGAAAGATCTTTTGCTCATTCCAGATGGCAAAGGTGAAAAATACATAAAGGAAGCATGCCAACTGTTTTCACACTACCCCTAAGCTGTGTCAGCATTATGTCCACAACAACCAGGGGAAATTAAAAAAAAAAAAATCAGTCCATCAGACATTGCTTTGACTACATTATGCCAAATACTTGGTATCACAAATGCTGTACCTACACAAGGCTGTCAGATGGACTGAATGTACCAGTATATTTGTCACTCTATTGATGGGATTTAACCAAATAGCCAGTGTCTTTCTGCACCTTAGTAGAGTCAGTTGCTCTCCAGAAGTCTTCAGATATCCCAAATGATTGGTGGTTTTGGTCAAACAAGAGGCCTGACTCGCTCATCAATGACATGGCCAATTCACCTGTGAGTTTGGCTGTGTGCCGAGCCAGCCTCCGTCACAGGCTAGCCACACTTAATTAAATCAGCAGTCAGGAAGATTCCATTGCTCCTCAGTTCCTGGCCGCATGAATGGCAGAAGGCCAGGAATAGGGCCCGTGGGATTATTCATGAACTGCGGTGAATCACAACCAACTAACTTTTCCTCCTTGCCTCATGTGCCCATTAGCCCAGAGACAGATCATGATGCTTATTGCTCTCCACATACTTTGATTAAAAACTAGTGAGGGCCAGGGATAAATTAGAAAGGATGTGGAGATAAACTTCGGGACCTCCTACCTTTCCCTCCAATGAGGTTGTCCTTCATTTGAGTCATTTGTGTCAGCCCCCTATCCCCCCCAAAGCAGGGTCACCTGCCATAATGTTTATTTACCTACCCTGTGTTATTGTGCACCTGCCAATTCATTTATCCATTCAACAAATAGATGTGGGGCACCTCTGATGGGCTCAGACAGTTCCCCATCCTCTTAGGACAGTCGCAATCACAGGAGAGTTTTGTACGTAACACCTTCATTTAAGGGAGTGAGCCAGGAACTTTCTTGGGTCTTCCAGTGGTTAATAATCAGCCTACCTACCAATTCAGGAGACA
This sequence comes from Muntiacus reevesi, assembly GCF_963930625.1. Classification (NCBI taxonomy): domain Eukaryota; kingdom Metazoa; phylum Chordata; class Mammalia; order Artiodactyla; family Cervidae; genus Muntiacus; species Muntiacus reevesi. Next base: position 65,191,932 of record NC_089257.1, read on the forward strand.
AAGGGTTTGATCCCTGGTCCAGGAAGATTCCATATGCCCCAGGGCAGTTAAGGCAGTGGACCACAACTATTGAGCCCAAGCACCACAACCATGACATTCCACATGCCTCTAGAGCCCATGTTCTGTTTTTGCAATAAGAGGAGAAACCACTGCGATGAGAAGCCCACACACCACAACAAACAGTATCCCCCACTTGCTGCAATTAGAGAAAGCCCACACACAGCAACGGATACTCAGGGCAGCCAATAAATAAATAAATAATTTTTAAAAATAATAAAGGCATGAGCCAAAGGGTTGGGATTATGGGTACCCTGGCAGGCCCAAGGAGGAGGGGTGATTGTGTGGGCCATATAGGACTTCAGCGATCAAAAATCAAACCAGGAACAGATCAGTCCTCTTTCTCTCTTGCTCAGAGGCAGGGCCCTTCTCTTACCACTCAGACAGGACTCTGCGTGAAACATGAAAAAGATAAAGTTCCCCATCCTCAAGGACATTATAACTGATGGGATTCCTTGCCTCACTCACCCTTATAAACCAGAATGAAGGACAGGACCATACAGAAAGTAGATTGGTCTCATCTCTCCCTCCCAGGAAAAGCAAAAAGCAGAGCTCTGCCCAGGCCAGCCATCCCAGCCGTAGCATCTGTTCATAGTGTCCTATCTGTCTTGGAACCCAACGAGTCCACCATGTGATGGATGATGTTCCACTTGATAGGGAATGGAACGAGCCATGATTTGTCATTCACCATAAAGTACTGCTATTTCATCTGCTCCCATTCCCCGGGACGCAGCTCTGGCTGTTTGCTCTATGCATCAGTTTATAGTTTATCCTAAGACTAATGATGCTGTATTTAACAGGCAAGGTGGGGCTGTGTTTTTGTGTTCTACCAGCAGAGGATTACATTACTGATTGATCGTACACCGTTGTCTGAGGCAAAAACATTTTGAATTGATACCCGGATTTGGACTACAATCAACTTCCTCGACAATTGCCTCTTGGTACTGAATAGATCAAGGAGCCACAGCTTTCTAATAGGGCCTCAAGGAGATTTTGACAATCCCTGCTAGAAGTAAGCAGTTTGTTGCAGTGAATGGGAGGCAGATAGATCATCCAAAGGGCTGGCTTGCAGCTTCCAGGAGCCTGAGGATCTGCCCTAAGACCTCACGAGTCCAGACAGTTGAAATGCGGCAGGAACAATGATGTGCTGGTGAATTGTGACAGTCAGATCTCTTAAGGAAAAAGTACAAGGCCTAGTTGGTAGCACTTGCCAATTTCTATAGTGTAAATACTCCCACTATCTCTGCTTTCAGGCTAGCAATGCGATGTTCCTGAACACAGATTTGGGAAGAGATGGCTCATAAGCTGGTACAAACTGGCTTCAGCACAAGATGGTGACTAGTGTGTATTACTTACTTACCATCTTGTTCCAGCAACGTTTTTTTCTGATAAGGATATTGGGGCTCAGAGAAGCTATGTAGCCTACCCAAGGTCACAGAGCTGTAAAGAAGTTGAATCTTCTTACCCAAGGGTTGCACTCTCTTCTTTATCTGTAGTCCAGGGCATGGAGCCAGCTTGTTTAGGCTAGTCTCTGATTCCAAGGTCTTTCAGGGCAGCAGGCTGCTGTTACAAGAAAGGGTAGAATCCAAGGACATGCACTTCACATCTAAATTTTCATCGTTTCAGCCCGATTCTTCCCATTGTTGCCACCTCACTTACGCTAGTGGGGAAATTCAGGTCTGCCTCTGAATTTATTTGTCAATCTCCAGCCCCAATAAATTTCATGAAAAGGATGTAAACTTCCATGGTGACTCTTACCTGGAATCTGGGGAAGGAACAAGATGACCCTTAGGAGATCCCAATCAGAAGAGTCCACGAAGCCAATACAACAACCAATTTGGCTGAAAGACTAAACCACTTCCTCTTGGATTTGTTTTCTCCGTTTCTAATTTTCCCACCTACCGTCTGTGCTAGTTCATTTCCTTCCTGAAATTCTGAAGCAAATGAGGCAATGGCAGTGAGGAGGGGGCAATGAGTGAGGGGGCCTGGGCAGGGACCCACCCTGGTGCTCTGGCAGGCAGGTTCCAGTGAGTGCAAAACAGTGGGGCACTGATGGCCATTAATATCCCCAGAAGAAATGCTGAAAGGCCAACAGCCTAATTACCACTTATTCAGCATATCAACCGGTCCTCAGCTTCTTCTAGCAGCGTGTCATGCTATCCTGAAGTGGGGAGTCTGGGAGGAAAGGGGGAATTAAGAGAATCAGCTAGCTTTTCCCCACTGCCCTACGATCCTGTGATGGGGATGTTGGGCAGCCCGTAGGCACTGCGGGTCCCGGGAACG